>NC_081569.1:65657979-65871023 GCF_022355385.1 Mustela nigripes | reverse complement strand
TCTATTTATTTATTTGACAGAGAGAGATTACAAGTAGGCAGAGAGAGAGAGGAGGAAGCAGGCTCCCTGCTGAGCAGAGAGCCCGATGCGGGACTCGATCCCAGGACCCTGAGATCATGACCTGAGCCGAAGGCAGCGGCTTAACCCACTGAGCCACCCAGGCGCCCGTTTAGTGGTTTTGAATGGTACCATGATTCATTATTTTTGTGTCTCCTAGAAGAGGAATCAAGAAATAAATCATGAGGAACCAATAGTAAATCTCTGTATATATGAAAGAAAACAGATAGTCTTGGATTCATTCCTTCCCCATTCTTGGGAAAATGAGGAATTCCTTCAGAGAATGAGGATAAAGTCTGAAATCAAAAAACGACGTGCATATGAACTGTCTATATAACAATATAAACAATATAACAATATTGTTATTGTCTGTATAACTATTGTCTATATAGCAATATCTTAAGATCTATGGTTCCTCTTCTCTCCATCTATCATGAAAGACTAATTCAGGTGCCACCCCGACCCTATCTTTGCCATATATAGCACACCTGAAACAGACCAAGGAATCACAATAAAAAGCTCTGGGAACAATGACTTCTCAAAGCCACAAGGGAGAATCACCTGGGTTTGAAGCTGCTGAGCCTTGCTAGATGCAAGTCGTTCCCTATTGTAGCTGGGCTATGGCTTCATACGTGGGCAAAATGCCATGTCTATAGATGGGCAGCAAGGGGTGTAATTGTTGGAGGGGGCCAATGCCTCTATCTATATATGACAGTAACACTCCACTTAACAGAGGAATGGAGGTGTACGGCCACGGAGGAGCTTTGCAATGGCAGAACCAGCCTGCCCAGGTCGCATGTTTCAGAGAAACACTTTGCTCTAAATCCCTGCTCTCCCTGCCCTAGAACGAATCTCCTGCTGCCCAGGAAACCCCTGCAGCGCTGTGAATAGGAAAGGGATGATGATGAGCAAATTCATGCCTACAGAAAAGCTGTGGGCCCCAGTGAGCTTGTTTCATTAGACTATTGTGGAAGCTGATGATTTGAGGAAAGGCAAGCTAACGAGAAGGGGCAGTAATGGAGTCAGGACCTTGCTCTAAAACATGCAGTCCAGCTCATTTCACAAATAAGTTGGCAGTGCGGGTACAGGTAGTGGCCAGAGAAAATGAGGCTTCTTAGAGGCCAAATCTCTCCCTCTACTAGAGCTTTTAGGTTGACTGGGGCTCTTTATTAAAGCTCTGAAGGGAGGAGAGGCCCTTCTTCATTTTACCCACTTCCCAGGGCAAGCCCTTACACTGTGATATGAGTAGAAAGAGATTGCAGAAAGCAAACCAGGTCTGCTGATTTTCTAATGTTCTTTCTTATCACCTCATTGAACTAAAAGCTTTACATGGCCAAGATCACTACCCTAAGATATTGGCGGAGCACGACCAAAATTCTCTGGGCATCTGACTGACACATTTTATATGGGCTCATTCATGAAGGAACCAAATCAAATTTCACTATGAAATTGAGTTACATGCCGAAACTGCCTTCCTATAGAAACTTTTAGGATTTCAGCCTTTTTTGAACAGGCCATCAGAACCTAACGATGTTCCAGCTATCCATATAATGAAATTCAAAGCAATGACTACAATTGGAAGCATGCATTTAAAAAATCTGAATGTAAGTGTCATTGTTGAGTATGATGAGTGGGAACACATGTCAGTGATATACTTTGCAGTGAAAAGTCTAAGCTCCTATCTGAGCTAATATCAGACTTTCCCAACCCTCCCTTTGCTGGGTGGGTCTTTGAGCAATAGTAAATTAAACTCCACCTGGGCATGATTCAAATGGCTTATCTATGACTCAAAATCGGTTTCCACTGTCTTTGCCAGCTTGCACAATGAGCCAAGACTCATTTCCTTTGCATCCCCAGAAATCCTCTCCTCACCCCTATGGATGTGATGCATTTGCCTAACTGAAGTTTGGTTACATGTGGGTGGACAGTCCGGTCCGGAGTATTAGCTAACGAGGATGAACCTTTATAGATTTTAAGGATCTCAGCACTTTGTCAGTTCCTCATCTTTCAGTGAGAAGACGGGGCACCTTCTGGTGAAGCTGACAGGTTACATTACCACATGGTTGACTCAAAACTAGGAAACAAGTGCTCTTCCAGGTTGTCCACTAAAATGTTGTTTCGTGTATGTCCCTCTCTCGTCCCCAGGATGAATCATAGAATGCCAAGGTTGGAAAGTACGTGAAAGCTTTGTTAACCTGCCCATGCAACCGATTTTGTCAATCCGGTTTTCACCCACCCTGTGTTTAAATACCCCTAGTTACAAGGAATGTGCTACCTCCAAATAATTATGGGATAAATGAATACATGATAATTTTAATCCAGCTCCTATGTGATTGCCCTTTTAATATCTGAAGATGAATCATCTTTTATTTTATTAGCCTGACCATTCATACTTGCTTCAGTAATTCTCAGGCTGTGTCTTGTATGTAATGAGTCACTTCATCACCTGTTCTTCTCTTCTGAATCTGCCTCTAGTGGGGTGCCCAATAATTGACATGATGCTCCCAGGGAGAACAGGATTCTCTATTACCTTATTTTAACACCACATAAGGTAGTAATGCACACTATCATTACTTTACCTTTTTGTATAGCTCCATCACATTTTTGATTCCTTGAGCTTAGTGTATATTCAGACTGCACTTCCTATATATTCTATCTCTAACTCGCTGGCCTCATTTGTTCCTTTCCCATTTTTCCTACACATGCCTATTTTCTACATGATTCCAGGAATTGATACTTCATAGAATCTTTTTTTTTTTTTTAACAGAGATCACAAGTAGGCAGAGAGGCAGGCAGAGGGGGTGGGGGAGCAGGCTCCCTGCTGAGCAGAGAGCCTGATGTGGGCCTTGATTCCAGGACCCTCAGATCATGACCTGAGCTGAAGGCAGAGGCTTTAACCCACTGAGCCACTCAGGTGCCCCAGGTTGATACTTCAAAGATTCATAGCTGATCATGTTACTTTCCTGCTTAAAACTGTACAGTGGTTAGGGTGCCTGGGTATCTCAGTTTGTTAAACATCTATCTTCAGCTCAGATCATGATCTCAGGGTCCTGGGATCAAGCCACATGGACTTCTTGCTCAGTGGGGAGTCTGCCTCCCCCCTAAGCACTATCTCTCTCTCAAGTAAATACAATCTTTTAAAGCAAACAAACATTTTCAATGGTTTCCCATTGCTTTTCAAATAAAATCAAATCACTTAATGTGGTTTAAAAGGACTTTCGCAATCTCGCTTTTGCTACATTTTCCAATTCCTTGAATAAGCCATGCCACGTACCATTCCCTTCTGAAACATTCTACAACTCTGCCTTATTTAGTTGATTTCCAATCCGTCCTCTCAATCCTCTTTGAAGAAACTCACACCACTGAATCACACATATCTTTCCTCTACACAACAAAGTTGGTGTAACTATGATTAGATGCCTAACCCTTCATGTCTAGGGATGAAGCTTTCATTGAAGCACTTTAAGGAAGTTTCAGAAGGTTGGAACTTACTTAAATGACCCTTCTAAAACATCTAAATTGTTGAAAGAGTTTTCCTTTTGCCTCCAATTTATGATTTATTTTTAATTTTACTTGTAAGTCGTTGCAAGTGACTTTATACTATGACTTATTCTCCAGGGAACAAGGTAGCTGATAAATGACTCGAAGTCCTCTTAATGTAACTTGCCATGTGCAGGAATGTATCAATCAGATAGTGGCTAAGATTAAATATCCACATTTTAATTTAAATAAATAAACAAATAAAATCCAATGTGTGTGTGTGTATATATATATATATATATATATATTCCTCTCTGCAAATCTAGACCGACTTGCTCTCCAGTGGACTCTATGTCAGTAATCATAGATTCCTCCACTGGCCCATTTCTCAGGTGATTCTTTTAGTCAGACTGTGTTTTCCCCCCATTATGAGTTCTCCCAGCAGTGTTGAATGGAGTCTCAAGGAGATGCAAAGCTAAACCAGGATTGTGGCACATGTTCCCGAAGTCAGTTTTACTCACAAGATGTATTAGACTCCTCATGTAGTCAGCCCCAGCTCCTCTGGGGCTCCCTGGTCTCTAGGATCCTTGGACACATGTTTTACCATAACTGTTTTGGTTTGAGACTCCTGCTAGGGGTCTTAAAATCCTCCTATCACTTCTGGGCTCAAAGCACTACCTACTATGGGAGATGTGACTTACTTCATGGCTTCTTGAAAGGGCTGTGTGGTCCAATTCAACATTCGGGGGAGTTAACGCCTTGTGGAGCAAATTTTAATAAATATGGGAGGAAATCAGCAGGCAAATTCCTCCAGTCCTTTTCTCCATCCTCTCTAATGGACTTTAGGAACATAGTAGTTCCCATATGGGTTTTTAAAAGACTTCTGACCAGACCAGGCAATCACTCTGCTTGATACAAGTGATGGCAACTTGGTGATGTCCCCTCCTGTTCACTCTCTCTCCTCTGCCTCATCGCCATTCTTCTTCCCACCTGCCTCTCTGGAATATCACTAACTAATGAAGGGTTAGCTTAGAAGTGTTTGCCTCAGACTGTTTTCTAGGGATTGTGAGAAAACATATTGGATGGGACTGCAAAAAATTTTCATGAATTTTATGATAAAATGTGATTCTCCAAAGACGGTTAATGCTTAAAATGGGCCCCTTGTGATATTCATGGAAGACAGGTTTGTTCTCATCTGCTATCAGAAATTTTTCAGTAAAAACATTTGAGAAAGACTACAATAAAGTGTGAGTTTTTCAACATATTATTTAATCTTGAATTTTAGTCTACCCTGTCTTCTCCTCTTCCTTCTTTTGTGGCACAATAATTATTTTACTTTGTTTATCACTAGTTTTTTACATTTCCTTATATCTCTGATATTTGGCATTCAGCCTGGCACAAAGAATCCAACTGGTGAATATTTAAAAGTAAATTTATATGTGAAGGAATGAGTGAACAAATGGGTGGATGGAAGAACTCTCACTTTCCTACCATAATGATTAGATTGAATAACTAAAACTGATTGTGGTTGTAATAAACCTGCCAATATAATTTTTAAAAAATGGAATTCCCATGTTAAAAGGTCTTACAATTTATTAAATATTTAGCTTCCAATTATAACTGGATAACTGCCAGCACAGTAATATTTGACAAGCTATATTCATTCATTTTTTCAACAAATAATTATGAAGACTCTGATATGTGCCAGGCATTATTACAGAATCAAGGAAACAAAGCAGTGTACTACATAGTCAAACACTCCAGTGTTCCTACAACTTATGTTCTTTTTTAAAAAATTCAATTAGCCAACATATATAGTTTCATAGGTTGAGTTCACTTAATCATCAGTTGCCCAAGACACCCAGTGCTCATTACATCATTTGCCTTCCTTAATGCCCATCACCCTGTTACCCTATCCCCTCCCCTACCTCCCCTCCAGCAACGCTGTTTGTTTCCTAGAGTTGAGTCTAGAGCTTATGCTCTATGTCATGTCTCTGTGCTTTAACACTAACTGTAAAATGAGTATACACACTATCTCAACCTTAATTTTTAAAAGAAAAAAATGTCTCTCTCTCTCTCTATATATATATACACACATAGATAGATAGATATATCTCTATATAGATCTCTATCTATAGGTAGATAGATATAGATATAGATATCTCTATTTTTACATATAGAGATATCTATATCTATAATTTTATATATGTAAGTATGGATCATATAGTATTATTATATAGTGTTATATAGTATTCTAGTATTATAATACTACAATATGGATGTATTTATATCTAAATATGTATCTATGTATCTGCATAGTTTTTAAGGTACTACCAAGGTCCCACCAAACATGTAGTTGACACTCAGTAAATGCTAATAGTTGCTATTGTAGATTTTTAAAAATTATTTTTAGGCTGAGGAATGTTCCATGAAACTATATAGCCCACATGAAGATAATGCAAGCTTGACCACCCAGTTAGTGCAGGCAATATTTGATGTGGCCTTTGGAAGGCATCAGCATCTTTTAGGGAGAGGGGAATGAAGCCTATAATGCTTTTCTTTTGGCTAAAACTGCTTAGGTATAAAGACCATTGTGAAGATTCTGAAGATGACTGCATGTCAATTGATCCAAAACATATCCATTCCTTTAAAGAATTCTGCGTCTTTACCATCTGTCTTCAGTACCTCTTGAATTTTGCTATCACTGGGTATTAAACTTTAGGAGTGTTACTAAGTTCATGTTGCTAGAAAAAAGTAACATTAGTTATACAGTACCAGAACTGAACTGGAAGGATGATACAATTCATTTTCTTTGTGCAGTCAATATTTCATTCAGTCATGACCTCAATGCCTGGACTCTCAGAGAAGAATGAATCATTGATGTGTCAGTACAACCACACTAGTACTTAGGAAAGTAGAGCTAATAGTAGTTATACTTAACTATTTTGAGTGTTCAGATGTATGATTTCTGTTGATAAAAACAGGGCAAATATCAATACAAACCACATAAGATGTTCACGGGGATTTTTTTTCTGAAAATAATGCAGGCAAGATAAACTAAAACTTACATTCCGATAAACAGTAGGTACTAAATGCAAAAAAATACCATGCTTTCCAGGTGCAAAGTAAGGATTTTGAGATTTTCAGAAACTATTAGCTTTTCTATTTGTAGAACTTGGACATAACTGCTTTTAGGTGCAGATCTTGGCATTAAAAATATGCATACAGACTAATTTCTCTTCATGGTCTGCCGTTTGGAGTTTTGATGCAGACATGGGAATTAAACCTGACGAATTCACTGTGTTGAGGAAATCAATCAACAGCGTTTATACGCTTAGCATTCGTGTTGAGCATGCTCGTTGGTTGGGGAAATCTATCCCCTTCCCTCAAGCGGTGTTTGTGTGGTGTCCAGGGTTTCTATCTTCATTTCTCCCAGTGGACATCAGTGAGGAGAGTTTCATGTATGGCTCGGGCCAAATAACTCACATCAAAAAATGATTTAGTTTTCAGCGTAACTAGGATAGAGTTGTTTGGCAGAGTTGTGCCACTCTTAGAGTACAGTTACAGTTGATTTGCAATAGTTTAATCGGTCTTTTACTTGCAGAGAATGATATGGGGTAAGCCATGCTGGTAAAGAACCATCCCAGACTTGGTATGCAGGGTGAGTAAACCAAGTAAACTAAACCCTGGAAATGGGGGAAGAAAGAAAGAAGTCAGTGAGCAAAGTCCTTAATTCTTGACATATTTTAATTTATGATTTGAAAAATGATTCAGAATGATGCAAGTATTGCAGACGTAACTGACACGTAAGTGGCACTGCTTGGGTCAGGCTCTGGCCCCTTTGTCACCTGAAATGCTAACTGATTGGGAAGAAACCTAACAGTTAACTTTACCCTTTAGGGGTTTGTGTCTATTCCTTAAATCACACCTTACTCAGAGACATTTAGAAAGATTAATGTTATGGAGCTGAAACTTGGCTTCTATAAAAATTGAATGTTATTTGAAACAACTTGGCCATTAGATGTAAAAGCTTTTTCTTAGAGAGTAATTTTCTGATAAATATATACTTTTTAACTGATCAGACTTGGGAAATTTTGTCAACAGCAAACACATCCCCGTGATTATCTCTCCTTTAGGTGAAAAATGCTAATGCAATTTATGATAACAGTAAAAAACCCACCTTTCATTTTATAATGCTTTGTAATTAATAATCATTGTATAGAAGATATTACTATCTAAGGACTGAGGAAGTTAAACATCATGTGAAATATACAGTGAAGGAGCGACAGAGATTGGTCTGAAGTAGGCATTCATTCATCCACTTATTTATTCGTTCCTTTTTTTCTTTCTTTACTGCAACATGAGATCAACCCTCTTAACAAAATTTCAAGTATTGTTTTTTTGTACTTTATGCTCATTTTCTTTTCCTTTTTCCTTTTCTTTTTTAGTATATGTACTGCCAAAGCGAGTACTCCTTTTCCTTTTTAAAATTGTGTTCTGTTGGGGTGCCTGGGTGGTTCAGTGGGTTGAGCCTCTGCCTTCAGCTCTGGTCATGGTCTCAGGGTCCTGGGATCAAGCCCCGTATTGGGTTCTCTGCTCGGCAGGGAGCATGCTTCCCCCGTTCTCTCTCTGCCTATCTTTCTGCCTATTTGTGATCTCTGTCAAATAAATAAATAAATAAAAATCTTTTTTAAAAATTGTGTTCTGTTAGCCAACATATAGTATGGTACTGTTATGCACAATGTTGTATAGCAGATTTTCAGAACTCTTTCAACTTGAATGACTGAAACTCTGTACCCATTGATCAGCAACTGCCCATTTCTCTTCCCACCAGTGCTTGACAATCACTACTGTATTTTCTGTATCTATGAGTTTGGTTGCTTTAGACACTTCATGTAAGTTGAACAATACATTATTTGTCCTTCCGTGACTGGCTTATTTCACACACATTAATGTCCTCAAGGTTCATCATGTTGTATAGCCTGTGCCAGATTTTCCTTCCTTAAGGCGGATTAATATTCCACTGTACGTATATACCATACTATCTTTACCAATTCATCTGTCAATGGGTTTTAGGTTGTTTTCACCTCTCGGCTGTGGTGAATAATGCTGTGGTGAATAATGCTAAAAATATAGGAAAACAAATGTCTTTCTGAGAAACTGCTGTCAATTCTTTTGGATAAATACCCACAAGTGGAATTGCTGGATCACGTGATTATTCTATTTTTATTTTTTTTCCAGGAACTTCCATACTATTTTCCATAGATGTCCTCCATTTGATATTCCTACTGATAGTGTACAGGGGTTCCAGATTCTCCAATCCTTGCCAACACTTGTTATTTTGTTTGTTTGTTTGTTTATTAATGGCCATCCTGATAGATGTGAGGTAATATCTCACTGTGATTCTGATCTGCATTTCCTTGATAATTAGTGATGTGGACCATATTTTCTTATATCAGTTAGCAATTTGTATGTCTTCTTTGGAGAAATGTCTATTCAAGTTCTTTGTCCATTTTCTAAATGGGTTATTTGGTTTTTTGCTACTTAGTCATAGAAGTTAATATTTAGATATTAACCCCTTAACAGATGGAGTTTGCATACTCCAAAAATGTTTGAACTCCAAAATGTTTGCATACATTTTGTCTTTTGATTATACCCTCTGGTAGCTGTCTATACCGAGTCATTTGAGAAGTTGGCAAGGCTTTACCTTCCCAATAAATATCTGAGTTTTTGATATGTCCAAGTAACTACATTTATGTCATTGGCCTCATTCTTTAAAGGGTAATGATGGAAAGCCTTTCAATGTATGCATGTTATCTGGAAGGGGCAATATATTAACCAATTAGTACCCATAATTTCATATAAAATGCAATTATTTATTAGGTTTCTATTGTGTTCTTTGGTTCAGAGCAGAACTCATAAATTAAGTGACAATAAGTGCAAGAACTCTAGTGATAAAAAGGGTCAGATCAGTTGAAGAACATGAGATATACCTAGGAGACTAGGATTTGGGATACAGGAATGCACTTCAGGGACCACCTCTGAATTATAAGAAATAGTATGAAGATTCTGGACATATGCTAGCTGCTGCCATGGGTGAATGACAAAAAGGGCAATAGAGACAAAATTTGGCTGTTTTGTCATGAAGAGAGGAAGCTGGTTCCCAAAATCTTAACCTGGACAGCACAGGGACCCTATTTACACCCTGGGGCATTATCTTTGGAGTCTTAAGTAGCTGAGAGGGGCCGCTGGTGGGTTATCTGGTGATTCTTAGACCTTTAACCTTGATGAACTTAACTGGATTCAGTAATGCTTTAAGGCCCAATTCTGCCATTTAACTGCTTGGAAAAATGAGTTTATTTAGAAAACCACTCAAACTTAAACCATCTAGATCCCCAGTTTTCTTCTCTGTGAAAACCAGGATTGGCATGAGGGCCAAATGAGCCTAAGACTAGGAAAATGATTTAACATCCATAGAATGTTATAGATATGTAATTAGTGGTTACTA
Source organism: Mustela nigripes (assembly GCF_022355385.1). Taxonomy (NCBI): domain Eukaryota; kingdom Metazoa; phylum Chordata; class Mammalia; order Carnivora; family Mustelidae; genus Mustela; species Mustela nigripes. The sequence continues at coordinate 65,860,978 of NC_081569.1, read as the reverse complement.
TAATTATTTTTCCTTCAGGTGTCTCAGCATTTACGAACTTTGTCATGGGGAAACTGATTTTAACCTTAATCAATTTAAAAAATTTTCCCTGTGAATCACTTGAGGAGAAGAGAGGGAAGTTGTGGAACAGAACAGAATGATGGGGCATCCCTCTCTGGCAAGTGTGAGCATCAGAAGAAACTGAAGGTGGATGAAGAGCCTTGGCAGACTTCCAGGGAAAAAGGATTTTCTTTCTTTTCTCCCATGAAAATGTGAGAGACTCACTTGGAAGAATGGAAGAAGTAAGGTCAAATTATTCTCTATCTTTCTTAGCTAGAGCATGTGGGTGCATAAAAGCCATAGTTCTGAATCTCAGAATCCTCTTCATGACTATGTAACCCATCTCTTTACTTTATATATAGGACAATTGCCCAGTTGTCTGAAGAGGGCAATGAACTTCCTCACAGTCACATAAACCTAAGTGGTAGAGTTTAGGGTCTTCTCATTCTCAATTCAATGTTTTTCACTGCACAAAAATGGAATTGATGTTAAAAAAACACATATCTATAGCAAAAGTTAGTCAAAGCCCTTTAATTAGGAACAGCAAATGTAAGTCAATTTTATATGCATAAACACATAGTCTATTATATTCAAATGTCTTTTAATATCAAATTCTTATTTTTCAAGAGTCTAGAAAGTAAAAGTACAGATTCACCTTCTCAGATGATCAGAGTCCATTAGCATTTTAGAATCAACCTTATGAATAGTTGAAATCTGGAGATAAACATCATGGCCTTTATTCCTGATTCTAATACTCATGATTTGGGGACCTTAATTTCATCACTCCATCTCATGGTTTACCCATCGGTAACTGGGCCAAGTAATGGCAACTATCACACAATAACATTAATGTGAGGATTAAGTAAATTACAAAAAATAAGTCTAATACAGAGCAAAAGAGATAGAAAAGCCTCCATAAACAGCCATTATAACAAGAGTCATGGCGAAAGGGATGAATCAAGTGTGCTAGAAGGAAGATCAGTACTTCACCACTCCGGTCAGCAACACTTTGCTACTTACTAGCTATGTATTCTTTGGCAAGTCTCTTAATTTACAAGGGTTCATTTTCCCTCATGTGGGAATGTGAGCAATAGCTCACATTCACGGGATTGATGTAAAAATCCAATGAAATAATTTATGTTTTAATTTTTTTAAAATTTTATCTATTTATTTGACAGAGAGACACACAGCAAGAGAGGGAACACAAGCAGGGGGAGTGAGAGAGAAAGAAGCAGGCTTCCTGCTGAGCAGGGAGCCTGAAGCAGGGCTCCATCCCAGGACCCTGGGATCATGACCTGAGCTGACCCAGGTGTCCCCCCCCCAGTGAAATAATTTAGATAGTACTTTCTGATATATAATATACCCATAAGAAAAGCTAAAGAAAGACAAGAAGGATGAGAGGAAGGGAAGAAAGGAAGGAATAGGAAAACATTAGAAAATCATGAAGCATTTTTGATTGTCAGAAGCTAAGAAAGGGACCTCTGTCTATTTGTAGCTGAAAAGTTGCCTTACCTTCTTGCCACAGCTCAGCCACTGACTTATTGTTTGATGCTGGGAAATCATTTAATCTCTAGATTATGATCTCAGGGGGTGTATATAATTTGTACTCTTCTGCCCTGTACCACTGCACTGGATAAGATGACCTTGAGGTCCCCTTCAGTTCTAATTTTCTATGATAAAATTATGTTCCTGTGCCAGTGGTGCCTCTCCAATAAAAAGAAAATAGTAAAACCTTAGGCTAGTGAATGTGTCAAATGCTTTGAGATTTGCAAGAGAAAATTAATGTTCGCAGGGTGGTTCTCATTGAGAAAGGATACTCCCCATTTTCACACTCCCTTTTTCTATTGAGGCTTTTAATTTAGTGGAATTATAATGCTTCTTTGCTTCTCTACAGCTTTCAAACATGGTGTGCTTTTGTGAAAAGTCTTTAATCATCTAATTTCTTACATTCTCTGTCTAAAAGCTACATCATGAGGATTGCTGGCAATTTAAACTTTTCCTTTTATATGAGTTCTTGGTTTTCAAGACCTATAGCTAGATAGATACAGATGTCGTTGTTCACAATGAACAAAACACTGAATATTTTTAGTGTGAATGAACTGTAAAAAGTATCTTGTTCAATTATCTCATTTAAGAAATAAAGATCCTGGGGCTCAGAGAGAGAAGGCATCTAAACCAAGATCACACAGGAATGGACTCCAATTTCCTGATTCTTAGTAATTATGACAGATGGCATTTTCTAAAGATGGTTGTAACATTATTTTCCATTCCCATATGCTTGTCAGCAATGTGGTTTTTTCTACTTTTCCATTAAGATATAAAGGCTAATTCTTTTCCCCTTGAATCTGCCTAACCAACAGAATGTGACACAAGTGACGTCAGAAGATAGCAAGACTAGGGCATGAGGGACCTTAGTAGCTTACGCCTGGGTGTCTTGGGATGCTCTCCCTTAGATTTCAGCCCCCATGTTGTTAGAAGCCCAAGCCATGTGGAGAGGCCATGCACAGACAACACAGTCTGCAACACGAGCTGAGCTCCCAGCTCATAACCAGAAGCTACTACTTGTCAAGAGCGTGAGTTTTCTTGGATGTTCAACTCAGTAGAACCATCAGAAGACAGAAGTTCCAGCCACCATCTGTGAGCCTGAGATATCCCAAAAGAGAACTCCTCATTTGAGCCCAGCTTACCCACAGACCCAAAAGATAATGAGTATTTGTTTCAAGATAGAAATTTTGGTGTGTTTTGTTATGCAGCAAAAGATAACCCAAGAGTATCCCTCCTTTCATTGGCTCTCAGATCTCACACTACTTGCTTTTGATTCTATACTACTGCTCAAAATATTTGGGATTAGCAGGTTAATGTAACTGTTACATGGAATTGAAAATGAGAGCCAATTTGAATCTGACGGGATGAATTCTTGAAGTTGCACAGATTGTAACTTCCCACCTTTTGCTTGTTTGGAAAACTTGCCTTGGTTTCTCAGGTTGCCAATATTGGACAAGCTGTCTCTGAAAGTATCAGACCTCATCAAGTTTAATATGAAAGCATGGAATGCTTAATATGGAAGCATGGAGACGTGGAGATGTGAAGATACAGTGGCAGAAACACCCATTTGCCACTCTACTTTCCCCATCTTCTTTGGTCATAGAAACCTAATTCATTCATTGTGTCAGTGGACCCACTTAGTACACAGCATTTCTCAGCTACCTTTGTTATTGGATGTAGGTATGTGATTAAATTTTGGCCAGTGAGGCTGAAATGTTATATGTGATTTTCCAAAAGGTTGCTCAAAAGAGTTGACTTAGCCAAGAGATAAGATCTTTCCATTCTCCTTTTGCTTCCTTCTTCTTTCGTTCTAGAACTAGACATGATGGGTAGAGTGCAAGCACCTAGCTCAGGCAATGAGGTGACCTGGAGGATAGAAGTTGCATCTTTCAGGAAAACAAAGTCAGATTTTGTTAATACTCATAGAATTCAAATCTGGGAATTGGTTGCATAGGTTCTGGAAGAGCTGAGAAGCCAAACAGAATGGTGAGAAGACTTAGAAATTAGCAATAGTAGGTAGCCACTACCAGGGCAAGCTTGGAAGACAAGGAAGGAAGCAATGTTCCTGGAATCTAGAGCACAGAATCACCCAACACAAACTGTAAAACCGTGGACCTCTCCTGCTAGAAATAGAACCCCAGACAGATACAGCTGCTCCAGAGGCCAGCCCAAGGCAGAAACGCTTCATCCTTCCTCCTGTCTCCTGAACTCTGGCCAATGCTTCCCACTGGCTAAATGCAGCTTGGAGCCAATAATTTCAGGAACTAGGGAGATACCAGCTGTAGGGGCCAGCTTCTTTGCAGTACATGGCAGATTAGGGAAAAGGTTAAAAATGACTCTGGGGCAAATGAGCCCAGGACTGCCACAGAAGCCAATGCTGGCACGATGAAAGAGGAAGCTGCAAGGAGCTGAGCCCTGATGATCATGAATTGCCATATTGGGAAAATGCCAGTCATCTGTAAGTTGTTGTTATTTGGATCTTCTATTACATACAGCAAAACACAATACTAATTGATCTTACGGTCTCTTAGGGAGGGGAGTGTATTAGTTTTCTAAGGCTACCATAACAAAATACCACAGACTGGGGCATTTAAACAATAGAAATCCATTTTCCCACAGTTCTAAAGGCTGAAGGTCCAAGGATCAAGGTGTCAGCACGTTTGGTTTCTTCTGAGGCCTCGCTCCTTGGCTTGCAGATGGCCGCCTTCCTGCCTTATCCCCACATACTCTTCCTTCTGTGGGCATGCACCGCTGGTCTTTCTCCGTGTGTGTCCAAATTCCCTCTAGTAAAGGCACCAGTCAGATTGGATTAGAACCCACCGTAATGGCCTCACATTAATGTAATTCCCTCCTTAAATGCTTTTTTATCAGTCACATTCCGAGGTGCTGGGGGTTATGGCATCCAACACATGAATTTTTGGAGGAGACACAATTCAGCCCATAACAAAGGTTAAGAGGAAAAATCAGATAATGGGAGATCTAAGTCAATCTAAATTATATATGCTAAGTAGGAAATAACAGTATGGATAATGCCAAAAAGCAGATAAATTAAGAAACATTTTTATGTGTTTTTTATAACACTGCGGTCACTCCTTGACTTGCTCTGTGTTTTGCCTTCTAGATAGGCTGTTATGTAACTCAGCCTGCTTTTCTTGCTTATGTGGAAGCCCACCATTAGTTATCACTTAGATCATTGAGCCAGGAGGTCTTCCAAGAGACCTGGGATTTAGCAGGTGCTAATTATTCACTAACCCCTCAACTAAGAGGAATTCCCACTTCTGTTGGGGAAGGATGCAGATGCTCATGAATCCTCAATGAAGGGGCGGGCAGCTGCAAAACGGTGTTGCTTCCATAGTTTGCTCCTATAATTAGCTCCACTTAATCCTCATGTACACAATACCTTCTGAGACTACAAAAGCCCAGCCTTGTGCAGCTGCCATTCTTCCCCTCTAAGCTTGCTTTTGGCTGGACCTTGCTGCTTCTGAAGATGTAATTAAGTGTTTTGGTTGAAAGGGCAAAATCTAATAAGTGATCCTGAGTGGTGATAAACAGAATCCTGACCCTCCCAACCACGACGGCTATAAACAGAGTCAGAGAAAGCAAAGGCAGTCGGAATGTCCATGAAAGGGGCAAAAGTGACCCAGTAGTTGGGAATTTCAAGCTATTCTCTTAATCAAAGAACAATTAATTGATGACGTTTTCAACCCGAACCAAGGTTTCTCAATGCTGAGCTCTCAATGACGGGTTTAACATGCCCCCAGTGACCTCCCATCACAGTGGTGGTGGCGGCGGCTGAGGGACGGGATGTTCTTCTCATAATCTCCTTTTTTCCTTCCAACTCTTTCTTGCCACTCTCCTCCCTTCTACCTGGAGAACAAGCCAGGCCTGAAGATACTTGAGTGATCTGAAAATTACCCTAAAACCGATTTTTGAAGTAGACAGTGAGTTCTTATTTGGAAATGATTTTGCTACAAACAGCCCATTTTCCTTATTTTACTTTATGTGGGTTCCAACCAATGAGCCTCTGGGGGCACTTGACCAGATATGGGTCCCCGGAGCCAGTGCTGGTTTTGTGTGGAAGTACAGGATGATAGAAGATCTGTAGACAACATCCCGGGACAAACTAAGGTGCAACGGCCAGAAGGACGAGATGCCAAGAACAAGACGGAAAGCAATGAGATAAAAAGCAGAGGTGTCGAGACACAGAAAAGTCAGCCTGAGAAAGCACTGTAAGTGGGGCAGGGTCTGAAGACCTATCCTAAGGAATGAAGCAGAGCATTGCTTCTCCCACGGAAACCTTTATACTGCCAGTATGCAAGTTTTCCCATGTGGGCAGAAGGGCATTTCTGCATGCATCAGGCTATTTGGGAAATTAACTCCTTGGTTTCTTTTCATAATCTTTCTTCTTCCAGTTATCCTGCTGTTAAGCCCTCCCTACCCCCCGACCCCCGCAACCCCCACCCGTGCTGAACCACCACAGCAGCTCCCTCCTTCTTCCTTTTCCTACCCCACTCAGTTCCTGAGCAGAACTGGCTTTGCCCCATAGACTGGGCTGGTTTTCAGATGATTCTGAAGCTTTCAGTGTTGCCACTGCATCAAAACAACAAGCTTTCCCTGCAAACCTTATCCCTGGGTTGAACGTGACATATCCCACTGAATGCTTTCTGGACCAGCCCAGTCGTTGCGTGACAGGCGTGTAGGCAGCATTCCCAGACACGGATTCTGGTAGACAGCCATTTGAAAGCAGGGGTTAAGCTGGAGAGGGAAAAGGGGAGGGGGGAGTGTTCTCAACTCGTGTTGATTTCTGTCAGATTTCAGTTGAGGTTTGTGAAGAGATAATTGTGTTATATTTTCTCATCCTTCACAGCCTGGTGGTTCCTGTATAATTATATATGCCTGAGCTTAATATTATTTCAGAAACAAGAAAAGTATACAACAGATTTTTAGCCTCAGGCTTCTTATGATTGGGTACAGATTTTACTCTTGCAAATAATTTAGTCCTTTTTTCCCTTTGCAAAGAGCAATTGTAGGGATATGGCTCAAGTGGATAGCTGGCCATTGGGGGATTTTCTGGGGCTGAAGGAAGATTGCCAGGCTCTGGGCATATGTTGTTCAGGACCCGATGAAATGCACAGAAGTGGTCCTCCCGTGTTTTCGACAGCAACCAGGGAGATGACGGATCTTTCTGCCTCTGGCATCAGAAGCTAAAGGAGTTGGCTTGCAATGAAAATCCCATTTGAAAAAGTTCCTCGTCTCTCTGATAACCCAGCCGATTTGTTAAAATTGTAGGAACATTTCTGAATGTCATTTAATTTTTGCCACTTACGTTATTAATGTGATTAAGTATTATTAGGTCATATTTATTATGTTGCACTGAATTATTCTGATAACTATTAATACATTGTCTAGAGTGGAAAAATAAAAAGAAGCAATTCAGGTTGAGTGAAATTTTCATATTGATGTTATATAATTATCATTATTTAACCAGAAAGAGAAGCTGATGCAATTAGGAAAATAAAACAGAGCCCAAGCGTTTTTATTGATATCATTAATACATGTGCTCAGGACTGCCAATAAACATTTTAAAACAACTTGGTGATAGAACAAATTACATCCATAAAATAATTATTTCAAGTTAATTAAAATATTTCTGGCATATATTTTTCTTAAACCTCAAGATTTAACCCTATGTTCTTCACGGTTTGCTCTGTTTTCAGGCTTTCAGTCTCAGTATATTTGACTTCTACATAGAACTTTGTTTTGATTTTGCCTTCTTTTTCATAAACTTTTGTGGTCTATAGCCAGAAAAGCAGTAGACATTCCCTATAATGTTTCACTTTCTAGGAGTCAGTTTTGGATATCTAAAATGGGAATGATCAGGAAAGTAATTTCTCACTGTTGTTGGACTCTGCCTGGTGGGATTATATAAAATGCTTTGCAACGTAGCATAACATTTGAGCTCAGACTCTGGAACCAGGCTACCCTGGCTTTGAATCCTGGCATTGTGTGTCATCTTTGGCAAGTCATTTAACCTCTCTGTGATTCAGTTCCCTCCTGGGTAAAAGAGAGATGAATATATCACGTAGGGATATTATAAGGATTATATGTGATAATAATATCATGTAGGGATTTTAAAGGTCTTCTATGAATTCATTTAGTTAACATTTGCTGTGATTATTAGCAGATACCCCATATGCAGCAAATGCACAATAAATAGTAATAGTTGTGATTCTTACCCACATACCCACACATGCATGTCCTTGAAGCAGAACATCAAAACTTTCTATTCTACTGTAAGCATTGGTATCAGACTCCTCTCTGTCACTCAAGTTCATTCTCTCTTGCTTGCCCTCTTATCGACCCAGTTACCAAGCCTTATAGCTGCTTCCTTCACATCTCTTCGGTTCCATTTTATTGCTACCACCAATGGGTTTTCAAACTTAAAATATTGTAATAGCTTCTGAACTGCTATTCTTGCCTCCCACTTCTCCCATTCCAATCCATCCTTGGTGGTAGTAAAAGACATGTTTTTCCTGCTCACTTACTACTTGGATTCCCACCGTCTAGATTCCTTATTTTGTCAACTTGAGCTTTCCATTTCTGGGCCCCGAATATGTTATTTCCTTTCATTACCCAGTGCTCCAGCCATGCTGATTTATCCCTCATGCTCTCAAAAAGCTATGAGCTTCATCACTTTTCTTTTGTCTGAAGTCCCCCTACCAACTCAAACCCTACCTCCTTTCTCACTTAAGTTTCTCTTTCTATCCCTCAACTATTTCTCATTATGCCAATTCCTACAGGTCTCATCTAGATCTTGTATACATTTGCCATAAGAACAAATATTGTATTGTAGTATTTTATAATTTGACCTGTGTCCACATTTTGTGTATACCCTGGGGAGCACTGGCCACTTCTGACAGTTCTCTTGTATGCCCTACATTGCCCAGCATAGTGACAACCAAAATGGTAGGTATTTCAGAAATTCCTAAAACAACTATTGTATCTAGCCTCAACTACTCAGTTTCATTTTTCAACTCAATTCAGCATCATTTTCTGGTTCTTATGCATAGTGTATAATGAGATTTGCTTTGAGTTATCAACACTGCAGGGAAATGTTTAAATTAGAAGGGAAAAATTCACCACCAATTTCTTTGAAAATGGAATAAAAACACAAAGATATTTTTTCTATATTCTATTATCAAAATAAAATCTAAATCCAAAGCTATCATCTCAACAATACCATTGTTTTCTCAAGTATGCAAACTTGGTTTACAGAATGTACTTATTGAAAGTAATTAAATGGAAACCAAAATCCTTCTAAAACACTACCGTGTAGTATTTCTTGCCATGAAAAGTAGGACTGGCTAGTGCTTGGTAACTAACACAGCAGGAGGAAAAAGCTTATAACCACAAGAAAGCCAGTGGACTTGGGAATTTAATACAGCCATTTAAAAATGAGTGAGGGGGTGCCTGGGTGGCTCAGTGACTTAAGGCCTCTGCCTTCGGCTCAGGTCATGATCCCAGGACTCATGATCCCGGAGTCCTGGGATCAAGCCCCTCATCAGGCTCTCAGCTCAGCAGGGAGCCTGCTTCCCTCCTCTCTCTGCCTGCCTCTCTGCCTACTTGTGATCTCTGTCTGTCAAACAAATAAATAAAATCTTAAAAAAAATTAAAAAAAAAATAAAAATGAGTGAGAAAGGAGGATGGCAAGTAGGTTCATAAGTGTTAAAGTGTGTGTGTACCTACAGGAAGGAGGTATGGGTGCTTCCTTTTGTTCTTCAAGCTTCAATCCCTTACCTGTATTAACTCCTTAGACGATTTTTCTTGTGTACATCACAGGAAAAGAAAACCTACGAAACATTATTTCGAGGGAGTCTACTGTGGTGGGAAGACAACAGTGAAGCAGGGCTTCCCCATTTCTCATTGGCTTTCTGCTGCAAGCTGGGCCCGGGAGTCTTCACTTCGGTTTTTTTGGTCAGTCATATGGATAATCAAGGAAGGACAGACACAAGAAATCCATACCCATCTCACTTCCAATACTTTGTAAGGTTTAACTATTTCTCAGATAATGTATCACATTCTTGGTGGTAGGGATAGCACACATGCGTACAAAACAAATGGAGACACTAGAGCTCAGAGAGTAGTGAGTATGACTAGTGTTCACAATGCAACATAATGAATATTTCATAACAGTGTTAACAAGGATTAAGGGGACATAGAGAAGGGATTGACTAATTCTTTTATTTATTCTTAGGTGTTTAAAAGGAGGGGTTATACTCCAGGAATGCTTCACAGTGAGTATGGCATTTGAATAAGATCTTGAAAGATGCACAGAATTCCTTTAGGCATAGGAGTGCTAGTGATACCTCAGGCAGGGGAACACGTTCAAAGGTGCAGAATGAGTGAAAGAACTCAAGAGTGCTTCAAGAACCAGAAAAGCATGGGGACTGATGCCAACGTCATGGCTAGCATGTGCCAGGTAGCTGTCTCACAAAACTACTGAACTTATAGTTAATTATGACAACAGTACCACCCCCATATTGTGGAATAAGAGAGGCTGGTCACCACTGTAAAATGTTAGAGCTAGGACTCCAAGTCCACGTCAGCCTTCAGGACAGTCTGTTCCACACCATATAGAATGGGACATGATGAAGCTCAGATGCAAGTGTTGCTCAGCAAAGGAAGAAGAACGTCTCATTCTCTGAAGTATCTGAGAAGGAAAGGACTGATGTGTGGAGGAGAAGGAGCTTGGTGGAGGAGCTGATAGATACATGAGAAGAGGCAGGCTGGGTCATCTTTTGATCATGAAAAGAACAAAGCTGGGGTGAGAGAGGGATGAGAGTTCTGAATAGTAGCCCTGGAGAAGGGGGAAAGGGCATCTTTGGATTGTCAAGGATGGCATGGCAGATGGCTAAGGGGATGAGAAGCTTTGGAATTCTGGGATGGGATACCAAAAAAAGACTATTCTCATTTAGCTATTCATTTATTTGGATAAAAGTTAACAAACATCCACCATATGCCAGGCACTGGGCCAGGAACTGATGATGCAGAGAAAAATAAGAAAAGGATCCCTGCCCTTAGGGGCTTACAGCAGATCAAGAAGATACAAATTTATATGCAACTCCATGTAAGGACTAGTTACAGATGCCAAGGTCAAGGTATACATGTGAAAAATGAGAGGAGGTTGTTTAAAGGAAGAGCTTAAGATTCCATTTGTGTGGAGGGAAAGGGTTCCAGGAAGCACTTCAAAAGATGCTGCTTTAAAAATGTCCTTGTCCTAAGGAACTTGGTGCCAAAATAGCCACAGATGAAGTGGCCCGATGGAACCAAAGGCAACAAGATGACAACTGGTCGGTCTGTATGGGTGTTCCCTATATTTCCTAACTTTTCTATAAGTTTGGATTAAAACAAATTAAAAAGTGGTGAAGAATATAAGGAGGCGCCTTACAATGAGAACCAAACTGTAAATTATTTCCCGTCAGTAGATGAAAGATGGGAGAGGATCTGATCAGAAGAGACTCTGTGGGCATCTTGGTGGCTCTGTCAGTTAAAAGTCTGACTCTTGGTTTTGGCTCAGGTCATGATCTCAAGGTTGTGAGATGGAGCCCCAAGATGGGCCCTGCACTCAGCAGGGAGTCTGCTTGAGATTTTCTTCCTCTCCCTCTGTCCCTCCCCCCACTCACATACATGCACTCTTTTTCTCAAATAAATAAGTAATAAATAACCGTTTAAAAAAAAAAAAGAAGAAGGAATTATGATAGCACAGAGGCAAGACTTATCCTCAGTAGGAACTGCAAGCAGCAGCCTTCATTCTTGGAAAAATTAGAACATTCCCCAAGGCAGGGGAAGTGGGGAGAGATGAAGCTACAGTGGCAGAGAGAGGCCAGTCATGGTGAGGAAAAAGAAGCTATTCATTAAGTGAAAAAACAGTGAGATTGAGGTGTTGGAGCAGACTGTTCCTTCCCAATCTGCACAGGGTCTCGCTCTGTAGGTTCAAATAAGCTTTTGGTTTCCTGAAGTGGAGCATGCAGAGAGAGGGGGACGGAAGGCAGGATGGCATTTATCTCATTGATTTTGTAATTTCTGAGATGTATGAAACCAGAGCAAGCTGCTAGGAGTAGAACAGAGCCCATGTATTACCCAGCTCTTTATACATAAGATGTTGGAATAGTGTATATGTCATAAACAGTGGAGTGAGAATTAGTTGGCCAAGAGCTGGAATAGGTCAGACTTCATTTTAGTCTCAACACTTTCCAGTGTTAGATCAACTAGATGCTTATAGTACGACATAGAACAAACTGGCTCAAGTTACTTCAGAGCTATTAATATCGGGCATTGTTTTAGACTATTGTTTTAACTGAGTATATTCCAAACTTTAAGGTACATCAAAGGGGAAATAAAGTCCGTGGAATCCAGTATCAATGATACTCTTGAGTAAGCTTGGAGATAAAGAATTCTCCACAGTTGCACTTCTAAGGCATTACCTTTTTCAAAACAAGTTTCACAAAAGTTGTGATTAACTGAATTTGTTTAAGATGATTTTGAAGGGGCACCTGGGTGGCTCAGTCAGTTAAGTGTCTGCCTTTGGCTTGGGTCATGATCCCAGGATCCTGGATCAAGCCTGGGGTCAGGCTCTCTGTTCAGCGGGGAGCCTGCTTCTTCTCCCTCTCACTCTCCCTCTGCGCTCCCTCTCAAATAAATAAATAAAAGCTTAAAAAAATCTTTTAAAAAGATGATTTTAAAGCAAAGAATTGAAACTAACAGAGACAGAGAACAAGCATATGGGACTAAATAGAGAAGGAAAAACTTTTCCTCCTCATGGAGGCTGCCCAAGTGGACCCCCAGGACCCTGTTCATCTCCCTCAGTGTCATGGTTAACAGGGCTGTCTGGTCTCTCCTGGGGACCACCCAGGCTGAGGAATTAGGCATCTTCATGGGGCTCTCTATGAAGCGTGAGGCCTGATATGCCAGAAAATGCTTAGAGCTTCCCACAAAATTAGACTGTGTTGTGCTTGAATAGTGTTTTTAAATACCCTCAGTGTTCTGTATAGCTATTTAGTGTTTCAGAAAATCAAAACATCAGAATGACAAGTTCATTAATGATGATGGTGATTGTTCCAGTTACTCTCACTTTGTAACAAACCACTCCCAAATGCAATAGTATAAAACTACTGATTATGCTCACAAATTCTGGGGGTCAGGAATTTGGACAGGGCATAGTGGGGATGGCTTGGCTGTGCTCCATGATTTTTGGTGCTTCAGCTGGAAAGACTTGAAAGCTGGGGGGTGACTACACAGTCCTGGAATCATCTGGAAGCTTCTTCACTCTCATGTTGGGCAGTCAGGCCATGATGACTCTAAGACCGAGCCCCATTAGAACAGTTGATTGGAGTGTCTATGAGTGCTCCAAGTGACTTGGGATCTTTCCAGCATAGCAGCCTCAAGGTAGCTAAACATCCTACATGGCAGCTTATTTAGGGCAACATAAGAGCCATGAGAGGGTCGTGATCATAATAGTAATAATTTAGGAAGCACTTTTCATCCAAATACATAAAATGCATTCACATTCAGAAGCTTAATTTTCTGTTCATGTGATGAACACACATTGCCTAGATGTAGAGGCTTAGGGGCAAGAGCCAAAGGAGCAGGGAAATCTTAAAAGTGGGTCATAGTGGGAATAATCCATCTGTATTTTGATAAATCTAAGAAGAAAAAGTTCTATAAGAACAGAAAAATTCAGCACTGTACTCTGCACACTATGAGCATATCTACATATGGTCCTTGTCTGTCTTGCTCTCTCCCTACACAGTTCTGGTTTCCAAAAGATGCCACAAACCCATAAGACTCACCTTGCTTAAAAGCTTTAAAGTGTTCTCTTAGCTGTCGCCTCCCCAATTCTCTCTTTAAATGAAAATAAAGGAACTGCTGACTAAGTATGGGATTATCCTTTGAATATCACAATTTTGCCCCAGCCAGGTTGGTGCTAAATATAATTCCTAGTACAATTACTCACTGGGTAAAATAGGGATTTTTTTTTCCTCAGGACACTGGCCTTGCCATTACATATACAGACATGTCTGAGCCCAACTTCCTGAAGCAGGAAGACAGTTCTATTTCTTATTCTCTCAGAGCATTCTTACGACACTGTGAAAATGCAAACACTGTTAAACCAGGACTTGGAAGTAGAAATCTGTAAACAGCATTTCTGTAAGTTCAGAAAAACACATCACACAAAATTTCTCTTATCTACTGGCTAGAAATTTTACCATGGATATCTTGGAAATCTGAATTCTCATGTTGCTAGGACCATCCATGTATTACCAACAAGCACCTAGTTTAAGAATGGCAACACTTTACAGTCTAGGAATTGGGACTTATGGTCTAACAACAGGAAGAACCCAGGTACTCTGAGTTTCTTCTGGACGCTCTTGGCTATAGGGTTGCCAAACTTAATTCCCTGAGGTTGTTTCTTCATCTGTAAAAATGTGAGTGCCTCAACTGATCTAATGCTGACTTGTTCTCAGCTATGCTCTAAGGGTAAACATTTTTTTTAAAAGGGCCCTGAAAGTATTTACCTTAGGCAATGTATGCCCACACCCTCTCTCTAACCATGATCTTGCTCTTTGCACTCCTGATGTTCTGTTTTCCTGAAAGGTTAGAGGATCGGAGAAAGACTGGAAGGGACATGCAGACAATAAAAGACAAAAACACGAACAAAGAGGGGAAGGCGCCCGGTGGCTCAGTTGGTTAAGCATCTGACTCTTGATTTTGGCTCAGGTCATGATCTCAGGGTTGTGAGATAGAGTCCCTCATCGGGCATGGAGCCTGCTTAAGATTTTCTCTCTCTCTCTCTCCCCTTTTGTCCTTCCCCCTTCCTTCTCTAAAAACAAAAACAAAACATGAGTGGAGATAGATAAGGGGAGAAAAGGCGGGAAGAATGGAGAGGGAAGGATGGCAGGGGACTGAACGGCAGGAAGGATGGAAAAGAACAGCTTATAACACTTCAGAGTAGAGGATGACCTAAAGCTGCAAAGGCACAAGTGAAGAATGGTTTCCTATTGACCCTTCCCTCTTCCCTGTGCAAGGGCTGTGAATCTCAAGAATCATTCCTCACTGCAATTTAAATAAAAAAGTTAAATAACAATTCCACCAAGTCAACATCTATTTGCTATAGCTAGAGGGGATATTTGATGGAGAAAGACATTACATTCTGAAACAGAAAGGGCTCTTGAGATGAGAGATGAGAGAGGATCTTCTAGGTGACACTGCTTGGGAAATCCCCCCTACTTCCCGAAGGCCCCATTAAAGCTGAGGAGATGAATACAATCAGAGGAGTTCTGTGAGGCTGTGGTTGCTGAGGTCACCCATCGAGCCTGCCCAGCAGTTGCATCTGTCTTTCCAATTAATGCAAATGCTGTGAACAGTACAAAGAGTGGATTGGTAGAACTCAAATCTCAAGGTGAGTTCTGAACGAATACAAAGAAAATGCTTGAAAACTTTGCAGTTAGATAGATGTTGAGTGTTGATATTAAAAAGTGGCTAACCACCACAGATTGTCAGGGTTCAAATGAAGAGAACAGGTCAGGTGCACAGTGGTCACCAAGGAAAAGGAAAGCCAGAAGCAGGACCAAAGAAGAGATCTCATTTCTTCTGAGGAAGTGCCTCCACAGAGATGCTAAGTGCTCTGCTCAGGGCGACATGTTAATGAGAAGGGACTGTTATGTGATACAAATTACAATTATGCCTACAATTGTGCGCTACTTAGTTTTGAATATTTTATAGCTGTAATGCATGATAAATGGTTCCGTTCCCTTCCCAGTACAGATCAGAGTCTAAATAATTACTTTGTTCTTTAAGTGAAGAAGACTTCTTCAGTGGAATCACACTTCCTGGAACTTTGCCTGGCACATGGAGTAGGAGCTCACTAGCTATTCTATAAAGAGGACTTTGTGATTATAAGGTGAGGAGTCTTCAGAAATAACCAATCAGAGCAAATTCATCTGTCATTGTGCCTGCATTTGTAAAGCATAAGGTTGGTACCTTATAAATATAAAACAAATGTCACCCTTCTCTGTGTATATGTAGGTGTAAATACATGTTAATTCAGCAGAATAACGATAAATAAAGAGTATTTACAGTAGATACAATACCATGGGTTGAAAATTGTTTTCATCAGAGGCTCTATGTACATATCCACTGTTATTTGTCTTCAGATTTGGTCGAGTATTGGCTTCTGGATTGTTTTATTCAGAAGATGGATATCTACTCATTTATGATGAAGAAGTCCGACACAGTAAAATACAGAGACCCAGAAGTCAAAAGACTCAGGGTCTGATACAAATGTTCCTAACAGTCTAGGCATCCACGAGCAACTACTCCTCATTTCTGGAACTGCATTTCTTCATTTCCAAACAAGAGAGCTGAGCCAGATGACTTTATGTGTCATGCCCACGTGCCCTGATGATCTAAAGGGCAGTTGCATTTTCAAACGTTCTCTTCTCCCAGGCAAACCACTAGAAGCTCCTGAAAATTCCAGCACTTTGGTTTTCAAAATACATTACACAGTCTGCCTTGGGCTCAAAGAAGCACTGAGATCTTTCGATTGATTTTGTTTCCAGAATTCTAGTAAAGAACTCTGATGAGTGTGTTCCAGGTACTTACTATGATGCTAAGCTTCTCAGGTTTTTATTTCTGGACACCAGAAGGCCTCGCACCAGTTTACATGTAAATATCTCCCCGCCCCCCAATACTCCCAGCCCCACTGCTACTGTGGAAACAAAACCAAGCATCATCTGTTACTTCAAAGATCAACCCAAGAGTAATTCAGGATCAGAAAATATGGTAATTCAGTTCTAGTGACACTGAATTGAGTCAGGAAAGACAGTTTACTGGCCAAAAGGAGTGAAGGATTTCAAGTGTCTCTTTAGTCGGAACCAAGTAATTTTCCATTGCTGAAAATACCTGAACTTTGCACAGTGACCGGTGTTCTTGGAGTACTCTTTCTGGAAATTGGTCATGTCTGGGTAATCTTTAAGGGCTCCACTGCCCACAGAATTAAAGGAAATGATGTTTCTTGAGAACCTATGTTATACCAGACATGTTAAATGCCTTATGTATGTTGTTTCATTTGATTATCAGAATTGCTTTAAAATACATTTATGAGTATTTTACTCTGATCTTCAATTGCTTCAGTATGGTCTCAAGTTAGTCTTTGAGTCCATTTATCCCCAACATGTAGCATAAGGTTATTTCATATTAACAAATCTATATGCTACTTGATTTGCCATATCTATAACTTTTATCATCCCATATGAGTGAATTGTGTGTGTGTGTGTGTGTGAACAATAACTACTTATTTTGAGCTCTTTCTCTCCCACACCCTACCCCCTCAAAGTAGGTGAAATGCCATCTGTTTAAAGTCTTTGGTACTCTACACAACTAAAAATTGGTATATAGTAGTATTCAAATATATATATATATATATATATATATATATATATATACACACACACACATACATATGAGTTGAATTGAGTTCACATATTGTGTGTTTAAAATAGAACTTTAAAAGAAATTAACTCTAAGAAGTGATGTAAATATGTATACATACAGAACGCCTAATGAGGCAAGTTATTGCTGAAACGTATTCGGACATATTTAGGGCTCAGATAGAGACAGAGGAAGATAAATTCTGAAAAGGATGCGCAGAGACTGATGAGCTAATAACAGAATTTTCTGGCCTTCCTGATTTTACAACACTGTCATTAGCAGATAAAACTGAGATGAATGCTATTTCATAAAGACTTGGCTAATTTTAGGTTTCAGTGGTGCATTCAAAGAGGATGGCAGCAAGACAGAAATGGATTTACCACTGCCATTCTGCTGCTACTTGTCCTGCGGCTTTTGGAGATGGTCCTTGAAGACCGTGAGGACACAACACACACACATACACACACACACACAGGACTCTGCCAGAGAGTGTGTGCATGCAGGGTGCAGGTGGCAATACTCCTGCTCTGACATGGCATCTCCTTTGTACGCATAGCTTTGGAAACATTGCAACCTGTGGCATTCACAAACCCTGCTGATACACTCTAACATACAGCCTCACTAGGTCTCCTTGGGCTTCCAGGGGGGCGCAAATCAGATACGTACCTTGCATTTGCATGCCACACTGGAAGTCTGCAGTGACTGGCTTGGAATGGTCCTCAGGTCATTTCACGGAGGGTGTTAGGAATACCAGAAAAGAAGACTCAGCTGAGCTCTTTTAACTAAGTGATGTATGGAAGACAAATGGGCTAATTTTTCCGATTGGGACAAGAAGTGTTTCTGAATAACCAAGTTCTGTATTGGCATCATTTATGTTGGTTCTATTTGTCTGTGGTTGTTTTTTGTTTGTTTATTTGTTTGTTTTTTGCTTTATTTTAGGGACATGGGTTCTAATTCTACTCCTGCCGGCACTTTTGACATTTAGAGCAAAATCTCTCTGTAACTAGGCAACGAGGTTTCTCTTTGAACAAAAGGACTCCAGCATCACCTTCTGGGGACACAAGCTGGCCATTCTTCTTCTTGGACGCACAAACATTATTACCTTCAAAGTCCCCATTTTCCCACAGAGCCAGCGCTTCAGCTCTTCTGTTCACTTCCTAGAATGTGCTTTTCACAAATACTGTTTTTCTTTCTGAGTTTCTCTCTTCATGAGAGAATGTGAGAAGCCAGCTCTTCATGCAGTTTCCATAGCTTCACCCCTCACCCAGAAAAATCTTAAAGATTGTAGATTTAGCAGGGCAGTGCCAAGGTGGTAGAACCAAAATGGATTTTAAAAAACCTTAGTTCAGCCTGACAAGCAGAGATTACATCATCAGTATTTTCATCATCATCAAATTTTATTTCCTTTTTGTTACAGTAGAAATTGCAAGATGGGTAAGTATGTAAGAAAAGAGCATTTAAAACGGGTCATCTCAGAAAAAAATAGACTCAAGCTCAATCTTTGTATACATGTCTCCTGACATAGTTTCCTGGGGAAGTGTCTTACTGGAAAGTCCATGGGGAAGGGGTTGGGGGAGGGGAAGGGCAGGTAAATTTTCCTTAGAGAAATGTGCAATAATAATAAAAGTGGTGTCCAGAGCTGATTAAGAAAGAAAATCTCCTTTTACTTGGCTCCCTAAGAAAATTAAGTGAACACGAAAAAAAAACCTGATACCTGTGACTCAGAGTTCAAAACTGACCAGCTCTCTTTTGCTCAAAGAAGACATCTGGCAACTGTGACCTTATTTCTTTACCCCAAACCTAAGTTTACTAACAGATGAAACAGCCAAGGACTCCAGCTTTTCAAATTTCTTAAATTTACATATGAAAACCTGGCTTCTCCTGAATGGTCCAAACAAGTGTAAATCAACTCTTCAAGATTTTCAGAAAGTTTGTGAGTCACTCAGAGTGCAGAAAAATATCACTCGTTACATCAAACTGGTTCTTAAATAAACTACACATTTTCATTGAAAAAAGCAATACTTGTATATGGCAAAAATTCAAGTATTACCAAAAACTGTTCACCAAAAAGTAAGCTTTCTCCATATCCTGGTAACTGGGTTTACTACCTTAGAATAACTCCTGTTATGAGGGACTTATTTATCCACACAAAAATAGGTAAATAGAGCCTTCACAAGCATCTGTGTCTCCATGTGTCTGTTATTTTTGCCTACATATCACATACACTTTCCTGTCCCTTGCTACTCTTATTTTTTTTTAATCTTAGAACATACCAAAGTTCTCTGTATTTATAGATCTAGCTCACTTATATATTTTTTTTAAGATTTTATTTATTTATTTGACAGACAGAGATCACAAGTAGGCAGAGAGGCAGGCAGAGAGAGAGGGGGAAGCAGGCTCTCCGCTAAGCAGAGAGCCCGATGCGGGACCCTGGGATCACGACCTGAGTGGAAGGCAGAGGCTTTAACCCACTGAGCCACCCAGGTGCCCCTACAGATCTAGCCCATTTTAAAAAAATGTAAATTATTGCATTGTGTCAATCTCCATAATTCATTTAATTTGGCCTCCTATTCATTCACATTTAGATTATTTCCATCTGCTTATTACAACCTTTCATGGAGTATTTTATGCCCCTTACAAGGAGCATGATCTCAGGCAAGTTATTTAATATTTATCTCAGTTTCTTTATTTGTTAATTGGGGACAACAGTAGTACTTACCTATGGCAAAAGCTTTTATTTTGAAAATTCATTTACTTATTTTTGCGGGGGAGAGAGCGTGAGCATGAGAGTCGAGAATCTGGGAGGGGGAGAATAAGAATCTCAAGCAGACTCCCTGCTGAGAGCAGAGTACAGTTAGCAGTTAGGCTTGATCCCACCTAGGACCTGAACCCGAAATCAAGAGTCACATGCTCAGCCGACTGAGCCACCCAGACACCCGTCTGCAGCAAAAACTTTTGATTGCCTATCCAGCAACTATTTCTTCCTTTTTCAAGTTTTAGAATCCTGACTTTGTCTTCTTGGCAATACAACATGCTCAGGTAAATTGAGTCCCTCCCCTAGTCCTAGAGGATGAAAAAATAATTTGTTTTAGCAAGGTTAGCAATGACATTCCTCTTTGTTAGGGATTAGTCTAAGCCCAGGCACAAGATATGGTGATATAATTAATTGTTTAAAAGTGAAGCTCTTATTATGTTGAGCTATGTTCCCTCTAAACCTATTAAAACTCTCAGCAAAGTAGGTTTAAGGGAACATACCTCAACATAATAAAGTCCATATACAAAAAACTCACAGCCTACATCATACTCAATGGTGAAAAACTGAGAGCTTTTCCTCCAAGATCAGGAATAAGACAAGGATGTCCACATTCACCGCTACCATTCAAAATAATACTGGAAGTCCTAGCCACAGCAATCAGACAACAAAAGAAATGAAAGTCATGCAAATCAGTAATAAAAAAAGAAAACTTTCACCATTTGCAGATGACATAATATATATGTATATATTTAGAAAACCCTAATGATTCCTCCAAAAATCACTAGAACTGATAAATGAATAAAGTTACAAGATACCAAATTAATATATAAAATCTGTAGCATCTCTTTACACTGATAAAGAAGTAGCAGAAAGAGAAATTAAGAAAATAATAATTTATATAAAAATAATAAAATACCCAGGAAAAAAATTTAACTAAAGAGTTGAAAGACCTGCAATCCCAAACCTATAAAACACTGATGAAAGAAATTGAAGATGACACAAATGGAAACATATTCATTCCATGCTCATGGATTGGAAGAACCAATATTGTTAAAATGTCCATACTCCCCAAAGCAATCTACAGATTTAATTCACTCTATCAAAATACCTGCCACATTTTTCACAGAACTAGAACAAATGATACTATAATTTGTACAGAAGCATGAAACAGCATGAATAGCCAAAGCAATCATGAGAAAGATGAAGAAAGCTCAAGGTATCACAATCCCAGATTTCAAGATATACTACAGAGCTATAGTATTCAAACAGTATGGTGCCGGCACAAAAAATACATAAAAATCAATGGAACAGAATAGAGTCCAGAAATAAACCCATGCGTAGACAGTCAATTAACCTTTGACAAAGGAGACAAGAATATACAATGGAAGAAAGACTGTCTCTTCAATAAATGGTCCTGAGAAAAATGGACCACTTTCTTACACCATGCAAAAGAATAAACTCAACCTGGATTAAAGACCGAAATGTGAGACCTAAAACCATGAAAATCCTGGAAAAAAAAATGTAGGCAGTAATTTCTTTGACATTAGCCACAGAAACTTTTTTCTAGATATGTCTCCTCAGGGAGGGGAAACAAAAGCAAAACTAAACTGGTAGACTGCACCAAAATAAAAAGCCTTTGCACAGCAAAGGAAATCATTAACAAAATGACAAGGCAACCGATTGAGAGAAGATATTTGCAAATGATCTATCCATTAAAGGGTTAATATCCAAAGCGTATAAGGAATGTATACAACCCAAAACCAAAAAGCCCCAAATAATCCAATTAAAAATGGGAAGAGGAACTGAAAAGACATTTTTCCAAAGGGGACATATAAATGGTCAACAGACACAGGAAAAGATGTTCAACAGTACTAATCATCACGGAAATGCAAATGAAAACCACAATGAGATAGCAGCTTACACCTGTCAGAATGGCTAAAATCAAAAAGACAAGAAATAACAAGAGTTGGCAAGGATATAGAGAAAAGGAACCCTTGTGCACTGTTGGGAATGCAAATTCGTTCAGCCACTGTGGAAAATAGTAGTTTCCTCAAAAAATCTTAAAAAGAATTATATTATCCAATAATTCCACAAATGCGTATTTACCCAAAGAAATGAAAACACTAATTTGGAAAGATATATGTACCCATATGTTTATTGCAGCATTATTTACAAGAGTCAAGACATAGAAGCAACCCAAGTGTCTATCAAAAGATGAGTAGATAAGGAAGATATGGTAAATATACACACATGCAGAAATACTACTCAGCCATAAAAATGAATGAGATCTTGCCATTTGCAATAATGTGGATGGACCAAACGGTATAATATTGAGTGAAATACGTCAGTCAGAAAAAGACAACTACCAAATCATTCCACTTATGTGTGGAATTTAATAAATCGCCAGCCAACCAACCAAACAAAAAGAGACATCCCCAACCCCTGCCTCTTAAATACGGAGAAAAAACTGGTGGTTGCTCGAGGGGTAGTGAGTGGGGGATGGGTGAAATAGATAAAGAGGATTAAGAGTACATTTGTCACCATGAGCCCTGAGTAATGTACTGAATTGTTGAATTATTATATTCAGGTATACATTTGTATACCTGAAACTAATATAACACCATATATTAATTATATTTCAATAAAAATAACATAAGTAAAAATTAAAATACACATTCACAGAAAACAAAACAAAACAAAATTTAATGTAATTTAAAAAAGAAAAAAAAAGTGTGACTCTGAAGTCAGCTGCCTGGACAAAAATCTTGAGTTTAAGATTTATTGGCTGTGGGGGCGCCTGGGTGGCTCAGTGGGTTAAGCCGCTGCCTTCGACTCAGGTCATGATCTCAGGGTCCTGGGATCGAGTCCCGCATCGGGCTCTCTGCTCAGCAGGGAGCCTGCTTCCCTCTCTCTCTCTCTGCCTGCCTCTCCGACTACTTGTGATTTCTCTCTGTCAAATAAATAAATAAAATCTTAAAAAAAAAAAAAAAGATTTATTGGCTGTGTAAATTCAGGCAAGTTACTTAAACTCTCTCAACCTTAGGAATACAAAAGTACCTATTATATTAAGGATATTGTTAAGATTAAATGAGTGAATTGATATAAAGAACTAAGAGCAGTGTCTGGTAATTATTAAGTCCTTGATAGATGCTACTATTAATACTATCTGTCTAATGAAATGTCTTCTAGAAAGATAAAATGCTCCTGATCAAAGAGACACAATAAGAAGACACTGGTTTGCTTCTTGCTTCTGATGCTACCATGTGATGCTATGACTATCTGAGCTACTACAGTCATCTTGTCACTGTCAGTAGGCCAAGCATCAACCAGAACCCAGACTGCTGCACTCTACATTTGTGTCTAAGATCATTTACCCCCACACTTCTTGTTTAATGAACTTCTAAATTGGTTAGCCCGTGTTTCAGTGGGCATTTGGTTACTTGCAGCTAATAGCACTCCCAAATGTTTGTGTAGATGAAGTAAATTGATACTACATGTAAAGCACTTAGATGAATGCTTTGTCTATGATGAATATGCAATAAGTAATAGTTATCATTATTATCTTATTGCTATATTTGAATACACATACATATAATTAAATATTTTATATAAATTCATAAAAAGCAACTTCTGGGTCTCAGAGCATGTTCATTTCAAACTTTAATATGTATCATCAAGTTGTCCTTTAAAGAAGTACATCAAATTAAAACAATAGCATTTTATTATTTAAATTTATATATTTTTTAATTGTAAGTGAAGTTAAGCATCTTTCTTATATGTATAGGGGCCATTTGTATTTCTTTTTCTGTGACCTATGTATTCATGATCTGCACCCTTTCCTTTATTGAATTACAACAACTTTCTCTACATAAAGGAAATCATCCTTTTGTTATAGTGTAAAAATAGAAATTTGCTACTAAATTTTTTTGTTGTGCCAAAACTTAATTCTGTAATCAAATTATAAACCATTATTTTCTTGCTTATGAAAACCTTTTGCACTCCAAGTTTATAAACAAAACAAAACAAAAACAACAACACAAAAAGTATGATCCCATATAGTCTTCTAATACTTTCATTTTTTAAAACATTTGACTGGTAGATCCATTCGTATTTGGTAACAGATGTAGCTTTATTCTTTTGCAAATGGCTGGCCACTTTCCCAATACCATTTTATTGAGCAATTCCTATTTTTCCATTGATTTTAGCATTAAATTTATCATATACTAAATTTTCTACATGTATTTGGAACTGGATTGTCTGTCCTATCTCACTGTTCTAGTTGTATGTAATGTGCTAACATCAATTGCTTAATGTAGAAATAATTTATATAGCAATTGAGTTATACCTTACTTATTATTTCTACTTTTCTGAACTTGTCTGAGTTCCCATGTGTTCATTTTCCACAAAGACTTTCCTGTCTGTTTCTCTAATTTAAAATATTCCATTGCTATTTTACTTTGGATTCTATCAAGTTCATTAATTTGAAAACTGACATCTTAATAATATCAAGACCTGTTCAATGATAAGGTATGCCCTTTTTATTCCACAATAGTTTTCTTTATACAAATCATGGTGATTTCTTGTTCAGCTTGTTACCAACTATTTTTTTTTTGGGTTGTTACTTAAAATAGTATCTTTTCTTCTATTATATATTTTAAACTATAATCTGAGGAAATGGAATAATAGTCTTTATGCCTTCTTAAGCAGAAGATGCCCAATATAACTTAACTTTTTTCCTTTTAACACAAATTGCCAAAATTATGTAGACTACTGTGACGAATTTGATAAATTGTAACAATGTAAGCTATCCTAATAGATACTAGAAGATGATGGATTGAATCTTTACAGGTGTGGGGGTAAAGCCTACATAACCTGACACCAAAATTGGACAAAGATAGCTTTGGTCAGTGTCATTTATGAATGTCATTGCTAAAATTAAAAATAAGTTCTTGAACTTTAAATTGAGGAGTCTTTGATCCTTTCTTTAATTCTAAGCTATACATTCTTTTACCTTTTAATGTCTTTGAAGATAAAAAGCACCCTATAATCCATATGTATATTTTACAGAGTAATGTTTCTTTTTTCTGTTGAAAATTTCTTTACCTTAATAATTGATGACTTCTAAGACTTGAGAAAGTACTATAATACATTACAGCCATGTAGGTTTCCCACCCTCCCACCACTCCAGGAAAGCATGAGTGGTTTAGTATATTTATTAATATAATTACAGCTGTTGTTCAAAGAATAAAACACATGAATTTATTGAGGGATGTTGAAAGATTTAGATAAGATCAACATGTGATTTTTTTTTTTTAGAAAGTTAGTAACAGGGGCGCCTGGGTGGCTCAGTGGGTTAAACCTCTGCCTTCAGCTCAGATCATGATCTCAGGGTCTGGAATTGAGCCCCACATCAGGCTCTTTGCTCAGCAGGGAGCCTGCTTCCCCCTCTCTCTGCCTGCCTCCCTTTCTACTTGTGATCTCTCTGTCTCTGTCAAATAAATAAGTAAAATCTTCCAAAAAAGTTAGTAACATATTAGATAAAGAATAATCACTATCATCATAAAAATATCTTAAACCAATTACTACCATCATTCTTTTTTTTTTTTTTAAAGATTTTTTTAATTTATTTATCAGAGAGAGAGAGAGAGCACAGGCAGACAGAATGGCAGGCAGAGGCAGAGTGAGAAGCAGGCTCCCCGCTGAGCAAGGAGCCCGATGTGGGACTCGATCCCAGGACGCTGGGATCACGACCTGAGCCGAAGGCAGCTGCTTAACCAACTGAGCCACCCAGGCGTCCCTACCATCATTCTTAAATAAGACACTATATACAAATGTTATATTAAAGTCAGGATGAAAAATGAAGTACTTCTGTCCCTGTATGGAACAAATTTTTCTATCAATTCTAGCTTAAGTCTTGTTGGATTAAAAAACAGGTATAAATGGGCAAGGGAAGAACACATGCATTGTTTTTAGATATATCCTTCCTCTTTCTGAAGTAAGTTTTTAAAGTAAATTCAATTAAATTTTTAAAATGCAAACGTCGATAAATTCCTTATACTCTTGTAACCATGTAGTGAGAAAGTGGAAAAAATATTGTTCATGGCAACAGTAATAATTTTAAAAATCTAGGAAACAAACTTAGAATGAGCAGGAACAAATTGAAGAAAACCAAAAAACTGCTAAAGACATAAAAGCAGCTTAAAGACATGAGGAATCATATTACTTCTTTATATAGAAATCCCAGGCATGTCACATATATGATTTTAAGGCATTTAGAACCTTCAAATATTTAATAGCTTTCCATTTTTGATTCTGATATTAGGGCTTAAAAGCTTACTCCTTAGCTGACTCATTGTCATTTGTCTGTGCTCACCCATTTTTGTCTATTAATGTTAGCGTTACACTTTTGCTTCTGTCTTTTGCCTTAGAGGAAGACAAATCAAACTGTACAATTTCCCCAATACCCTTAGAGTAGCATACTCAGTGTAGCTCTAACATTGGATACAATGGGTGACCCAGAGAGAGCGCTTTGTTGGATGACATGTTTTCAACGTGGCAGTCTGACATCCTCTAGGATTATAGGCATTACACAGGGCATTCTTTGTGCCCTAATCATCATAGCTGTTTGCTTTTTTTCTCTTTTGTCACTTGCTATTTTCCACTGTCAGAGTGTCTACTGGTTTCCATGCCTGTTTCTGCTTCTAATTGATGTCACCATGCTGATCACCATCCTTCTCCTCTGCATGTTTTGTCGCATTTTGCAAAAAGCAGGCTTGATATTTCATCAAAGGGCTCTTCCCATCCATGCGGTAGCTTTTATCAGCTGCATTTGGGGTTGTGCTGCTTCTTGGCTGCTAAAAAGTTTCATGTATTTTTCCAGCTATTTATGAGTTTGAAGGTTTTCTGGGAGTATGGCTATTCTAGAAAGCTGAATTCTGGACAGTAAAAGCTTGCATGGAATTGTTTTTACAGGTAAGAAAAATGTAATTTTTACTATAAATAAAATCGATGTATTCATTGGTATCTGGACTTAATTAAGAATGATTTTAAGATGAAAAATCCGACATTGGGGAGGGTATGTGCTTTGGTGAGTGCTGTGAAGTGTGTAAACCTGGCGATTCACAGACCTGTACCCCTGGGGATAAAAATATATGTTTATAAAAGATAAAAAATTAAAAAAAAAAGATGAAAAATCCGAAGGATGCGTAAGAAGCGTATGGAGGCTAACCTCTTCTAGCAAGAATTATCTGCCAGCCTATCATGCAAGACACTTTGTACAGTCAATTCTCATTATTCAAGGTATTTATGTTCTATAAAGTCACCACAGCTGCTAAATTAGAGAATCTGGAACCATTGCTCCAATGGGAAACACAGGGTTAGGTTCCTGTGAGCCTCTGTCACAGTGTTTTTGTCAACTAATCAATATATAGCCTTGTTATATGGACGTTTTTATCTAAAGGCACCTTATTCAATATATATTGTTCATTGTTCATTGATTTATTGACATTGAAGTCATGGCCAACAGGACAAAACAGGACTATAAGTCAGACCTGAGGGAAGCTTATCTAATGCATCCATCTTCTCCAAAAGGCACATCCCAGCCTTCTTGCACTTAGCAACCCCAGATCAGCACTTTAACACTCCACTTGGACACATGGAAGCCAGTTTGTGAAGCAGTGAAATTACCAACAAAATAACAACAAAAACAACAAACATCCAAAAACATGGCAGTAAATAAACCATGGATGGACCATTGTTCTCAGAACGAGGGCTGAAGCAAGAAGGCAGAACATCACCGTCTTTGACTTTAGGTGGGAAAGTGTCACAGGTAACTCAAATCTCTTACCACTTCATGCACATCCATAAATGACCAGAAAAGTGTCGTGAGCATTGATTTTGGAGTCACAAATACATTTGGGCAAGTAGCTAATTCACAATTACTGAAACAATGAATAATGAGGATCCTTTACATTTGGATTTTTATTTAATATTTTAAAAAACTCTCAAAGATAAATCTTGGTATCCCCAACCTACAGATGAGAAAGTTGAGATATAGAGAAGCTTCAGAGTAGAAAAGCTTCAAGAACATGTTAATAATAATATGTGGTGCTTTGTTCATTTAATTCTAAGACCCTAATTCTTCCCATGATGGTTTTCCAAATATGAATAATGACCTTCTAATTCATTTTCTTTGAAGAAACTTGAATCTCCTTCCCACATTTAAAATACGGTGCATAATTACCTAAAAACAATAAAATAGTGATCTGTGTCATTTTATTGGGCTTGTAATCTTTGTAAATATTTATAGCAATAATATTCCCTCTTAAGTTTCTGATTTTGTGTTTGGAAGAGCTTAAGAATATAATTATGGAAAGACAAGAATTATGACCATAGTTCTTAACTCTGGCTTCACAGCGGAGTCCACTGAGAAGTTAAGTAAGGAGATATGAATGTCTGTGGGTGAGACCCAAGCATCTGTAGCATATGTAAAAACAGTCCAGGTTATCTGGATGTGCGGCCAGGTTGAGAGCCATTGCACTGTAGGGAATGCAGAAACCAGCCAAGCCTATTTACTCCATTTTCCTCAATATGGAGTCCTGAAAGGTATGGAAAGAAAGGTAAAGATCTATCATAGAATTATAAACCTGGCTGAATAGTGGTGTAACTGATCATCTAATACTATTGAATTAAACAGAAAGAAGACCTTGCTGATTTGGAATTGAAAGATTATCACCATCCCTCCTTTTTTTCTCATCTTCAATTAAGACCTAAGTATGGGTCTTTGGCAGAAGATTTACAATCATATCAACATGGAAGATAAGATTCTCTATCAGTATAAATGCCCTAGGGCAAGAACTATACCCATTTTGCTTGCCACTCAATCTCTAGAGCCCAGCCTGGAAAAATGTAATTCTCACCAAATATGTATTGAATATATTAGTAATGCACCACACTGATCTGAGAATGAGTGAGGCAGGGACCTTTAATCCTTGATTAATTCTCCATTCATTTATTCACGGACAGTATCCCCTTCTGTCCATGCATGCCTTCTGTGTCTCTGTTTACTGTGCAATACACATACAAAAGAAACCACCAAGAAACTTTCACTGCCGTTGCATGGACAAGGCATATAAAATATTAGGAATCCATATTAAATAATTATTTTAACAGCACCACACTGAATCACAAAGATAATAAGTATTGCTGTTGGGAGTGTTTAGGCAAAGCTTTACAGAGGCATGGGGTTTCCTGGAGAACCTGCAGGCACTGCACAGAAAAGAGCAAGTCAATCAAAGGAACACTGAACTTAAGAAGGAGACGCTAGTGGCTTCAGCTCCACTCTCCACAGGCCTTGCTAAGAAGGAGTGAGCCTTTTCTCCAGGGTTGGGAAGAGTGCATGGGTTCTAGCAAAGGAACACCAGCAGTTAATTTTCTCTGCTATTTGTGATTTTTATTTTCATCGTATATTTGAAGAGTCTCTATTATTTCCTGCGGAGTCAAGTTTCTTTTTATGTGCAGATTCCATCGCACATTAAGCATGCTTACATGCGGATAGCTTCAGGTTACAGTTCTATTGGAAGTTTTTCTATGTAAAGAGCGATTCAGCCTTGATTTAAGAAAATTTCTCATTATCTTGCATTTTCCTTGTAAACTGATCTTCCCTCAATTATGCCTTGCCAGGTGTATGGGCATGTTTATCTGCTAAGAGGACAGAATTATTTTTATCATCCCCTTTCCTAGCCAAGAAGAACTGGAAGTAATAATTATGCTTGAAGAGCTAGTCTCTCCGTGCTCTTGGAGCTCGGCACTACAAACTCCGTTTCCAAGTAGTATGAGGCTCCTGTATGTTTCACTATTTAAACAGTTTTGATTGCTGCCCTGCGTGGTGAATTGATTTAAAACCAGATTCATCGGGGTGCCTGGGTGGCTCAGTGGGTTAAGCCTCTGCTTTCGGCTCAGGTCATGATCTCAGGGTCCTGGGATCGAGCCCCGCATTAGGCTCTCTGCTCAGCAGAGAGCCTGCTTCCCCCTCTCTCTCTGCCTCCCTCTCTGCCTATTTGTGATCTTTCTCTCTGTTGAATAAATAAATAAAATCTTTAAAATAAATAAATAAA
The DNA here is from genome assembly GCF_022355385.1 of Mustela nigripes. NCBI lineage: Eukaryota > Metazoa > Chordata > Mammalia > Carnivora > Mustelidae > Mustela > Mustela nigripes. The sequence continues at coordinate 65,831,035 of NC_081569.1, read as the reverse complement.
TAAATAAATAAAACCAGACTCATCGTAGCTGGACTGAGGGTCCCTCACAAATACTTCCACTCACTGATGGGGAACAGCAGTATGCGTGTGTATCTGAGGAAAAGCAGAGACCAAAATGATCAATCCCTTAAGTAAATGAGACATCAATGAGCCAACAGTATGCCAAGCCAGTCCTTGAATCTTTGTTTGGACCTTGCTTTCTCTTGAGAGGTGTGGGACACAAGCTCCATGACAAGTTTTTGAGTATTATTATTATTTCAGGTAATTGTGAAGGCCACAGGAGCACAGTTTACCTTGGAGGCGGATCTAAGAAGGCTCTAGCAAGGACCTCTGTGCATGCATGACTCAAAAGTCCTAAGCATTATCTAGCTACATAATGCCACAGTTGCATCTTTAGCACTTCCTGGAGAGTGGAGAGGGGAGGGAGTTATAAAGAAGAGGATAAATGTAGGTGGGGGTTGGGGAGGGAGACTGGGGAATTCCAGAGCCTAGCACAGACTTCAAAGTCCTATGCCTGCTAATCTCATAATGTCCTTGAACTCCTCCACAAACAGCTGCACTTGTTAGTAAAACTCTTAACCCTTAACATACTGGTACCTTGCAAACTCAGGAAACCACACAAAGGCCAGGTGACATATCTTGTGAAAACTGGATTGTGTTTTCTGTTTCTCTTTCTCATCATCTCAGCATTAACTGAGTGAACCTTCTACATGCAAAGTACTGTTTAAACGGAGTAGGGAATTCCACATTTAAAAATTATTTCCTGACTACCAGGAGTTAGAGTTTTTCAGTGAAGATAGAGCAGTATATGTGTAGCAAGACATGATTCAGAAAATAAGGTTATGAATATTAGGAGTAAGATGGGATCACCACCAATGTGGGAAAAGAGGGAAGTGTTCCAGTATTTAAGCAGGCCATTCTTGAAGGACACACAGACTTCTCATTGACCAAGGTGTGTTCAGGCAGGAGCAAGATGGCGTGGTTGCAAGGTTCAAGGGAGTGACTGGTCCAGCTGGGCTGAAGGAAAGGTTTATCAGGGGTGGTGGTGATTGATAAAGCTAGCCAAATCTAGTAAAGAACATGGCTAGAGGGCACCTGGGTGGCTCAGTGGGTTAAGCCGCTGCCTTCGGCTCAGGTCATGATCTCAGGGTCCTGGGATCGAGTCCCGCATCGGGCTCTCTGCTCAGCAGGGAGCCTTTTCCCTCTCTCTCTCTCTGCCTGCCTCTCCATCTACTTGTGATTTCTCTCTGTCAAATAAATAAATAAAATCTTAAAAAAAAAAAAAAAAAAGAACATGGCTAGAATATCAGATAGTAGAATCAGGAGGTCTGACATAGAAGAAGATCCACCAAAGATACACTAGGATTGAAAAAACGGAGCAGGACATGGAAAGATCCTGAGTGATAGCCTTTCTCTAGAACATTCCTTAGGTGTCAAGATTCACAAAGCAAAAGTAGTTTAACTCTGGTTTAAAGGCTTCAGTCAGAACAGTCATGAGTGGATTAGGAATCAGACAGAATAATTTCCACCGGCAGAAGTTCTTTAGGACAGAATCCTCGTTTATTTCATGTCTGTATTCCTTTCCCCGATACTTGTATCTTATTAACTTTTTGATGGTTCATAGTTTACAGTAAAGGAAAAGGAACACGCATATTCACCTCCTCATGTTATTAACATAACGTTTTGTCTGAAAATTATTAATAAGATCCTAAACAAGAAAATAGCACACAATTAGAAACACATTTGCTGGCACGCAGTAAACAAAGAACAGATGCGAACATTACTTCTCTAATGAATCAACAATGCAGTAAGATCAGAACTAACTTCCAGATAATTTTAAAGTTCCTTATAACATGAATGTCATTTTCATGTTTTCCAGAGGGAAGTATGATCTGAGCAGACTTGAGATGCAGCAGAGTAAGAGAAATATTACCCTGAATTTATGGTTTAGGTCAGTGCCGTACTAGTCTTGCTGTTTGGTGAATTAATTAATTCCTTCAAACCTCATTTTCCTAATCCATACAGTAAAGACAAAAAAAAAAGACTGTTTTACCTGTGTTCCAATGTTACTGTCAAGACAAAATGAGTTAATAAATGTGAATTTGGAAATGAAGATTTCCTCTGGTACAAACCACTATATAAATGCATGCTACCTGAATCAGTTCGGAAGGAAATCAGCAATTAGTGAGTTGGGTATCAACTATAGGTGTGCGTGTGTGTGTGTAATGATAATATATGTGTGCATGTATATATATACAATATATATTAGTATTTGTATTGAGTACCTTCTATGTGCTAGGCAGCATATTTTCAAATTTGAAGTCAGCAAATACCACTCAGCTGTGAGTTCCTACAGAGCCAGAATCATTCTTGGATGAGACGCTGCAGTGGTTTTTGCATCACAAGCCCCTCCCCAGGTGGTTCTGATCTCATCTATGGATTGGTATGTGGACATGTTGGATGAGGTTGTGCAGCATGGCTCTCGTGGGCTAGGTCTCTAGAATAAAGGCAAACCTAAAACATGAAGCCTAAAAAATAAAGACTCCTCAATGAATACAATTCCCATCGGGGTCCACTCCTGAATCTCGCACTTAACTACCAACGTCTCCTTGCACAAGTCAGTTAACTCAATGCTAGAATTCTCTGCAGGATTGCTGGCAGGATAAAATGTCACTAGGCTTGTAAGTGTTGAGCATGGTGCTGACACGTCACAGGTGCTCAGTAGAAGCTGTCTGTGCTGCTGGTGGGGGTCGAGAAAGGACAGCAGGGGCTAATAATCTGGTTTCCAACCTCTGTTTTATTACCTGGGGATGGTAAACAGCTATGTTTCACAAGAAGTACTTTCAGGGTAGCCTATCCTTTTTCAGGTATCTTTTTTCCCAGCCAAGACTCTGAGCTGGTGTGGAAAGAAGTTTTAAGAACACACTACTAGCCCTCACTGATTCATTATGGAAACTGCCTACAGGAACTATTTTGTAGCAACATTTTTGAAAAGTTGTAGGCATTTGGCTTCTATGAAAGTGAACTGCCATCTGTTGGTCCTGCAAGCATTTCCACAAGAAAGAGTTGTGGCCCTTTCTTTTGATGACTTGCCGGCCGGTGCCCTCTTTTTTTTTTTTCTTTTCTTTTTTCTATTTTTGTGAAGGTCTCTGAGGGGAGCCCCTTCCTGTGCAGGCCCCTTTGATTGGTGTTGGATGGTCGTTCTCTTGTCAGCTGATAATGTTCCAATGGCTCGTGCAGTTCAGCTTTGAATGACTCAGTGTCATCTGTGTCAGGCATTTATTTTTAGTACGTTTTGCCCCACAGATACATCTCTGAGACGTGTCTCTTCCATCTGTCTATCTGGCTCAATGCTTCTGTTTAAGTGACACATAAAGCTTTTATCCAATTCTTTATACCTAAGCCTTCCATACCCCTTCTCTTCCTTATGCCATCGAGACAGCCGCACAGAGCTATGGGACTGACTGTTTCTTCACATGTATAACTGGGTTCCTCATGGCCATGACTTCAGGGCTATAAAAACATGTTAAAAAGAGGCCCGATGAACGTACACAGACATGCATGCGTGTATGCACAGATACACACTTTCATGCAGAAATACACACGTCTCCATTTATGAATATCCATGTGGATATATTTTTTATATATAGTATCATCAATATTATGTTGTCATGTTAAACTAGACACATAAAAACATATATACACATGTATTTATTTAAAGAGAAATATATATATACACATATAAATGACATATATTTTGATCATCAAGCAGTTTTACATTCTTCTTGTGTTTTCTGTTAGGTTGTATACTCCTGAAATTGTGCAGAATAGGAACATGTAAATGTGCAGAAAGGAATATTTCAGCCACCATCCCTTGGTCCCTGCTTTGGGATGAAATGTTAAATCTACTTTTGTCGTTATATTACACTTCAGGGAGTGTTCCACTGCTTCTCAGCTGTGCTATATAAGAAGCCAAGGCCATCTTACAATCTGTAGAATAATTTAGGCTATTTGGATCCACGGCATAATTTGCCTCCATGAAGTCTGACAGTGCTGACTTCCTTAGTCCACAATTGGGTGTGCTCAGTGTGAGTTCTGATCTAGGAAATCTCCATTTATTCCAACTTTAAAGATTAAAAATGAGTGAATTTAGCTTCGTCTGCAACTGACCAAGCTGATTTAAGAATTCATGTGTTTCTATTTTCTTCTCTTTCTTTTTTATCCATGTGCTTTGTCACTAAAACATCAATATGCCCATGTTCATTGGGAATATTAAATATTTTTGCATGCCATTGCACATGCAAAAAATACTCAATACCTCTTAAGTGTATCTTCCATAACTTATCAGGCATTTCATCTGTCAGCCTGAAAAATAAAGACCTTCAATGAATACAGTTCCAATCATGTAATCCTGCTAGTTCAAAGTGAGTTTCAATAGCCCTTGACAGACCCTAGCAGAACCAGCTCACTGCATGAAAAACAAACCACACAATTGTGTTTTTATATACACATTGGTAGGTGCTGACATACTATTAAATTGTTTTAATAGGACCTACTTAGGAAAGTGTATATCTTGGTAGTTAAAACCTACTACATTGTGAAGTACACATTATATGCAAAATATTGCTCTCATAGGAAAATTTTAATTACAATGTTTAGACTTCAGAGCCAAACTATGTTGCTTTGCCTTGTCTTCGGGAAACCTGTACTAATCTAAAATGGTACCTGTCATTGAGTCAGCAGTGACGAGAAAAAAAAAAAAAAAAGGATCCCCTGGGGATTTAGTAGAATATGGAGGGTGTAGGTTGCTGCACAATTAACCCCAGTTCTGCTTGATTATTTTTGGTCACAGCTGCAGTCTGGATGAAACGTAAATGCCGACTTTTTAGTCTCTGAAAATCCTGTTCTGCCATGAAATTTGTTTACCACAGCTTTCTCTCAGAGAAGATGGTGGATAGTGATACATTTTTCAGCTAGTGACATATTTTGCCAAAGGGGACACGTTTGCCTAGTGAGTTAAGTAAATCCAGTCCTACTCACACAAGCGGTTATTTCCTTTCATTCTTATCCTGGAGTTGAACCCCCTGGCTGCTTTTGTCGTCATATCCAAGGAAATGAACGTGTGGCCCTATGTATGCATATGGATCATGGATCAGTAGATCCTCAGCCCCTTTGGGCTTAGAGAGAAATACTGTGGTCCAGAATTATGCTGTCCACAGAACATTTCCAGTATAGCTACAGCAATTCGATTCTCTTCTTTCCACTCTAAAAATCTTGAAAATGCCATCCGACTTTTCTCATTCCCTTGAATGATGCGACTAATGTTCACAAGTGTCTTCTTCTTATTCACAAGTGGAGATAGTTCCAAATGTCCTCAGTCAGTTCTCACGTCTAGGGGGGCATTATTACCTCAAACATCCTTCTTGAGACTTCTGGCACAGATCTCTCACCATCTCTGCCACCCCCTGGGAGCTACTCTGCAGGTAAGTTAGTCTATGTAAAGAGCAGATGGGAGAGAAGGCCAAAGGGTGAGCACGGCAAAGAGCAACTCTGGAAGATGCTCTTGGTTTTTAGACGTTTTGTGAACTACACATGGCAGCATATGCTTGTTCTGGTGTCTTCAGAGAGAGAGAACTGCTCCCTTAAGTTGGAAATTGTTTTGCAGTGATGACAACAGCAACAACACAACAGATGAGAAGAAGAAAATAAAAGGGAGAGCTTCATTATCCACAACTTGATTGTTTTCTTAAAGATGTTTCCAATAAGGGGCTGAAGTGGCACATAATTTAGCCACGTTTCCCTTTTTCTTCTTGTTTGGATTATCAAAGCTGCAAGCAATGAGCCAGATTTGGAGCCTAGCCAGGTCTCCGACAGAGTCCCAGCACCCACATGCTTACTTCACTGTGGTCAGGCTGATCTCAACATCTTCACCAGAGTGGATGTTCTTTTGTTGTCTTGGAAACAGATGTGTTTGCCCTTTTAGAGACACATGGATCAGCATGTCGTGTCCCTGAAAAATCTCCAAAATGCTAATTTTAGTCTCCTTCCTAATGGTAGTAAGCTTCATTTAGTCATTCAAGGCCAACTCAGGTCTCCAAAAGGAAACACCTACAGTTGATGGGAATAGGAAAGGCCCAAAAAGATGCTTGCATTGTTTCCATGACCCACCAATAGAAACTATTTGATGTGGAAGAGCCCTCCTTACTACGAGTAGAACGCTAGAATTAATTCCATCAAACCGTATAGTTGACACAATCCACTTTTATCATAATTAAACACTTTTACTTAAATGATATGACATTATCCATAACATGGTGATTTTTAATGCCGACTGGGTATTGTGTATGCCTTTAACATCTGTATGTCATTTTCACTCATTTATCAACCATGCATTGACTGAGGATTTACAATATGCCAGGAACTGATTAATTGTCTAAAAGTTTATGATATTTTGCAGGAATAAATATTAAGTAGGAGGATAAAGCATGGGACAAATATTTTGATCTTTGAATGTATTCACTACTTCACAGCAAATAAAACAGAAAGGCTGGAACGAGACCAGGCATAAGTCATTTTTAAAAGCCCCCCCCCCCCCACATAATCAGGGATGAGGGTAGTCTAGACCAGGGGGGATTAACGGACCGCCTTCAAAAGCATGCTTTCCAACCTTGCTTATAATCAGTGTCGCCATCTCCCAGAAGCTTGTTCTGGATACAGAATCCCAGGCCTCATGATAGATCAACTCAACTGGAATCTGCATTTTCATAAGGTCCCCAGGTGACTGGCAAGTGCGTAGACATTTGAGAAGACCTACTCTACCATGTCACACACTACAGCTGGATTCCATATTTGAAGCCTATAGCTTAGCCTTGCCACCCTCCTCCTTCAAACCTGCCTCCGAGGCTTTATTGGAGACACTGAGAAGCTGCACTATACGGACAAGATACATTTTCTCTCTCTATAGGATCTTCCGGAGCAGTGGGAATGCAGGCCCTAGATGCTTTAAGTGGCAGAGAGAGTCAAGTCCATTCATGGTAACTAGTCCAAAACACGTTTTTCATCAGAGAAGCAGAGGTCACATGCGCAAATGAATAGATTTAAGCTTCTGCACTCACAGTGTGTGAGGTATTCATGGGACACTGTCTTCTTGTCAATACAAGTGTGATGACCATAGAAAAAGACATGGCACATATTCGACTCAAATATTCCAATCTCCTTTTTCTGGTGCACTTGGGGAATCCTTCCTGGTCATTGGACTGTGCAACAATGCCCAGCCTTGTCCCTATTTCTGTCTGTCTGTCTTTCTTTTTCCTTATTTCCATCTCCAACTCTACCTCTCACTATATTGAGCTACTCTGCCATTTTCCATGTATTATTTGAGGTGGTTCGCAGCAACAGCACAGGATAAAAATCACATACCACCCAACCCCTCCTGCCTTACTGCCTTGTGCTTGCTCTCCTGGAATAGCCTTTTCCACCATTATTGCATATTCAGCCCCATCTCCCAGGGGGCATGGTCCATTCTCTTGCTGCTCTGCTGTTTTGTCCCCTTTGTGAGTTCAGTCCTTCCCTCTCTCTCTCACAGACTCCTGGCTGAACTGCTCCAGGCTTTCTGAAACATGGTGCCTCCTCTCGGATTGCTGCACTGCTCTACCTAGGTATGTGCATGTCTTGCCTCTCCCACTAAACAGAGAAGCCTTTGAGGGTAAGCCTTGTGGCTTTGGGTGCTCAAAAAGCCACGCACCCTGCTGTACTCACAGTAGGTCCTCAGCAGCTAGGCATTCGGTGTGTGTTGTGTGTGTGTGTGTGTGTGTGTGTGTGTGCGTGCGCCTTTCTGTGTCTATCACAGGGTGAAGAGGATTAGAAAAAGCACTGAGTTCTGAGTCAAAAAAATCACTGTGTTCTCTAATGACCTTTGTCAATATATTTAAACTCTGCACCTCGCTTTATTCCTGTGTAAAAGGAGGGGGTTGCCCTAGTCATCTCTACATTTCTTTCCAGCTCAGACTTGCTCCATTTCTGTTAGTATCCTCAGATAAAGCCTCTGCTGGCACTGGCTGCTTTAAAATCCACTTTAATAGGCACATGACATATCTGTGCACAGAACAATAATGTCCATTATTTTGTCTCTAAAATTAAAAAAATATCGGATCCTGTTTCTAAAATACCAAAAAAAAAAAATTATCTCCAACTTAGGTAGGCTGACTCCATTAAGAAGGCTGGGGACAGATCATGATTAATTTGGCAAACATTTACTGCATAGCTCTAAGCATGAGACACTGTACTGAGCCCTAGTGAAACAGCCCTCAAGGCTAGAGGTGGGATGGTAATACAGTACACTCTGGTCCACCTTAGAGGGACACACAGCACCCTCAGACAGTAGGCATTCTGGCAATTATCAGAGACGTTGACGGTTTTGCTGTATTTTTTATAGAGTGAGTAATACCAGCGGTTAGGATTGGGGAGCACCGTGTCTCATAGCTGAGGGAGTGGTGGGTACAGACACGAGACAGGGGAAAACAAAAGCAGTTCAGTACAGCTGAAAGGCAAGAAGATATAGAGGCAGATAGAGCTAAAGCGGAGCAGGAAACAAAGTCCTGTCAACCTGATTCCTGGCTAAGGAATGGGAGTTTAGGTGGGACAAGCCAGGGGAATTCCCTCTTCCTCACAAAGGGAGCAGCATATCCCCCCAAACTCCCAGCCAAGGATTCTTTGGAACAACTCAGCCAGCTGGGGTCCAAGCCTTGCCAAGAGAAGGATTCCGTTAACTTTAGCCCATACCAGTTACTCTCAGAAGTATGAGGCAGAAATTAGGGACTAGAAATTTTGGAAAAGGTGGAGAGAGCAAGGAGAGAAAAGAGAGAGAGAGAGAGGGAGAGAGAGAGAAACACAGAGAGACAGAAATAGGGACACAGAGAAGACAGAGATATTCCTAAGGCTACACAAACAGCAAATAACAGACCCAGGATTCACAGATAGATCCTCTGCCAACAAGCCCAATTTTCACTCTTTTTTAGCCTGCTACTTTGAAAAGAGTCCATGTGTTTTTAAAAATCTGCTTAAAGCCATGATATTTCTATAAGTGGCTCTTGTTTCCTGCTGTCCTTGCTGCTCAGCACGGCCACTCATTATTTCACCCTTGTCCCCGAGCTGCGTAAACACGTGGGAAGGGGATAAAGAGAGTGGATACTGCAGCTGCCCTCAGGGCCAGGAGAAGCTGTGGGGACCTGGGGCAACTCCTCCCCCCTCCCACTCAGCTCCATTTAACTTGGCTTTGAAAAGACAGACCATTGGGGACCTCGTTTTTTATCACCGGTGACTTCCTTTCCCAAGAAATGTGAGCCCTGTGGATATGAAGAATAATTGGTGAAGTACTTTGAGATTTCTTGAATATAAAGGACTGTGTAGGTGTGCAACATTATTATTACCACCTTCTGTTCAAGAAGTGATCTTAAAAAAAAAAAAAAAAAGGTATGTAATTTTCAGCTTTTCTCCCAGACTGGCCTATGGCCATATTTAACATTAATATCATATTCTTTTGGGTGCATATAATTAGGATGTTTTTTATGACTAGTTAACTCTTGACTTGGGAAGTGTATTATGTAACATCATCTTTTCTCCATTACTAAGCAGCAGAGAGGCAGAGGTAGACAACCCTGATGAGCTTCAGTTCATAAAGGAGAGGAGAAAATATCTGCACTACATCAGATAAGGCTGCTAAGACAGTTATTTGAAAAGATACCATGAATGTCTAAAATTCTTTTCAATTAATAAAGTGATCCTTTAGGTACATTGGAAGCCTTTTCATGCGCGATATTGGTCTCTTATTTGTGAGGGAATCACTGGTTTCACTAGAGTATAAGACATTTCTTTGAGCTCCCTCCGGGCTCAGATAATTTCACAAGTTCACTCTAAGGTGGAGTTGGGCAGGATTTCAAGGGTCGCTCTAAAGCCACAGCAAGCTTTTGAGGATAACAGACATATTTGTATCTTAACGACAGTCTCAGTTCTTTATATATCCTTTTCCTGAGACACCTTGGTTCATCCCGTCTGCAGGGATTTCCCTGCAGATGGTGAGATGACTTGTACATGGGGATCTCGCCTCAGTCCCAGCCTGTTTGTTCTTCACACTGTGAATTATCCTTGGTGTCCAATACTTCTTAAAAGAAAAAATTACACATGCTTTTTTAAAAATAGATCTTATTTTTTAGAACAGTTTTAGATATGCAGAAAAATGTGAAAGATAGTTACTGAGACTTCCCATATATCCCTGCACGGTATTCCCCTATTATTAACAGCTTATGTTATTATATTTGTTATGTTAATAAATCAATATTGATACATTATTGTTAAGTAAGGTCCATAGTTTACTTAGATGTCCTTAGTTTGTTATCTAATGTCCTTTTTCTGATCCTGTCCAGGATACTACATTACATTTAGTTGTCAAGTCTTCTTAGGCTCCTCTTGGCTGAGGCAGTTTCTCAGACTGTTTTTGATGACCTTGACAGTTTTGAGGAGTGCTCATTAGGCATTTTGAAGAATGTCCCACTATTCGGATTTATATGATGGGTTTTTTTTTTTTTTTTCATGATAATATTGAAGATCTGGGTTCTTGGGAGAAGACCACACAGATAGAGGGCCATTTTCATCACATGATATCAAAGACACAAACTATTAACACGATTTATGACTGTTGATGTTGGCATTGATCACCTGGCTAAGGTGGTACTTGTTAGGTTTCTCCACTGTAATAGTTACTCTTCCTTCCCATCCCCTTTTCCATTCTGCCATCTTCGAAAGGAAGTCACTGTGTGCAGCCCACACCTAAGGAGTGGGGAGTTATGCTCCCCCTCCTTGAAGGTGGTGTACCTCCATAAATTACTTGGAATTTTCCTGTGTGGGAGATTTGACTCTTATTTCCCATTTATTAATGTATTCAGCCATTTATTTATAACATTATGTGTTTATGAATATTTATTTTATTTGGGGGGTTGTAATTCAATACCACTTTATTTTGTTATTCAAAATATTCCAACTTTGCCCATTGGGAGCTCTTTCAGTTGGGTTCTGCGTCCCCTTTTTTTCACTTGTTTTAAGCTTGTCCTTATTTTCTGGCCCTACAAGAGGCTCCAGGTTCATCTTGCACACATGCTTTTTATTGGTGGAAAACATCTGGTTATCAGCAGTTGTCCCTTTAAAGAGATTTGCCCTCAACCTTTGAGTGAACTTGAGAGCAGATGTAGTTTAAAAACCCACGCTGACTGGTCCCTTGTGGAAGCAGAACTGTAGCCTCCTAAATGAAAAAGTGGCCCCAGATCCACATGTTACTGTGTGTGGATGTGAGGGTAGATGGCACAGACAGGCAGGTGACTGGACAGAAAACTATCCAAAGGAGATCGCAGCCCAGGGCCACTTCTCTTCCTGAGACCAAGTCCTATTTTCTCAAGCTCAGAGGATTGATCATTCGCAGCTGGGAGCAACCACGTAGACAACCTGACCCATCTACTCATAGAACATTTGAGTTGAGGCAGTCCATTTTTAAAGACATTTGGGGGAAATCTTTGGTTTAGACAGAAGTGAGAAATAGGGAGAGCAGAGAGAAACATCTTCTTGGCGTCATGTGCCAACCGAAATTAACCACTAATGAAAGCAGATTGAATTTAGCAGATTTTAATATAAATTAGGTTAATGGTGACACATTTGAAATAGTGCACTGAAAAATCAGTCTGTAATAACAAGCTAACAGATGTTGGCATTTTTATTATTAATTATACATTTCATTATCATCTGATTATTGTCAAACATCATTGTACAGAAAAAAATCGTATAAATGATTCATACACATTTGTTACGTTGTTAAGGGGTGCTAGTGTCTTATTAATGCAGTGACTTGAATATTCTAATATCATTCCAAAAATCTTAAGTTTAATTAAGACTACTGAGGCATACATAATGTGTAACAATCATCTTTAGCTGTGCTTGTCATTGGCAGATCTCAGAGAATTTCACATCCTGATTTGTCTTACACCCTTCTAGCCTCTTCAGTGTAAGACCTATAGTGAGGAGGCTCAGGTTCTCAGGGAATATTACTAAACAAATATAATGGCATCATCGCATACCATATCATTATTTCTCAAAAAGATCCCAGACAGAAACCGTTATGAACCTGCTGTTCTAGAGCCTGGAGAACACAGAAATTGAGTGTCTTATATAAGCAAAATGAAATTAAGAAATGGGCAGCATAAATAGTCAGTCACGAGACCAGTACAAATTTCAGGGTGGGTTATTTGTTTGTTTTTTCTCAGATAATCTTGGTCACATCTGCTTATACAATATATATCCTACTGATAGTCTATTTGTACCAGGAGCATAACCTTTGTACTTGGATATCATTCTGGTTATGGTTTGTTGAATACTTCAGACATATTAGGGACTGTAATGAAGTCTTGCGATGCATGGTTTTTCTGGGACTCACATTTGGCAAGTAGTTCCTTGACTGTGTTGGAGTGTGGGTCATTGGTGAAGACTGCGGAGCATGGTGTGGAAACTCCCTATGTTCCCTCCACAAAGAACTGGTTATAGAGTTGGAGATGATTAGCAGAAAGGACAGCTTATATTTGGCTAGTGGGCAAATACTTATTTGCATAACTGAAAGGTTCTAAAAGCCCTTCTGAAAATATCTTTTCCCAAAAACTTATCATAGCGTCATACCTGTTTACTACCTGATCTGTGATTCTCAATGTGGAAGTCGTTCCCCTTGGAAAACTGGTAAGATGCCAGTGACAGAAGGGGAGTGTGAAATGTTCCCATTTTTTGAACACAGAAGGCAGCTCATGGGTTCTCTGCCATTGATTCACAAAGGAAAAATTGTGTCCTGTATCAGACAAGCATTTACCTGGGAGCACTAACCGGGTTCTAAGGACATGGAGCAGTGGATGGGCCAGCCAAGCAGCTGCTCATGATTCCCAGTCCACATGGGGTGATGGAGCATGAACAGAAATAAAACAAAATATTACATCAATCAGAGCCTCTCAGGGAGAATGCTGCTTGGGGTAGAAAGGAGTATTTTATTAGCTGCTGGGGTATAAGTAAAGGTCTTCTGGAGCATACTCTAGTCATGATAGGTGGCAGCTTTTCTAGAGGATGTGCTCAGATCAAAGAGGACCTTTTGTTTCTCTGAGAAGACATTAAAAAAAATAATAATATTGTGTCCAGAGTTGAGTTGCTGAGAATCATTAGTGGGGCGTGAGCGTGGGTTCCCTTCTCTGCCCTTCTCTCAACAGCACTGAACTCATTTTTACTTCAGGCTCAACCACTATTTCAAAAACACCGAGTTATCTGGGCTTCAATTTATTAACCTGCTAAGTGTGCCCACACATCTCAGTTAGGCCTACAATAGCCAGGAGCAGGGATGGGCCTGATGAAAAATAATTAGAGAAACCTCCAACGAGGGGAGATCAGCTAGCAACATTGATAAGAGTTTTGTATATGTAAATCTGGATGTAGGGTTCCAGGGCTCTTTTGTACTGCAGGTCCTAGGGCTATGGCAGCTCTGTAGTAGGACTGAAGCCAGTATGTGGCTTCTCCTCTCTGACCCTGGTACAGTGCTGCCTGCTGGGACTGGTAGGACTGCACTGAGGTCAAGGAGTTTCTTGCTTTGGTCACGAGATGTTCTTGATGTTAGAGGCATGGGATCGTATAAAGGAAGTAATAGAAGAGGACTGGCCAGAAGGCATCACCTGGGGCTCGGGTAATTGCAGAGGCGGGGAGCCCTGAGAGCCAAGGAGGGCAGGTTCGGCTTGATGAGATATCTAGGGTAGGCAAATTCAGGGAATGGCTCTACTCCATGCAGAAAAGGAGAGAGAGAGAGAGTGCGCATGTGCCTTGCGGACAGTCTGTATTTCTTTCGTAATTCTACTCGTGCTTGGCTTTAAGAAAAGTGTTACCAGGGACAAAGAGGTACATTCATGTCCTCTTTGTGTGTTATGCTGGTTCACCCATGATCAACCTTAATCTTCAAGAATATAACTCAAGTTTTAAAAACGTCCCTTAATTCAGAAAAGAGGAAATTCTGTCTGTGGTACTTTTTTTAAAAGTTTTTTTTTTTTTTTAAAGATTTTATTTATTTATTTGATAGAGAGTGAGAGAGAGAATGACAGGGGAGAAGGTCAGAGGGAGAAGCAGACTCCTCATGGAGCTGGAAGCCCGATGGGGGACTTGATCCCGGGATTTCGGGATCATGACTTGAGCCGAAGGCAGTCACTTAACCAACTGAGCCACCCAGGTGCCCATCTGTCTGTGGTACTTTTTATTCTCTTACTATTTTAGTTTTTAATAATTTAATAATTTTTAGTAAATGTATAAAGTTGTGCAACCATCACTATAATCTAGTTTTAGAACATTCCCATCATCTCTGAACGTTTCTTGTGCCTGTCTGCAGTCAGTCCTGCTCCTCATCTGCATCAGTTATGAGAGCCAAAGCAACACACACAGGTTGAATATTCAAGATTGCCTCCATGAAAACAATTATGTGCTTGAGACTCCTAAATAGAATGCTCCTTAGTCATAAGATTTTTTAAAGATATAAGTTTCTAAGATATAAGTCTTAATTTATTTAATTTTTTAAATTTCAAATGCTAAGACATAAGTTTTTAAAATTATCATTTTTTGGTCAAGGGCAGTCTTTATTGATGCAACCAAGACAGAATTTCTGATCATGTGTTTTTAGTAAAATAGTACATAACATCTGTCATGCATGCCTGCTGATATGGTTGTCTGCCTATCAGAAACCAGATCCTCAATTCTGGCTGCATATTTTGATACCCTGGTGTAGGGTATTTTCCAACATCGACAACCAGTTCTCTGATTCCCTAGACACCAACCACATGTTCAATATCTAATTATTACACCAACTACCCAGTATTAGCATAGACCTCAAAGTTTAAAAGGTTCAGTCCCCCAAGACTATCCCCCTTTTCAGATGCTAGTTGTACATCCTGGGACTCCTGCATTTCTGACTGACTGACTGACTATAAATCAAGGGTCCCCATGACCCCTTCTGCAGGTTTGATAATTTGCTAGAACAAGCTCACAGAACTCAGGAATACACTTTCCTTTCTTTTACTACTTCATTATAAAGGACATTATAAAGGTTACATTTCAACAACCAGATGAAGAGGTACATAGGGTAAGGTCCTGAAGGGTCCCAAGTGTAGGAGCTTCTGTTCTATGTGGCTGGGGTACACCACCATCCCAGCACATACCTGTGTTCACTGATCTGGAAGTTCTTGGAACCTCATAATTTAAGGTTTTTTATGGATGTCTTATTATCCAGATGTAGTTGATTAAATCACTTGCCACTGGTGACTGACTCAATCTCCAGCTCCTTTTCTCCCTCTGGAGGTTGGGCGTGAGGCTGAAAATTCCAAGCTTCCAATCTAGAACATTCTAGTGTCCAGCCCCCATCTGAGGCCATATAGGGGCTACCAAGAGTTACCTCATTAGAACAAAAAATACTCCTAAAACCTTTTTCATTCAGGGAATTCCAAGAGTTTTAGGAACTCTCTGCCAGGAACTAGGGACAAATATCATATATCTTTCTATGATACCACACCTGGAACCACTTTAAAAAGTCTTAGTTCATAGGCTATACATCTAGAATCTGATCTAGTTGATCTTAGTAGGGTCTGGATGATTTTAAAAGTGCTCTAGGTGAGTCTAAAGTATAGCTGAATTTGATAATCACTGTGAAATATCTGTTGATCCCCTTCTATGTGCTTAGCAGGGACTATACTGAACGTGATGGCAATTACAAAGGGAAATAAAGCTTATTCCAATGCCTCAAGGATTTATAATCTAGAGTTAGGATCAGATAAATGAGTGCATATATGGTAAAACAAAGAAATGTGGTAAGAAGATATCATTCTCTGAAGACACAATAAAGAAGCAATTGCTTTTGGCTAGAGGGAGTAGAGAAGGCTCTAAAGAGGTGGAGGCCTATGGTCTAGGCTTTGAAACATGACAAAGACATAGAGAGAGAATGTGGAACAGGTGTTATAGTCCCAGTATATGACTTAACCTCAAATTTCATAGACAACTCTGATATCTTATCATGGTAAAAATATCCTTCCTTTCCTTGACTTCCTTATTCTAGAAGGAAAAAATAACCATTCCATTAAAAAAAAAATCCAGGTATACATTTATATGTTTAACAAAGATTCTTTATTCCTTACTTTCTCTACAAAGAACTTGAGGTTAATAAAAAGTTTAAGGAATTTATGCAAAAATCAGTGAGGACCAAAATAAATACATTCCATGTTCTGCTACACATCATTCTGGCATACCAAGTATGTACTTGGTATACTTTTGTATGGTGAGCTTGACACATTTCATATGAATAGTCAACCCATGGTTTGGGAGGGAAAATGTGCTAAGATATATCTGTGGAGTAATACCTGTTCTGATATTAATACCAATTTGCAGGACTGTTTATTTCATAAGTAAAGAGTGTTTGTATCTCAAGTCTGTGCCTTCTAAATTTTCCATGAAGTGGTATAATTATTTTTTAAAGGGAAGTTAAAGGTTTATAACATCTGATCTCTGTTAGGGAGTAGAGAAGACAGTCGACATAGGATTTATCATTGAGGAACAGAGTCTAATGTTCGAAGGTCATGGCATTGTGACGATAAAGTAGAGCAGTTCAGGTAGCTCCACGGTATTAACGGAATACTGGTGTTCACTGTCCCATTGAAAGAGTCAGTAGGTTTACTCCACTCATTTGTCATTTACCTCTGTGATTCTAATGACTAGAAGATGTCATCTTCACTGAAAAGTGTATCTCTAAGGTGAGGACCCTAAATGAAAATCACATGTGCAAACAAATCCCTCTGAAGGACTCTTCCGAGTGAAGGGATTTCACTTAAAGTATGTTTCATTTACCATACATACGATGTCTTTGAAGTCCCATCTACTGGTGGGGATTACAATCTAAATTTGGCAATTACTACTAGGAAGTTTTGTTTTTAAAAAATCACATATAGAATATTAAAATCAAAAGGGAACTTCTGATTCATCCAGAATGGAGTGACCCCATTATTCTCAGAAACTCTCTTTCATAACTAAAAGACTCTGGACATCATATAACAACAAGCATATGTAGGTCTAAAAGATGAAAAAAGGCAAACTGTATAGGGACATCAGGATTTGAGGAATGACAAGGTGGTGAGTTCCCTGGATTTCTTTATTGTATCTAATATATCCTTCAGAGGGGGCTTTTAGAAGCCAACAGACACTGACTTAAAAAGTGCCAAAAAAAGACATGTTGCATGTTCCCCCAGATGATAAACCAGGAAAAAGATAACCTAAAAGCAAGAAAACTTTTTGACAATACTTGCTATCCTCATGTCAAACACCAGTGGAAAACCGGTATCATCACCCCACAGTTTCAGTAGAGAAAGTGGAGAATTGATCTTCCACTCCATACCCCACATCTGGAGAAGGCAGTGCTCTGATCACTTTGCCTAGTGGTATTGATGAACAGGAAGCTGATCTTCTATTTCCCATCCAGCAGACATAAGCAGTGTTTCAACTTCCCCCAGTGGTAGGGTGTTATAAACAGGGTCTAGCAGTAAGCTGTACCAGCAATACCTACTCAGAAACAATGAGACTGAACAATGTTAGCTGATACTTCTGTTCTCCCTACCCTCCCCACGTGTGGTGTGTCATGGCATGCAGTAGGTAACTAAACCTACACTCCTGCCCCTCACCCAGAATCAGTGAGGTTTGAGAAAGGACTAGCAGCACTCTGCATAATTTCCTCCCCTCCTGTGGTGGCAGTGGAACCCAATGGGGAGGTGAACTTTTGCTCTTACCTTCTAACAACAAAGTGGTGTGAGTTAACCCTCCTTTTACCCTACCCTGATGGGCCAGTGGGGTGGTAATCTTCCACCCAACTCAAAACAATGAGAGAGTATAAATTGGTGCTCCACTTTTTTCAGGAAGGTATTAGTAGCACGAAGGGGAGAGCGAATGTCTATCCTAATCATCTACAACAAGGAAATATGAGTAAGTTCCCCATTTTTGCTGGTGTTATTGGTGCAGAAAGCTAATCATATACATCCACCTGACTTTCACTATATGTACAAACTTGGGGTGGGGGGTTGAGGGGAGACTGCATGACAAAAAGGAAGATTAAATAGGATCCAGCGTCTCATAATGTAATATCCCAAATGTTCCAAATGCAAAAGAAAAATCAGTAATCATACCAAAGAACCAGGAAAGTCATAACATGAATGAGAAAAGATAATCTAAAGACATCAAACCAAGATGTATCAGGTGTTGGAATTATCTGACAAAAACTTAAGCAGCCATCAACAAATATTTTGACAAGTAATTACAAATTATCTTGAAACAAATAAAAAAAGGAATATAAGCAAAGAAATAAAAATTATTTAAAAAAATAAAATGGAAATTACAGAACTAAAAATGTAATAATCAAAAGAGAAAATGGCTGAATGAACTTGGTAGTAGAGTGGAGATGACCAAGAATAGAATCAATGAATCTGAGGACAAATCAAGCACTGGGTGTGGTGTATAAACAATGAATCTTGGAACACTGGAAAAAAAAATTAAATAAAAAAAAAAAGAATTTACCTATTCTAAATAACAGAGAAAATAGATTGAAAAAATTAACTGAGTCTTGAGCGATCTGTGGGACAATAACAAAGTAGCATTTGTATCCTCAGATGTCAGAAGGAAAAGAGAGAGAACATGTTACTGAAGAAGTATTCAATTAAATAATAGCTAAAAATTCCATAGATTTGACAAATAACATAAATCTACAGATTTAAGAAGTTGAAAAAATCCTGAATATGCTAAGTCTACCAAAATTCATATCCAAGATACATTATAATTCAATTTTTGAAACTAAAGTCAAAGAAAAAAATTGTGAAAGCAGCCAAAGAGAAATGACATTAACTTATAAGGAACACCAATTTGAGTGACAGCAGATTTCTTATCTGAAGCCATAGAAGCCAAAGGAAGTGCTGCACCATTTCAACTACAGAAAGAGAGAACTATCAAGTATGATTTCTATATCCAATGAAACTATCCTTTAATAATAAAAAGGAAAAAAAAGACATTCTCAGAAAAACGAAAATAAGGAGAATCTGTTACTAGAAAACTTACCCTTAAAGAATGGCTGAAAAGGAAATATGGCTAAAGAAAGTAAATAAGAACAGAAAAGGTTTGGAAATTCATAAAGGAGAGAACATTAGAATGGGTAAAATAGGAGTAAATATAATTCAGTATCTTCTCATTTGTCTTTTAAATCATATTTGATGGCTGACACAAAAATTGTAACACCATTGAATGTGGTGTTCAAAATATGTAGAGGATATACTTAATGCAATTATGCTTTAAAAGTGGGGAGGGTAAAAGAACCTAAGTGCAACTGGGGTTTCTACACTTCACTTGAAGTGGTAAAATAATGATATCAGTACATTGTGATAAGTTATGTATATATATTGTAATATTAAAGCAAACATTAACAGAACTATTAGATCATAATATACTTATAAGTACTATAAATAAACCAAGTTAGAATCGTAAAAATATATTCAAATAACCCATAAGATATGAAAAAAGAAACAGTAATAAGAAAGAGTGGAAGCAGAAAACAACAAAATGACAAACGTAAGCCCTAATATACCAATCATTATCTTAAATGTAAACACATGGCTTAACTATATGCTGTCTATAAGAAACTCACTTCAAATTCAATGGCATAGGAATGTTGAAAGTAAAAGGATGGAAAAGATTTATTTACAAATAGTAACAAAAAAAATCAGAAGTGGCTATATTAGTATCAGATAAAATAGAATTCACAGTAAAGAAAAATTACTAGAGACACAGAGGAATCAATTCACTGCAAAGACAAAATGATCCTAAATATGTACATATCAAATAAAAGAGCTCAAATAACCCAAAAGCTGGCAGAGCTGAAAAGCAAAATAGACAAATTCACAGTTATGACTGGAGGCCTCAATGTGGCCTTTGCAACAACTGATAAGACTACTAGACAGAAAATCAGCAAGGCTATATATGATCTGAACAATACAACCAGTCAATAAGATCTAATCAACACAGATAGCATATTCTATCCCAAAACAGCAGATTATACCTTTTAAATAAGTTCTCATGGCACATACTTCCCAAGATAGACCATATTCTGTGCCATAAAACAAACCTCAACAAATTTAAAAGAATCTAAAGCATACTGTGTTCTCCGACCATAGTGGAATGAAACTAGAAACCAAAAACAGAAAGAAAATATGAAAAATCTTAAAATACTTGAAAAATTAAACAACACTTCTAAATAAGCCATGGTCAAAAAGGAAGTCTTAAAGGAAATTTAAAAAAATACAGAGCTAAATAAAACTAGAAACACAACATATCAAAATATGTGAGAGGCAGCCAAAGCCAGTGATGAGAGGAAATTTTATAGCACTGAATGCTTACATTAGAAACAAGAAAATGTGAAAAATTAATAACCTAAGTTCCTATTTCAAGAAACTAACAGCAAAAAAAGCAAAATAAGTCCAAAGCAAGCAAGAGAAAGATAATCATAAAGAGCATAAACCAATGAAATTGAAAAAAATAAAATAATGGGGAAAAAAATCAATGAAACAAAAATACAGCTGTTTGAAAAAAATCAATAAAATTGATAAATCTTTAGCAAGACTGACGATCTAAAAAGAAAGAAGACACAAATCACCTATAACGGGAATGAAACAGGGGCTATCACTTCAGATCTCACCCCCAGAATAATAACAAAGTGCGTATTGGTTTCCTATGACTGCTGTAACAAATTACCATAAATGTGGTGGTTTAAAACAACACACATTTATTCTCTTGCACTTGTGGAGATCAGAAGTCCAAAATCAGTTTTATTAGGTCTCCCTCTGAAGGGTCTAGGGATGGGTTTATTTCCTTGCCTTTTTTAGCTTCTAGCTCTTCATTCTTTGTGCTCTTGGCTTATGACATCTTTTTCCATCTTAAAATCCAGCAGCTTAATTTCCTGGTTCAGTCACCAATTGCTTTCTTCTCCTTTTATAGCCAAATCTCCCTCAACCTCCATTTATAAGGACACATACGATTGCATTTATGGCCCACCTCTATAATCCAGGATAGTCTCCCCATTTCAAGACACTTAAGTGACAGCAGCAAAGCCTCTTGTTGCCATATAAGGTATTTGTAAATCTGCCATTTACAGATTCTAAGAATTAGAACCTGGATACCTTTGAAGGCCCTTATTCAACCTACTACAGAATATTACAAATGACTTTATGCTCATAAATTCTACAATTTAGAATAATGGATTTCAAAAATCATGAACTGCCAAAACTCAACCAAAATGAAATGGAAAACCTTCATAGTCTTAAAATCATTAAAGAAATTGAATGCTTAATTAAAAAGCACCTAAAAAAGAAATTTTCAGACCCAGAAGTCATCGCCAAAGATTTATACAAAACATTTAAAGAATTAACACCAATCTTACCCAAACTCTTCTTGATAATAAAAAGAAAGCATATCAGAACTTATTTATGAGGCTGATATTATCCTGATACCAAAATCAGACAAAGATGGTACAAAAAATTACAGATTAATGCTTGTCATGAACTTAGATGCAAAATCCTAAAAACTTTTAGCAAATTACAGCCAATAATGTATAAAAGAATTATATACCATTACCAGGTGGGATTTCATCCAGGTAGGAATGCCTGATCAAACATTCAAAAAATCAATGTAGCGCATTACATCAAGAAAAATCACATGTTCATATCAGTTAATGTAGAAGACTCATTTGCCAAAGTCTAAAGTCTATTTATGATTTTTAAAAACCTAGAAAAGAAGAAATAGAGGGAAATTTGATTTTAACAGTCAGCAGAAAGCCAATAATTGGCATCACCATACATAACGGTGAAAGACTAAACACTGTCCTAAGACTGGGAATCAAGAGGGCATGTCTGAAAAACAATCTGAGGGGTTTGAAGTGGCGGGGGGACGGGGGGTGGGAGGTCTGGGTACCAGGTGGTGGGTATTATAGAGGGCACAGATTGCATGGAGCACTGGGTGGGGTGAAAAAATAATGATACTGTTATGCTGAAAATAAATAAATTTTTTAAAAAAAGAGGGCATGTCCCTTTTTACTACTCTTATTCAACATAAAACTAGCATTCCCTGTCATTTGCAGCAAGGAAAAGAAATAAAAGGCATATTGGCTAGAAAGGCAGACATATAACTGTTCTTATTTGCAGATAATATGATTGTCAAAATAGAAAATCTCAAAGAGTTTACATTGCAAACTCCTAGAACAAATGAGTTCATCAAGGTCATAGGATAGAAGACAAATATCTCATTTCTACGTAATTAACAATGAACATGTGAAACTGAAAATTAAAAACATAGTATCATGAAATTCACTCCTAAAAATAAAATACTTAGATAAAATTAACAAAACATGTAGAGGATCTGTATGATGAAAATTAAAATACTGATGCAAGAAATTAAAGGAAACCTAAAAAAAATCAAGAGCTACACCATGTTCATGAATGGAAGACTCAATGTGTAAATATATCAATTGTCTCCTCCAAATTCATTAGTAAATTTAATGCAATTCCTATCTGGCTCCTAGGAACTTTTTTGTATTCATAGACAAGCTCACTGTAAAATCTGTATGGATGGGCACAGGCTTTAGACTAGCTAAAACAAACTCGAATAATAAAGTGGGAGGAATCACTCACTCCAAAATTAGAGCCTAGTAGATAGTAGGAGAAATCAGCCCACCCAGTTTCATGATTTATTATGTAGCTACAATAATCAAGAGCATGTGGTATTAGTGGAGGGATATACACACAGTTCAATGACACAAAATATAGAACTTAGAAATAGACCCAAACAAACTGTCCAATTGATTTTTAACGAAGGTGTAGAAAAGCAATTCAGTAGAGGAAGGATGGCCTTTTCAACAAGTGGTGCTAAAGCAATAAGCAAAAATAAATGATAGATGGATAGATGGATGGATAGATGGATGGATGGATAGATGGATGATAGCAAGAATTTTTATTTGAACCTCACAACTTATAAAAACAATGACTCAAGACAAATCACAGACTTAGATGTAAAATTAAAACTATAAACCTTTCAGAAAAAAAGAGAAAGTCTTCAGGATTGAGGGCTATGCAACAAATTTATAGACTTGACACTAAAAGTACAATCCATAAAATAAAGAAATACCTCAAATGTCTTCAAAAGTAAAAACTTTTGCTTTGCAAAAGAGCACATTTAAAGGATGAAAAGATGGGTTATGGACTGAGAGAAAGGATTTACAAACCTCATATCTGACAAGGAACTAGGATCCAAAATATTTTAGAAACCTAGGAAATAGTAAAAATCCAAATAATCCAATTAGGAAATGAGGGAGAATTCACTGAAGAGGACACATAGATGGCTAATAAGCACATGAAGAAATGCTCAACATCATTAGTTATTAGAGAAATGTAAATTAGGACCACAATGAGATATCACTACACATCTAAAAGAAAGGCTAAAATAAAAAACAGTGATGAGAACGTAGAGAAACCGAATCACATATATTATGGGTGGAAATGTAAAATGATACAGCTACTCTGGAAAATAGTCTGGCAGCTTCTTAGGAAAAGGAAACATGCAACTACCACATAGCCTAGAAATGCAATCTTGGGTATTTATCTTTGAGAAATGAAAACTTACATTCACATAAAAACCTGTACACAAATGTTCATCATAGTTCTATTTTATAATAATAGTTTTATTCATAATAGTCAAGAACCAGAAATAACCCAGGTGTCTTTCGGCAGCTAACTAGTTAAACTGTGGTACATGCCTAGCAGGTAATCAAAAGTGTGTGGTATTAGTGGATGGGTAAGCTAGCAGGATAGGATAACAGGTAACTCTATTCAGCAAAAAAAAAAAAAAAAAGGGGGGGGGCAAATTATTGATACCTGCAACAATGTGGATGAATTTTCAGGTAATTATTCAGGTGAAAAAAGCCAATCCCAATAGGTTATATAGTGTAAGTCCATTTATACAACATTCTTGAAATGATGAGGTGAGTGGTTGCTGAGAGTCAGGGGCCAAGGGATGGGGAGAGGGCGGGGTATAGCTGTAAAAGGGAATTAGGAGGGATCCCTGTGGTGATGAAACTATACTCTATCTAGACTATACCAATGTTCATATCCTGGTATGATATTGTACCATAGTTGTGTAAGATATTACCATTGGAGGATAAAGTGTACAGGGGCTCTCCTCTGTACCATTTCTTAAAACTGCATGTGAATGTTAATGATGGGAAACTATAATAGTTTAGAGAAGAGAATTAAAGTGATTTAGAGAACATAACTGATGGAGACAGAGCTAGAATTTTAACCCTGGTCAAACTTAAAAAGTTAGAACACAGATCAATGGGATCAATTAATTGTTTCATTTACCTATTTCCACATCACCATGATTTCTACTTATTGAGTACATTATATGTTCTCAGTGGTGTTCCTTGAACAGACGGATCTCAAAGCAGCATTTGCTATAAATGGATCTGAGAATAATCATGTCAGAGACAAAGATGAATTTATTTTTGTTTCTTTACACTTTGCCCCCATCTTCAACCCACATCACCAGAGCAGGAGGAGGTTGGGAGTAGCTGCCAAGCAAGTCAGTGCTACCACCTGTGACAGCTGTCTCCCTAATCATCCTCATCATACCAAACAAGGAAAACCTGGCTGTGGAGAGAAGGTGAGTTCTCTTTCTTCTACCAGCTTGTTTGTGCAGAATTACACTTTTTTGGTAAGCAACTCTCTTTCTTGTTTCATATAATGCCTCTACTGTTAGTGTTCCTTTGTGCTTCCCGTTCTGTCAAATGATTTTAAACCTTAGGAAATTGAATTCTGAATATCCTTCAAACAAAAAATTGCATGCACATGGAACATTGCCATCAGCCAAAATATTGATATTTTCTGGTAGATAATTCAAGGCTGACTCCTGGTTACTTGGTCGACACCCCACCCTCTTGAACAAGAGGGCTTGTGATGCATTTCCAAAATTAAAAGAGTGTAAAATGGGCATGGTATATGTAGAAGGGAAATTCATGAAAACAGAAAAATAACAGTAGCAGCTGCCACAGCAAAAACCTACGACCTACCTACTGCCTCAGGGCCCTTCTTTAGTTCACCTTTCTTGGTTTCTTTGAAAATATTGAAAACTTACTTTTTTTTTTTTTAGGATGACAAAGGAAGGGTTTTATTGAAGGGTCTCCATTTCTCCAAGCCTTTGGGAAGATAATGATGATAGTCATTTAGAAAATCCACACTCGGTGTTACTGGCCACTTTTATTAAAAAGAGGACCTTTGAGTTGGAACATCAGTGACATGCCCACTAGAGGACATTCACATGCTCAGAAAACTCACATTCCTTTTTGCCACAGATCATTGCATCAGTACATCTAGGAAAGCCGGCGCCTGCGCTTCTGTCCTGAGGTTTTGTGAGGGAAGTAGCCTTAGCATTCTGATTGCATGTGGAGCCAGGGAGGCTGGGGCAGCCCTTCCCACCATGCCGTCAGAGCTCCCCGTTGAGTGACACACTCATTCCAGGGCCTGAATCTTACTCAACAGCTTCACTGGAGAAGTCTTCTGGCCTAGGAACTCTGTCTGCCTGGAAGGAGTTTTCCTCATGGGTACTGAAAGCAGTTCTGTATGCCTCGATGATCTAAGCACAAGCTATACATTTAAAAAGTCTACGAATGCTCAGTCTCCCTCTTCTCTCTCTCTCTTCCCTCCTTTCCTTACTCCCTCTCCCCTAGCCCCCCTCTCCTGACTTTTCAGAATCTCTTGACTCTTCAAACCCAGAGAATCTTAACTAATGGTCTCCAGAGTGAGGTGTGGCTGCTCAAAGGTATGAAAACTATTATTATTAGGGGCGCCCGGGTGGCTCAGTGGGTTACAACCTCTGCCTTCGGCTCAGGCTGTGATCCTGGGGTCCTGGGATTGAGCCCTGCATCGGGCTCCCTGCTCAGCATGGAGCCTGCTTCCTCCTCTCTCTCTTTCTCTGCCTATTTGTGAAATCTGTCTGTCAAATAAATAAATAAAATCTTTTAAAAAAAGAAAATTATTATTATTGGAGTATAAGAGGAAAAAACATGAAATTGAATTTGCCTATAGTTCGTTGCATCCTTTTAAATTCCATTTCTGTAAATGTATAAAATTTAGTAGTAGTACACAATCATGCATGTAATTTTTAAGTAAATAAACATTCATATTTTTGTATGTATTCTCAATAGATATTTTACTAATCAAGACATACACATCAGAATTGTAGAGTCCACACATCTACACCATGTTTGGCAGATAACTGCCCATCTTCTTAGGGAGAGAGATTTTTGCAACCGTCAGTACTGGCTAGTCTAAATATTCTATCACTGTCTGTGTGTATGTATTCATTCACTTTAATCACTTAAAAATTATTATAGCATACAACAATTAGGCCATAAGCTAGGTAAATGGCTTTGGTTTAGAATTATTCTTCCTCCCCATGAGCAAGATATTTCCCCAAAGAGTCTTTGGGAAGAAAAACGATTTGTCAACTAGAATCTCAGGCCCATTTGATCTCTCCCAAACTCAAAAGAACAATTCAATCTTCTCATTAAAAAAAAAAAAAATCTGTGAAATGATGACAATAATATTTAACCTGCAAGGCTGTTGTAAAAACTAAATGACATAACATTCATTAATGTAGCATGTTGTTAATTGGAACAGTTTAATAATGTAGCAGCAGCATTTTGATTCTCGGAAATAGCAATGCCCTCTTCCAGTCTATCTTAAATAACCTCATTTTCTTTAATATCTCCTCAAAATATATTTCAGTCATTTATGACTTGATGGCTGAAAGTGGATGTCCCACTCTTCTGGAGCCACATGGAGCTAAAGACCTCTTCCCAGACCAATATGTCAAACCTCATTTAATGCATCTGGGAAATATGAATTTGTCCTGCATTTTCTTTCTATAATGGCACTTCATTGCTTACTCACATTTATCTCCTGGCTAGTTATGTGTCCTAAGTGTTTTCCCACCATGTTTATGCTATATTTGCGTTACCGGATTCGTGTTCTTTGGAGGATGACTTGGCATTTGCCATATTTCAATTCAGCTTTGTTGATGAAATAATTTCTAATCTTTCAAGAACACTTTGATTTTTTCCCCCCACAACTAGAATTCTGGTAACCCCACCTAATTTAATATTATGTAGAAATGTGATGAATACATTTGTAAGGTTTTCATAAAGATGATAAAAAAGTTACTTATTTCCTACCAGAAAGCATTTGATAGAGCTTCCCAGGTCAATGCCATTAATAACTTGTTTTATCTTCTTTCCTCAGGCTAAAGGAAATGTGCAAGGCTGTGGAATGCTAAGCACAATAATATGGGTAAATACCCAGAGCTGTGAGGATATGCAGGTATGGTTCCTAACACAGTTTTGGGAAAGCAAGGAAGTCTTCTAAGACCCTGTGACATCTATGTAGAGACAGGCTAAAAAAAAAAAAAAAAAAGTGGGTGAGGGTCAAGAAGACTATGCCACAAAGCAGGTGTAAAGTTCTGACTATATTTCTTGTGGGTACTGAGAGTCGCTGTGTACGGCAGAGGGGACTAGGCATACTAGTGAGGGATTGGCATGTCTAGTTCAAGGATGGACTTGAGGTCACTGGGAAGACATCCATGGACTTGTAAAGCAGGATCCTGATACCCTCATATTTGTTTTATAGAGAAATTAAAAATTACTCTCACTTCAGTGTGAAGAACAGATTACAGAGATGGCCCAATTTAAAGCAGAGGGATGTTATAGCTATCTCTATATGTGTCTTATCTTGTCTTCTGGGCTCCAGGTACTTTGAAATATGTTGGTTTATAGTTTCCCCTTCTATCACCTGGCATGAGCCCTTGAAAATGTTCTGGGTACATCATCTCTGCACCTTCTCCCTTGTCCATCATGGTCACCACTGTGTGATAGAACATAAACTCGTCTGGACTGCATGTTCTTCATAAAATACTATTTGTATCTTATACACTGTTTGTATCAAAGAGACTCATTACTGAATCACTAGACTCTCAGAGCTGAATCACCGAATCACTTCTAGTCATTCATCTCATGATGCACTCTAGCATGCTCCTAAGAGTTGTTCTATTGACTGGCATGTCAGTTAAGATAGGTTGGCTATCAGAAAACATTATTTTGCTTCAGTTGCTTTGTCTGTAAAATAAGGATGATAATTTTACCTACACAGTGGGGTTATTATGAGGATTAAATTAGTCAATGTAAGTAAAGTGCACAAACTAGTTGCCTAGCAGATATAAACACTCAATGAATGTTAAGTATTGGGTTGGGATTTTTATAGTTACTTTAGCTACAGGTAAATGCCGGAGTGTCTAGGAGTTCACAGTTCTCAGGTGGTCCTACCAATGACTGACCAATGCAGGCCTATGAAAGCCCAGATTCCCAGCCTTCGATGGAACAAACCTGAAGGTATAATTTATGCTCCAGAGCTCCCCATAGGATCAGAGCGGGAATGAGACTTTGCCTGAACTCACATACCTACCAAATTTCTCTTCTGTCCTTCTTGCCTCCTTCCTTGCTAGTTTCCCCGCAGAACCCTTCTTAAGTCAGTCAGTCACACTCCATGCTTGTTTTAGGGTTTGCTTCTCCAGACCCTCCTCAGAAAGGTGGAAGGAGCAAGGAGAGGGAAAGCTGGAGAGAGGCACTGAAGCACCAAGGGCACTAAGAAGGAACTCAGCTCTTCCAGACCTGAGCTGGTTCTCCAGTAGCTTCTATGGTGTGTTGGGCTCAGCTGACATCCCTGGCTCTAGAATACTACTCCTCTTTCACATTCAGGACAGAAGCAACATTAGAGGAAATCTCGTGGAAAACAAGCAGAATTTCAGCCTCGTTTGGAGACAAGGAATTTGAACTTTGGTTACTCTTACGCTCAAGTTTTGAGATTCCTTGCGAATGAGGGTAGCTGAATCAGCAATCACTCCCGTATTTTCAATGGCTGGGTTTGGCCTGCATAGATTCAAAGAGGCTTGCTGGTTTAAAGCTACCACAAAAGGTTTTGGTCAGGAAGTAATTTATAACCTCAACCACCAGCAATTTACCCTGATGATTCTTGGGTGAGTTTTTGTCCTGTTGAATCAGGCCTCTCTCAGTGGTGCCAGAAGAAATTTCCACCTTATTATCAGCACCATCTGGGTTACTACCCTACTTATCAAGGAAGCAGCAATTCCCAGCCTTCACATCTCTGAAAATGAGAAGTGGGGTTAAATTGTGATACTTGAAGACCAATAATTTCTCAGTTTTCATAAACTTTTTATGCTGTGAAGTGTCATATTCTTTCTTGGTAGCTCTCCATAACAATAGTGTGAAGAAGGTAAAAATCGATTGAATTATGTCCATTTGACAGGTGAGAACACTGAGGCAAAGAAAGGTCAAGTGAGGTCCTTAAAGCCACAGAAATGGAAGATCTAGAGCTGGGAGTTGAATTGAGTCAGGATTTCCTGACTGTGTGTTCTGTGCAGAGGGGGTTGGGTTGGGGAGTGTGGGATGAGACTGTAGCCACTTCTCAGTTCTCCAAGGCACAGGAGCATCTGAGAACAGCATGTGGAAGTGAGACAAACCGTGCCTGTGAACTTGGACACTCTGAGGCTCCACAGAAAATTGCCCACAACCCCACAATGACTTTATCCAACACAAGTGATTTCTTTGCACAGATTTAGACTTCCTTGCCAAGGAAGATCTACAGTGAGTCATTACTGTTGATTCACTGGGCTTATGCATTTAGCTAATTCAGCTGAAATAAAGATTCTATCCTGGGAGGAGAGTTCGGACATGCAGAGCTTATAACTCGCACATTTCTGTCTCTAGCTGTGACTGTGGCTTAGGACATTGGGCAATCCTTCTGTTTTATTTAGCAAAAAGGGAGAGACGAGTATCTATGACATGAGTGAGTACTGCAGATGAGAGCTGCTGGGATTCTCACCTGTCGTTGTAAGTGGGTACACAAGCATGCATGCATGTATGTTCACCCAAGGGAGACTTGAGAAAATGCTACCATTTAGACTGGAACAGGCTGGATGAGTTCTAAGATATCTTCTTACCATGACTGTGAACTAATGAGGATAAAAGAGCCCATCTATGTGAGCTGATAGGCCCATTGTGTACACCACACAGCTGTCCTTTCACACAACCCTGGGTGTTGCCCACTGTCCTTCCTCCCCTTCTGTTAGGTCCTTCTTACTGTATACATTCAGGATTCCATGCTGCCAAGGGTTGGCAAACAGGGTGGCATATAGCAGGACACTTAGACTGGGTCTCTTTTTCCAGGAGTGGTCACTAGTCATCCAGCCTGGCATCAGGCTAGAGTTTGGTCTGCCCCAGCTTCCCCTTGCCACAGGGGAGGGGTAGGTAGATAGGATATATTCCTCTAAACCCCTCTAAACCTAAAGCAAAAAACACACCCACAATGAAATAATATTTGCACAAATAGAAGGTAATTTTTTTTTTTAAAAAAAGCAAGCACAACCACTCAGCTGCAACAACCACCCCCTAATTTATTGCCTGTGGGACCCACTAGATCATGGCGTGCTGACAGCATGATGAAGTAGGGAAGATGGATACACTGAGTGTCAGCACAGCTGGCTGATTTGCTTTTTAAAAATAACCCAGGACTGGATCAATAAGTAACCAGAGGCTGCATGTTCATCTTAATTTTGAAACTTTAAATATTAGTTATTCTTTCCCCTGTTCCCTGAAATTACAAGAAGTCTCTATTGCCTTGACATTGCGAACAAAGCGGACTGACTGTTGATGTACTGAAGTGGTTGTTCTTACCCCCTCCCCTCAGGGACCCTCCCTCTGAGGCACAACTATACAATAACATGGTAGAACCCTTGCAAAAGGACACACTCTGTTCAAAACATGCCCAGGATGGGTACACATAAGTCACAATCCTTGTGTATCACTCTTTAGGAAGTCAGTGCTGTCCTCGATTGCATTAATATCTATTAATGCTTAGTGTCTGGGCAAAGGGGAGGAGTGTCACCACACTGTGATCTGCCAATACCTGCCAAGGGCTGAGCTCAGATATGGGTGCCATATTGTAACCCCCCAGTTTCCCTGTCACCATCACCCCTTTTCTGAAGCATGCTGTTCCCTTACTCACATCCTGTATTGACCAGTAGATGTAACATGAATAAGGAAACAAAATAAAAAAATCGGGGCTTCAGGGCCAGACGGCTTCCCGGGGGAATTCTACCAAACATTTAAAGAAGAACTAATTCCTATTCTCCTAAAACTGTTCCAAAAAATAGAAATGGAAGGAAAACTTCCAAACTCATTTTATGAGGCCAGCATCACCTTGGTCCCAAAACCAGACAAGAATCCCACCAAAAAAGAGAGCTATAGACCAATATCCTTGATGAACACAGATGCGAAAATACTCAACAAAATACTAGCCAATAGGATTCAACAGTACATTAAAAAGATTATTCACCACGACCAAGTGGGATTTATTCCAGGGCTGCAAGGTTGGTTCAACATCCACAAATCAGTCAATGTGATACAACACATCAATAAAAGTAAGAACAAGAACCATATGATACTCTCAATAGATGCTGAAAAAGCATTTGACAAAGTACAGCATCCCTTCCTGATCAAAACTCTTCAAAGTGTAGGGATAGAGGGCACATACCTCAATATCATCAAAGCCATATATGAAAAACCCACCGCAAATATCATTCTCAATGGAGAAAAACTGAAAGCTTTTCCGCTAAGGTCAGGAACACGGCAGGGATGTCCATTATCACCACTGCTATTCAACATCGTACTAGAGGTCCTAGCCTCAGCAATCAGACAACAAAAGGAAATTAAAGGCATCCAAATCGGCAAAGAAGAAGTCAAATTATCACTCTTCGCAGATGATATGATACTATATGTGGAAAACCCAAAAGACTCCACTCCAAAACTGCTAGAACTTATACAGGAATTCAGTAAAGTGTCAGGATATAAAATCAATGCACAGAAATCAGTTGCATTTCTCTACACCAACAGCAAGACAGAAGAAAGGGAAATTAAGGAGTCAATCCCATTTACAATTGCACCCAAAACCATAAGATGCCTAGGAATAAACCTAACCAAAGAGACACAGAATCTATACTCAGAAAACTATAAAGTACTCATGAAAGAAATTGAGGAAGACACAAAGAAATGGAAAAATGTTCCATGCTCCTGGATTGGAAGAATAAATATTGTGAAAATGTCTATGCTACCTAAAGCAATATACACATTTAATGCAATTCCTATCAAAGTACCATCCATCTTTTTCAAAGAAATGGAACAAATAATGCTAAAATTTATATGGAACCAGAAAAGACCTCGAATAGCTAAAGGGATATTGAAAAAGAAAGCCAACGTTGGTGGCATCACAATTCCGGACTTCAAGCTCTATTACAAAGCTGTCATCATCAAGACAGCATGGTACTGGCACAAAAACAGACCCATAGATCAATGGAACAGAATAGAGAGCCCAGAAATAGACTCTCAACTCTATGGTCAACTAATCTTCGACAAAGCAGGAAAGAATGTCCAATGGAAAAAAGACAGCCTCTTCAATAAATGGTGCTGGGAAAATTGGACAGCCACATGCAGAAAAATGAAATTGGACCATTTCCTTACACCACACACAAAAATAGACTCAAAATGGATGAAGGAACTCAATGTGAGAAAGGAATCCATCAAAATCCTTGAGGAGAACACAGGCAGCAACCTCTTCGACCTCAGCCTCAGCAACATCTTCCTAGGAACAACGCCAAAGGCAAGGGAAGCAAGGGCAAAAATGAACTATTGGGATTTCATCAAGATCAAAAGCTTTTGCACAGCAAAAGAAACAGTTAACAAAATCAAAAGACAACTGACAGAATGGGAGAAGATATTTGCAAATGACATATCAGATAAAGGACTAGTGTCCAGAATCTATAAAGAACGTAGCAAACTCAACACCCAAAGAACAAATAATCCAATCAAGAAATGGGCAGAGGACATGAACAGACATTTCTGCAAAGAAGACATCCAGATGGCCAACAGACACATGAAAAAGTGCTCCATATCACTCGGCATCAGGGAAATACAAATCAAAACCACAATGCGATATCATCTCACACCAGTCAGAATGGCTAAAATCAACAAGTCAGGAAATGACAGATGCTGGCGAGGATGCGGAGAAAGGGGAACCCTCCTCCACTGTTGGTGGGAATGCAAGCTGGTGCAACCTCTTTGGAAAACAGCATGGAGGTTCCTCAAAATGTTGAAAATAGAACTGCCCTATGACCCAGCAATTGCACTATTGGGTATTTACCCTAAAGATACAAACGTAGTGATCCAAAGGAGCACGTGTACTCGAATGTTTATAGCAGCAATGTCCACAATAGCCAAACTATGGAAAGAACCTAGATGTCCATCAACAGATGAATGGATCAAGAAGATGTGGTATATATACACAATGGAATACTATGCAGCCATCAAAAGAAATGAAATCTTGCCATTTGCGACAACATGGATGGAACCAGAGCGTATCATGCTTAGCGAAATAAGTCAAGCAGAGAAAGACAACTATCATATGATCTCCCTGATATGAGGAAGTGGTGTTGCAACATGGGGGCTTAAGTGGGTATGAGAAGAATAAATGAAAGAAGATGGGATTGGGAGGGAGACAAACCATAAGTGACTCTTAATCTCACAAAACAAACTGAGGGTTGCTGGGGGGAGGGGGTTTGGGAGAAGGGGGTGGGATTATGGACATTGGGGAGGGTATGTGCTTTGGTGAGTGCTGTGAAGTGTGTAAACCTGGTGATTCACAGACCTGTACCCCTGGGGATAAAAATATATGTTTATAAAAAATAAAAAATTATATTAAAAAAAAAATCGGGGCTTTAGAAGGTCCTCAGAGAAAATCGGTGTCTGTGACCTTTGGATTTCCCAGGCCAACAAAACTGACACAGGGCTGCTAATCTTGATATTTTTCTAAGTAAGGATGTTATAAAAAACACAGACAAAAACTGCCTTTACGCTCAACATCAGTTCATTTTAAGCAGCCCTTTTAATGCCCCAAATTCAGATTACAGAGCAGTCCTGTAAGCCAGAGTTTCTCAGATGTTAATGAGTGTCCAAATCACCAGGATGGCTTGTTAAAAACAGATTCCTGGGCCTCACCCCCAGAGGTGCAGATTCATAAGGTTGGGGGCCTGAATTCTACATTAATAACAAGTTCCCAGGTCATGCTGGCATTGCTGGTCTGTGGACCACATGTCAGGGAGAACTGCTGTAAAGAAAACAGAATTAGCTTGTTTAGAACTCACCGCCTTGTTCTTCCAATTCTTTTGTCCAGGGCCAGAGAACATGATCTCTTACACGGGCTTTTGTCTGCAGACCCACTGGCCAAGCATAACCCTTCTCCTGAGGCCATATCCCTCCCACTACATATCAAAGCACGTGTCGTCCATGGGTTTGAACAATCCCGCCCTCAGCTTCATGACTGTAACTAAGGCTTGAAGATGGATATAAGGCTGTCCTCCATTACCTCCACAACACACTCACCGAATTAGTAGCTTAGTTTCCTCCAAAGGGGAGAAGTGGGGAAACTCAGGAGCAAAGACCCTAGAGACAGGGAAGTATTGTTTGTTGGTCTACATGGTGACTAAGGCAGGTCTTTCTTTAGTGGTTTGACTGTTTCTGCCCAAGTTTCACTGCCTTGGAAACTACTCGGTGCCCAGAAATACCAATGGTCGAGTCTTGCAGCACACACTCTTATCCACTGAGCTGCCCCCAACTCTCCCTTACTCAAAAGGGACTGAGGAAGAGCCTTCTTGCCCTTGGGTCACCTCCAGAAAGTCCTCCTTCACCTCCATTCAGGAAGTGGCCCCGATGGACAGAGTTATTTATACTACCTCAGACTCTATTATTTATCAGGCAGGCTGAAACGCATTGTCTCTTGGAATCTTCATATCAACCATAAGAGAAAGCTATTATTAGCTCCATTATTTCTTAGACGAAGAAACCTCTGTGCTCAGTAAACTTGTTCAATGTTACCCAGGAGGTGATTCTGTATCACAGCAGTCATTCCACTCTACCTGCATGTACACTTATTTTTAAGATTATTCTCATTCTGCTATGTTCCTCTTTCTACTCTTTTCGACACAGAGAGGTGGCAAAGGTCAAGCGTGAAGCTAAATGCAGAGTGGAGATTAACTCTACTATCTCTATAAGAAAAAACACCCAAGTCCCTGTAGCCACATCAGAGCAAAGCCACCCAATTAATTCAGTGATGAGATCAGCCACATTGATCGGCTGAAGAGTCAAGTGAACAATACAACTCATTGATTGGATGTTTCATTTTTCAGAGGCTTGTGTAGACATAGCACAGGAAGTATCTTCCAAAAGCGTTACCATAGCACCAACCAATTGGTCTGCTTGTCTAGCCTCCTCTGTTTCCCCAGGCAGTCCTTTTAGAGACTCAGTCAGAGGACTGCTTGTCTAGGTCAAGATCTCAGCACCTCTCCTTGGATTGGGTGGCTTTTCAAAAAATGAGCTTGTCTTCCAGGATAGTCTTATTTCAATTACTAACAACCTATTGACTTTACGTTTACAAATTGCTATGTTCCTTTTTTATTATTATTATTAGCAATCCAAGCACTGAAAGAGAGCCTATGGTATTATCCCCATATCTTACAGACAGATGGGGCATGAAAGCCCAGAGAAGGTAGGTCACCCAGCAAGCTAGACTGGGGCCAAAATTGTTTCTTCCAGTTTAAATATTCTCTGAACCATCTTCTGCCTTCGCAGGGATAAATCAATGAAGATGCATTAACCTTGAGAATCAACTCAATTAGGGAAGAACAGACAGGAATTAGAATAGACATCTTATCAGGACCATACCAAATGGATGCCTAGTAAAATCTCAATTGGAGGAAAAGAACTCAAATGAGAAGAAGATGTTGAGAGTACCCAATAGTTATACCGCATCTAGCCCTTACTTTGTACCAGACACTGTTTAAAGTGTTCACAGATTAACTCATATCATCTCTAGTTCAGTCCTAAGAGTTAGGTACCATCCCACTTTATAGATGGCAAACTGAGTCTTCTCAGGGTAATTTAACTTTGGTCAACAGAAAGGGATCTAGACCAAATAATTTAACTTTGCAGCGTATATTTAGGCACTGTGATAAATACTTCTTAAAGAAAGAATGTTCTATGATATTTCCTTATTATAGTGGGGAAGAAAACCAACAAAGAAACCAAACCAAACAAAACATATAAACCT
Source organism: Mustela nigripes (assembly GCF_022355385.1). Taxonomy (NCBI): domain Eukaryota; kingdom Metazoa; phylum Chordata; class Mammalia; order Carnivora; family Mustelidae; genus Mustela; species Mustela nigripes. The sequence continues at coordinate 65,794,586 of NC_081569.1, read as the reverse complement.
GGCCATTTCCTTCTTTCCTTAAGGCCTATTTATGTTGCCATGTCATATTCCAAGCAAATAAAAATTTGTCTATATAAGCTCTGACAAATACACTTTTATCAACCACTCCCTTAAAGAGACAACAAAGAGGGTGAATGTCACCACATAATACATAGCAAAACTTTGTCCCATTAGCAACTGCTTCTCATGGTCCCCTTAGACCCTTTATTTTTTCATCATCCCATAATCAACTTCTGATTTTCTCAGCCAGTTTCCTACAAGCATCCAAGCAACAGACTGAAGACTGAAAGGCGATGAATTCTTCTAATCCTTTCCTACAGACTGTAACCTTGGAGGAGACTTTGGAGAAGCAATAATAAGCTCCAGCTTCTGAGAGGAATCCTGAACCCAACTAACAATGAGATCAAGGTAGAGTGATGACTTTGGCAGACGACTTACCATTGAGCTCAGAGAAGGCAACAGCTCGTGCCTGCTAATGTTCACGCCTGGCAGCTAAGTTTGCTGCTGCAAGTCTTGGCCCTGGGCTAATATGTGACTAGAAATTCAGGTGTAAAAAAGCATGTATGCCAAAATCAGCTGTTTCTTAGCAGTTGAGTTGAAGCAGCTGAGGGACTAAAATAATACTTCTCAACATATGTGCTGTGCTGTCTAAAAGTCATAGAACTGTTCAGAGAAGACGAGAAGGCTGGGGCTTGAATCCCATAAAGGGGGAAGGGAGGGAGAGTTAGGAAGAAAAGTGTACAGTCGACATTATGTGTCTAGTCTTCTATTTTCGACACTGACTTTTCCATCTCGGACACCAGGAGTTCCAGCACTTAAAAAGCACATATCTAAATCTCTCATGCATGCATCCTTTACCCACATAAATAGCTACACAATTAAATGACACCCTGTCCAGACCCATCTACAATTTTTTTCTTCAGGTTCAGCTTTGGAGATTAATGGCAAGTAGTCCAAAATCCACACACTCCTATTTTTAAAAAATCCACATTGTGCCATAGCCAAGCCGAGTCCTGGAAGTGGAGATTTTTTAAGTTAAGGTCCAGTTACTTGAGAAGAGCATGGTTGACAGAGGGTGAGCGGTCAGTAAATGATTAATTCCAGTATGACATGATCATGTTAGAATGTGCACAGAAGACTACAGGTGCTCCAACAAGGATATATCTAAACTACAGGAAGATTTCAAGGTGGAGGTAATATATGAATATCTGAATTGAGCCTTAACATGTGTTAGAAGTTACATGTGTTACCAGACATTCAGAAGAAAAATAGTCTTTAGTAATTGGCTATTGCATGTCATTGCATATATTTTTCATTTAAAATGCAAACCTCACAACCATTTCAGATTTTAACAATCCATCTGAAATGGTTTTCATTTTTTGCTTTATTAATGCAAATGCTTTCACAAAGAGAAAATTTCTGCCCAGGCCTTGCTAAGTGTTAAATAAAATAGAATTTCCCTGTTAGGTATGGCACACTTCTTCTTCCTTTTATTATCATCATTTGGATTGATGTAGTAATAAAGGATCCTGAAACCAAAAATTCAAATATATTAGAATTCATGCCCCTTGGGTCTCCCTTATCTATTTTCTTTGATAAGGCTATATATATATTTTTTTTTGGAATACGTGGGGGAAACATTTTAAGACTTCCTCATTTTTGAAAAATAAATGCATAAGCAGACACTTTTTTCTTTAAACATCCAAGGTGGTACATATATAAATGAAGTCTTAATTTTAATCATTCTAACTACGAGAAAGCTGTCACGGTAAAGTCATGAAAGCTGGTATGTATTGGGTTGAAGGAAAATTTCCTAGTGTGCTCCAGGGATTCACCCTGAGTTCCAGCCACTGTGGGTTTATTCTTTAATAGATTGTGGTTGATATATATCAGAGCATTAAAAAAAATGCATCTATTGAATATAGCTACTGAGTAAATATTAATAAAAACATAACCAAATATTGGCAAATGGTGGCAATATTATCTCATTTAATCATTCAATGAATCCATAAGGCAGTTACTGTCATTAATCCCCCATGAGAAGGCTGAGGCTCCAAGAATTAAGTAAATTGGTAAGGCTACACACCCTAACTGGCAGAGTCTAACTTCCAATGCAGGGTGGTCTGACTGCTTCTTTTTCTTTTTTTCTTTTTTCTTTTTAAGATCTATTTATATAACTGAGAGAGAGAGAGAGAGAGAGAGAGTGAGGGCACAAGGAGCCTGACACAGGGGCTCAATCCCAGAACCTTGAGATCATGACCTGAGCGGAAACCAAGATTCAGATGTTTTTTGTTGTTGTTGTTGTTGTTGTTGTTTTAAGATTTTGTTTATTTATTTGACAGACAGAGATCACAAGTAGGCAGAGAGGCAGGCAGAGAGAGAGCGGGGAGCAGGCTCCCTGCCGAGCAGAGAGCCTGATGCGGGGCTTGATCCAGGACACTGGGATCATGACCTGAGCTGAAGGCAGAGGCTTTGACCCACTGAGCCACCCAGGTGCCCCAGGAGTCAGATGTTTAATGGACTGAACCACCCCAGCGCCCCAGTACCGTCTGACGTCTAAGCCTTGCATTACAATGACTGCATGTCCTGCACTGTCCTAGATCCTGGACCCACTCACTTATAGGGTGGGAAATCTCAAGGAGCGTCGTATGAAGGAGTTCATATGTGCACAAAGATACTCAGGAGGATCAGGGGAGTTATGAAGACACCTGTAGAAGACCATGGGGTGAGGAGGGGGGCGAGGGAGGCTTATGAGTGGACATTTAGTCTTCTGGCTGGTGCAGGATCTAAAGTAACTTAGGAAGCTCTGCCCTCTTGGAGGAGATCCAGAGGCTGAAGAGAAAGACAGATAGGAGCTGCAAAGAATTAAATCAAAATTGTGAACTTAAAGAAGGCGTTTGGTACCCGATAACCAAACTGACTCATAGTCATCTGCATTATTATGTATTGGCTGCCATGACCAGAGGGAGGTGGAAACTCGTAAGTCTGCTGCAAGCAGGTGCCGGCAAACAAAGACACACTGCTCCCTGGTCATCCAGAGAGGTCCCAGGGAAGTGGCTTAGGGATATGTTTGGTCATCATGTTATAAAGCAGCACCATATTTTGTGTACATGTGTGTCTCCCCTGATTCAATCTTCACTTGTTTAAGCTTCTTAAAGGGGTATTACAGTCCTCCACCCATGAACTAGGCTGACATTTTTTGAGGAATTGAAACTGGGAATGAAAAGTAACTGCAGCCTAATATTAATTGTCCTAAATTCAAATATTCCCAAACATTAACCTTCAAAAGAAGAAGAAAAAAAAAAAGCTCAAAGAACTCCTAACAGTCCTGATATATTGCATGTATAAGCATTTTTCTTATTTACAATTTATTCTGTAAGCACCATGATGGCAAAGGCCAAGTGTTACCCATCTCAGTATCTCACCCTAAACTGAGCACTACTAATATTTTTGTATTATGAATGCATTTCTTTGCTGTTGTTTTTCCTCAGTAGAAGTATAAGCTCTTGGGAGAAGGGACATTGTCTGTCTTGGTCACTGCTGTGTATACTGTACACCTGGAGGGGTCCCTGACAGGTACAGAAGCATAATAAATGTTTGGTGATGAATTAATAACATATTAATAATAATAATTAATAACATATTAATTAGAACAGTGCTAGAAATTACTAGGAGCTTAAAACATTTTCTAATGAATGAATAAATGAGATTCAAAACCTCCCCTTCCCCCACAACAAGGTAGGACAGAACGAGTTCAGATGAAATCTGCTTGTTTTGCAGGAGTATATGTGCATGGGGGAGAGGTCTTTCTCAGTGCTATGCTGGTAGCTATTCAGCTCTGCTATGTAGATCTACATTTTTAAAGTTCCTTAGATTTTAGAATAATCAGCAGCATTCTTTCTTCCAAAAATCATGGAAAAAGAAATAATCTGTTATTTTAGGCTCCAGGTCACTCAAAATTTACTGCCATGAAACGTTATTCTATGTTCCTTGTAAACACATTTACATCAGTTCTAAAATGTAATACTGTTGAGATTTTTATAACTCCAAGATCTAGAAAAGAAGTTATGAAAGTTCCAGATTTGTATCAAGTTGGCAAGAGAATAATGGTTTGATATTACATCAGTTAAAAGAAGCCACTAGTTGTCAATCTCAATTATCTAGAATAAAACAAAAAAGTAAAAACTAAGCAAAAAGGCCTTTGTTTTGTCAAAACAGTATCAAAAAGTCGAAGTGTTCAAGCCCCTAGGTCTTCACCCACACAAAATCTCCTCAGGCCCTCGCTCTTGGACACACCGTTAACCAACAGATTCCAAACCCAGGCACAGTGCAAGGGGCAAATGAGAAGGATTTGAGGCTGCTGGAGATGGTGAGAAAAAAATATGAGAGACAGAAAACTAGAGAAAAGAAGTAATATCCATGAAAAGGAACACAAGGTATCCACAAGCTTAGCCCTCCTAGAATCATTTTGGACAACAGCCGTTTACAGCATACCAATTTTTAAAGGCATTACTCAGCTGTGCAGAAATTCACTGTGTTAATTTTGCCCCAAAGGAATAAATATATTAAATTTCCTCTGTTTAGGTAGGCATGTACTGTACATGCATTTTATTCTCAAAAATGCTTATTTCCTTAGTAGAAACTTCTGTCTTAGTGAGCCTTCATGAGCACCCAGGTTTGGTCACCACAAGTTAATTCACTTTCAGTTCTTTAAAGGAATCTATTACAAATCCAAACATGCAAAGGGAAAATGGTACAGCCACAGGATTGGCATCAAGGATAGTGTTTTACTACAAAATCTGTAGTCAGTATACCATTCTCTCAAGAATATTCTATTCTGTTGCATTCTCAACTTTCACCTTAGTAACTCCTAAGGGATGAACTTAGAAGCTAATGCTTTTTTTTCCTCTAAAGATTGATTGGTTGATTGATTGATTGATTTGTTGTTTATTTGAAAGAGAGAGCACGAGAGCACACAGAGGGAAAGAGAGAATCAGACTCTCCACTGAACAGGGGGCCCGACACAGGGCTCAATCCCCTGGACTCTGGGATCATGACCCAAGCTGAAGGCAGCCTCTTATCGGACTGAGCCACCCAGGTGCCCCCAAACTAATGCTTTTTCTAGCACTCTAGGACAGTAACATTTGCAATAATCTTAAGTGTCTTAGGTTTTTATCAACATTGTTCTATTGAAAGATTTGTTTTCCTATATAATGCTCCATTTTTCTTTTATTTAGTTAATATATGCTTGTTATAGAAAATAGGGATCCCACAGAAAAATATACTTAAAAAATTCCTTGTAATTATAACAGCCTAAGGATAAACATGTTGTGGACTTCATACACAGAAACATGCACACACATGTTCATTATATAGTGTATACAGTTCTATATTTTGGGTTTTCACTTAATGTTTTAGCTTATTTTTCCACATCTTTAAAAATTTATTAAAAAACATTTTAACACATATGGGTTTTCGGTCATAAAAATATATCACCGACACTGTGGAGTCATTTCTTTATTGTTAGATATTTAGGAAGTAAAAAAAGGCCAGATATTTTGCAGCTGAAATGTAGAAAAGTGCAAAGGCCATTGTATCTTCAAAAGTATGAAGCAAAGTTCTACACTCCTCTGTGTGTGTGTGTGTGTGTGTGTGTGTGTGGCTAGGAAGGTTGGGGGTGGTAGGCTAATCTATTGTGTGTAACTTTGGCACAGGTGCCTTTGCTGTTGCTTCCATTATGTTGGGGTTTTCACTCAGGCGCCACATACATTAGGAATGAAGGCTGAACCTCAATCATCTGTGTGCCATTTACCATGTGTCACATAAAGACATATGTTCTGAACATGTCTAGCTGTCTTAAAATCTTTTTAACTGCCATATAACATAAAGTCATTCCTTAAATAACTTAATCCACTTTGAAGTGAGCTAAATGAGTATCTATTTCCTTTCCCTGTCCTGCTTTCTTGCATTCTGCACTCTACCTTGGAAACAATCATATCAGGCATTTCTATAGTTTATTAACTATTTTCTTCAGCAGTAAAAAAAAAAAATAAGTAAATTCTGAGAAAATTTCTTCTTTAATATTTCAGCACACAGTATTTCTATTAAGAGTTTGGAAAGAAAAATGTACCAAGAATAAATTACTGTACTATGAACTAGTAAGATAATATATCTAGGAAGGAAGCAGATTACAGAAAGTATTTATTTAAAAGAGGGAAAACTATAAATGCACATTGTAGTGAGAGTGTAGCTTGGGCCTTAGCCCGTTACTCTCTGCTGCTAAGGTTTAGACATATTGGCAAAATTTTATCACACTAACAGCGAAGATATAAAAAAAAAAATGTTTACTCACATGGAACCCAGTGTTTTTCCTGAGGGTGGGGGGTGTGGTTAAATGTGAAGCCACTGTGGGAATGTGTGTTGAACTTATACAATGTCCAGTGGAAGTCTAGTAGGGGTAGATTGGGGGGTGGGAGTGGCACTAAGTATTTTCTCAGGAAGAACCCATCCTTCTGAGGAGAGACTCAGGTGAGATGCTTTTACTCATGTAAAAGTCTTAGGTGTTGGTGAGGAACAAGAAGCCTGCCTATGACATGGTACCTATGACTCAAATTAGTCTCCGTCTTAGTAACCTGGAAACATGGTCAAGTCCTGCGGAAAGTGGGGGCTAGAAGGAAAATTTGAAAGAACTTAAACCGTTTGACTCATTGGGATTCAAGCCACACTCTTCAGCACCCTTCTTTAACCACAGAATCCATCCTCCTTACTCTGTTGCAGGCTAAGGAATAGTCTGGATATTTTCAAAGGAGGCACCAGAGGATAGTGACCAGACCAGATAAGCCACCAATAAAGACAAGGCCATTAGGCAGAAGGGGGTACATGTACAGAGCCCAGTAGGTACTGCAAAGGTCAGTGGAGCTTTTGAAGCAGTAGGGGCAGGAGGGAGGGCTGCTGGTGGGGGGTGTTGTCCCTGATGGGGCCTCAAATAAATACTTAAGCTATGAAGGTTGCTCCAGACACATGGGAGACATCATCTGGGAACTCCCAGGAGGATCTGGGGAGGGGAAAATGTACAGACTACTGGAGCTCTGCATGAGGAGGTAGGGGATGGAGCCAGGTGGATTGGGTTGCAGGTGGTAAAATTTAGTTAAGTCCTACAATTTACATATCATATACATATGGCATTTTAGGGCAGAAACACTTCAATTTTATATTTAAGTAAGTTTTAGAAGCCATGAATTTCAAAGCTCTCCTTTGGGGTCAATTAAGACCTGCGTACATACCTTCAAATATTTAAGGGAGTTGTTCCTCAATAGAGGGGCAGCTCAAGGTAATGCATACTCAAATAGGAAAAAACTCATAAAATGGGCTCTAAAAAGGGCTTCAGTTTTCTGTTTCTAAATGGATGAATCCAGATTTGTACTTTATATTGAGCTCTGTATACATAGGGACATGAGGGTAATGATAAGCTAGTGAATTACTCCCAAACTGTATACGTCAACATGTTTTTTGTTTTTTCTGGTATACTCACCATCCCTCCATCTATACCTGCTTATTTCATTTATTTAAAGTTTTATTTATTAAGCTCTATGTGATGGACTGTGTGGATAATAGAGATGCGTAAGGTAAAACTCACTAATCTAATCGCTGCCCCATTCTTCATTTTGTTACACAATCTGAGTCGGCAGAACTAGAGTGGCTACTGAACATTTCACATCTGAGATCAGAGAAAACTCACAACATAATTTTAAACTATTGCCTTTAGTGTTTATGTGAGTTTAATGGCTAAAGAAGGAACACATCAAATCCTTAACTGTTTGCCTAGTTTTTTCTTTTAAAAGCGTGAACCGGAATAAAATATATGAATACAGACTAACCAAAAGCAGGGTGCTCTGTAATAATTCTGAGGTAGATGTGTTTATGATTATTTTCATATAATGTATACTTCTTCCTTTAGGAAAATACTAGGGATTACAATAGAATTCTAAAGGAAAGGGACTCAACATACCAATGTTCATTTAGTTGTACCAGAAACAAACAAGGTGCTGACAGTCTGGTTAAGAAATATATACATCAGATAAGTAAAATGTTGCTTTTGTGTATGGGCAGGGGGACTGAGATGTTTTGTTGAATACAGATCCAGAGAAAATATTTCATGAGTTAAATACACCTGTGCTTTTTAAATAATATACATTTATAGGTCACGTGTGTTTATGTGTGTGAGTGTGTGTTGTGTGTGTGTGTGCAGACATAGGAGGTTATTTGATGCTTGTATTTTTGACACACCACTATTTAATTTGTGGGAAAATGAAGAGAATTGCAGAAATTATGGGAATTATGAAGAGAATAATGGAGAAAAACCGCAAAAGTGGTCTTTTTCCTTATAGATAACAGATGATAACTTTGCAATTTTAATGGAAATCTAGAAAATCAAGTATGGTAAGAATAGTCTTCTCTTTCCAATAGAATGAAGGAGGGAGGGAGTTCATATTCTTGGTGAAGTCTATGGGGAAAATTCCTCTACAGGTAAAACTAACCCTAGTACACAAAATTAATCTAATTCTTGGTCATTACTAGGTCATCTAGATTAGTCTAGGATAGAGAGTTGCTAATGATAGAGCATAAGGAAGAGAAGTTTATGAATTGATAATCTATGGATTAAAAGAATTCTACCTCTTTTACATCATTTAAAAAGGGAAGTTACCATGATGGCCCTTTAAGGAAATGGCAGAGAATCCAAGTCTACTCCCATTTGGCACACAAATGAGCCATTCCATAATAATATTATCTTGACTGTGAAAAGAACAGAATCTTTGTTTACACATAAGCTGGAAAACTTTTAAATAAAAATCCTGAGAACGGAGAGTGTACTACAGTACACTCTCTGAGGCCAAATTATGACCTCAGTTATATCAAAGACAGTACAGAGAGCCCCAAAAAGAGATAAGAAAGGGACAAAGAGAAGAGACAGGAAAACAAAGTCACCAGAGAAATGTTTGGCAGAAGCCCAGCACAAGCCTGACATCTTCCCCCGAGGCCTCCTGCCTGTCTGCAGAACCACCACTCAGCTACCACCTGCTACTCTTGCCTGAGAGAAATGCCAGGGAACCCCTCCCAGTGCTTCATCAATACCAAATGTGTCAAGATAAATAGGTCCATACAAACCCATACCGCATGGTTCTCCAAAGACGCTTCTTCATGTAAGAACAGGATTTCTCACTTGTAAGAGTCACAAAATAGGGAATTATATTGTAATTGAGACTGTGCTAGTCCCTGAAAGTATCTTTTTTTGTTTGTTTGTTTAATGAATACATTTTCTTTTTTTAAAATTTTTTTAATTTATTTATTTATTTGAGAGGCAGAGATCACAAGGAGGCAGAGAGGCAGGCAGAGAGAGAGAGAGAGAGAGGAGGAAGCAGGCTCCCTGCTGAGCAGAGATCCCGATGTGGGACTCGATCCCAGGACCCTGAGATCATGACCTGAGCCGAAGGCAGTGGCTTAACCCACTGAGCCACCCAGGCGCCCCATGAATACATTTTCTTAAACACATTGGCACTGTCCCATTGAAACCAATAATTCTCTACTTCTTGACATGTGTGTTTGTTTAAATAAAAGATAAGCATATATTTACTTATAGTAAATAGAGAAAAAATACTCCAACAGCTTGGTATAGTCGATGTGTAGAAGAGGACAAGGATTCAGGCATGCCCTATTGCAATCTGCGGCCACAAACTTGCTTTGTCACCTTAGGACAATATCTTAACCTTTATGGGTCTCGGGTTCTAGAACTATAAATTGAGAGAGTGGGAAATTTATAAGGCTGTTTGTTTGACCATCTGTGTTTGTTTGTTAATTTGTTGATCTGTGATCTATCCACACCAGTTAAGTCCAAAATGGCATTCTGGAAACGCCCTCTTGAGAGTCAATTACAAGATGTGGTACTGAGTGAAGGAAACATTGATGATTTTATGTACTTTAAAAAAAAAGAAAAAGAAAGCTTTACTCTCCCCAAGTCAACTAAATATATCCTAAGACCCTTGACCTCATCTCTACCAAGAACATCTGATGTGATCCTTATCATTTGATTTAAAGAATTTTGAATCTTAGAATTTTATACATGATAGCACCAGATGGTACAACATAGATAATTTCCCTTGACTCTTAGATTTTAGAGATGGGGAAACTACAATGCAGTAGCAAGAATAGTACCAGAGTCTAGATCCCACAATTTGTGCTTAGTGATCGAAATTCCCATTGCCAGAATCTACCTTTAGAACTTGAGTTGGCTCATGGTTGGGCCTTGAGGATTCCAGTGAGGATCACCAGTAGGCTTTTGTTTCAATAGCTCACACGCTCAATGGCCAGGAAAAGGTTAGTAAAATAAATGGATACCATATCATCATCTAACCAAGAAATCGCATTCTTGATCATCTTCAGACCACCATCCTGAGGACACCAGTTTTCCTTGAAATACTTATAGATAAAGGAGGCAAAATCAAGGTAGATATGAAGTCAGCCTCCAGTATAGTCTGTTTCTTGTTATTGGTGACCTTGTGTAGTTCCCTGCTGCACTGCATCAGAGTTGGTCGGTGTAACCAACAGAATACAGTGGGTGAGGGGATACCATCCCCTCTACTCCTAAGAAGTTAAGTAGTTCAAGATCTTCTAGGCTCTATTGTTCTTTCAAGGCTTTATTTTTATGTGACTGAACAGGTTCTAGAATCTTTTTAGGAATTACATTCTGTAATAACAATTATATCTTGATCATTTTTTTATGTAAAACTTTAGTGCAAAAACTTATATATGCACAAAATCTCTCATTTCTTCATCGGTTAAAAATAAAATTAATTTGGGGTACCTGGGTGGCTCAGTTGGTTAAATGTCTGTCTTCAGCTCAGGTCATGATCCCAGGGTCCTGGGACTGAGTCCCTCATTGGGTTCCCGGCTCAGTGGGGAGTCTGCTTCTCCCTTTCCCCTTCCCTCACTGCTTGTGATCTCATTCTCTTTCCCACTGTCTCTCTCTCAAATAAACAAATAAAATATTTTTTAAAAAATTAAGTTAATTTGGTTCCTGATATCTGTTATAAGACAGATGAGAAATCTAACCTCGGTTATTACTGAAGCCTCCTCCTCTCCATCCTTCAGCATCTGACCATGGTTTTAGTTATTGTCAAAGCAATGGAGAGGGCTTCTGGCCTTTAGTTCCTACCCTGGCCCTTTACATGCTTATTGTCTGATACCACAGCATGTTTCCTTCAGACCCAAGCTGGGCCACGTACTTGCAGTGGTGGGAGGAAAACCAAGGGGAGAACAAACACTGCACAATATCTCAACATATCATCCTAGGGCAGGCAGTCAGAGAACAAATTAAATGTTAAGAAAAACAGAAAAGAAGTAAGCAACATGGTGCCAGCCTTCGGGTTTCTTAAACACTCAATGGGAAACAGGGAGTGTAGAAACAACTAACCAAGGAATAGAAGTACGGCATTTTAGGAAGTATCATTTAAATTGCAGGGGCTGAAGGAATCAACAGAAAGAAATGACCAAAGTGGAGTAGGCTTAATAATACTAAACATATGTATATATAATCCCTCACATTTGTATGTATATGTAATGAATGTGACATTACACATTACATTACACATGTAATGTGACTTTTCTCACATTTATAATTTCATTTGAGATACTCTTTACCACGAGGTTGCAGAACAGATGTTAACAGATGAGGAAACTGGGACTCTGCTAGCTTTGGTGGCTTGTTCAGTGTCTTCGATCTGGTTAGCAGAGAAACAGAAAGCTGAGCCCAGCTCTCTTCCTACCTAGTCCTTTCTCTGGCCCCTCTTCCACTTCCATGGGGAACTGGTTCCCTGGAGGTAAGTTCTAAAGCAGGTTGGAATTCTCAACATCAACAAAGGAAAGAGGCATCTAAGAGTGACATGGAGCACGGGTGGCCATGGGAGAGCTTGAAAATATATGAGAAGGAAATGATCAAGTAGGTGGATGGTTCTGCATATAAAATAGAAAAGCCAGGGTGTGAAACACTGAAAGAATGCCAAGTGGTGATCAAGGGAACCATTGATCTTAGATGGTAAATTCTCCCCTCCTGCCCTGTGACTAAGATATTTATCTCCTACATCTTTTCAAACTGAATAAACAAAGAAAACACCACTATCTTCATGTAATATATCATCCAAAGTAGACATATACAATCTCTCTTGGCCCCCTTCTAAACCATAGTCACAGTGAGTGACATCATTCTCATTTCCTAGTCTCTGGGTTCTATATCTAAAGTTTATATGCTGGTCTGGACCACGCAGATGGAGGTGAAGTCTTTAAGAAGGGCATCATATCCTTTTGCCATTACGCTTCTGTAATTCTTAGCAATATTTGACATGGCGATGCACACTGACCCCGGATAAAACCGTGAGAGCTTCAGGGGGGTGTTACTCAAGGCAGTTTCTCCCATACAGTACAAAGACAGAGATGGAGTTCAGGAGATGGTGTACTGTATCTCTAAGTGGAAAAGACAGAAGGTCTCCAAAGGAACAACTGAATGGAGAGCCGATTTAGGATAAGAAACCGGAAGTATACAGTGAACTGTTACAGTGTTGTGATGCTGTGTTAATCTTTTCATAAATATTTTGGGTGGCCTGGAGCTTTGGTGTTGGGAATCTATTCTGATTTCTGTGCTTACAAATAAGAAAGTTATTAGCAGATGAAAAAAAAAAAGCACAACTCTACTGATATGCAATTTCTGCCCATACCCCCTTGCTCTCAACATTGTTATCTATTTTAATAAGCAACAGTATTTTGGCAAATGAAAATTCTCAAAATCCTCAATCATGCCCGTATCCCAAAGCCTGGACTTAGTTGGAAAGGTTTATGCCTCTGACTCAGTAGAGCTGGTTATCCTCTTTAATTGGATTGATGGCGACAATTGTAATTACCTTAGATGAGATTGCCTGTAATGTAATTATGCTTCCTTCATCAGCCTGAGCCGGACTTGTGGAATACATACAGAAGATGCCTCCAATTACTGAGAGGTTAAGGAGAGCATCACATTGCTTCACAAATCATGTTTGTTACTATATAGAATTTCAAAAATTATGTCGGAAGCTGAAGGAATTAGTCCTCTAAAGCAGCTTTTCTGATCCAAAGATGTTCCTGTATGAGCTAGAATGTAGAATGAAATGGCTAGGTTCCAGAACTATATTTTTACTTGGATTAAAAGCATATTTTAAGGACAAGACATAGAGTACCAATAGTAAACTGTATTTTCTCACTGTTTTGTTACTACTTTCTATTTATAAACAATGACTGCATCTTAAAAGACATTTAAAAAAATACAGTACCACTAGTAATGTTTAACTTGATTTTTTGGTATGATTTGAAAAGTTACAGTTCCTAAAACTAACGTAATAAATAACAGGAGGTAATTTTAAAATACTACTCTTTATGATAGATGGAGCTATAATTAATACCTAAGGAGCCAGCTGCTTACTACAATAATGCCTCTCTCCTATTTTCCAATTAACACATGGAGAACTTTAAAATTTTTCAATTGGAAGCCCAGCCTCGAAACAGGACAAGTCTGCCAAACGTACTGCAAACACATGTAGTTTAGGAGAAATGGCACATACTGGAAATCCACCCCAATCTTATTAACTTTAGCATTGCTCTCATTAAAAATAGAGCTGCTTATGGGTTTTTCCTTCTGAAGCATATGAAACATAGAATTTGGAAATGTGCCCTTTTGAAAAACTTATTCCTGTATTCACAAACCAGATGGTGCACATCAAATGCATCCTGATTTCCTAATGAAATTAAAAAAAAGGATTCCTATTGTGTTCTTTAATAAGATTAACGCATCCTCAATTGCTACTTTGGACAGATACTCCTAGAAAGTTAAACGACTTGGCTAATGCTGTCCTGCTGGACCTGGACAGGAAGGCCTCGGCTGAGTTAAAGAGCTGGGGCCATGCTGAGGGGCACTCTGCTTTTAATTTCTCCAAAGTAGGCTCTAGGAGAGGTGCAAGCCCCGCCACAGCTGCTGCTCAGAAAGAAACCTTCTGTCTCTGCATATCAGAAACCAAGAGTCTGCTATTTCATAAAAGAGCTAATCAAGCAAAAAAAGAGAGAGAGACTCTCTCTGTGCCCCCATTCTCTCTCCCTCTCTCTGTCTGCCTCCCTCCCTCTGGTCCACTGCTTGGTCGAGCCATCAAATCATATCTGTAGGGTGCTTTCATCACTAACACCACCAACAAAAAAATAATTTTAGGCACCATTTGAATGTCACACTCACAACTTTGAAACACCATACCGTTAAAATATACCCAAAGCCAATAACATTATGCTGGGTTTTTCCAACAAATCAGAGAAGAGTATAATGTTGCTTACCTTGGAGAAGGTTGGCTTGTGTGGCCAAAATCTGAAAAAAGCAAAGAGAAATGGATTAATTTTCTATTACTTCTCACTTTTGCCACCATGATACTGCATTGAACTAGCTATGGTATGTCTACTAATTTAGAAAATCCACATTTCATTTTCTCTTGCTTGAAGGAATAGAATGGTTTAAGCCAAGTTGGGTTCTAACCTGAACCCAGTTGCTCTATTTAATTCCACTATTAAATTAGGAATATGTTCGGCCAAGGAAAAGCATCCATCAATAGACTGGAATAAAAATACTGTGGTTGTCAAGACACTGTAGTTGTAAAACTTTATTATTTACTTTAACTTTCAACATCTTGAAGATCTCTGAACCACTACGTCTTTTTTTATCTCTCTCCACAGTGAAGAAAATTTTCTCTTTGTGCCGAAACACCCTGTTTCATGAAATGCAACATCGTATCTCATTTTTCTTCATGAACTGCTCTAATCTAACAGCTGGGCTGGAAGAGCACACATTATCAACAGGTTCAGTCATATAACACCCCAAACTTAGAAATAACAAGTTGGAAGCTTCACATCCTACAAAATAAATCAGTTACCCTATCAATTCTATAAGCCTCGGAGTCTCAAAATTGAAGGAAGGTATTTTGAACAGCACTGTGCAAAAGCTGTTGCTGAGTTAGGTGTTCAGTTAAGCTGAACAGCATGCCATGTTCCTAGTTTCCTTTGCAGAAGCATTTATTTTACATTTTAAATATGCATACCTTCTAACTTGGGCGAGGAAAAACTTAATTTAAAATAACACCACCACCACCAAGTGATGCTATGGTTGATCAATACTTCGAGATTTGAAAAAGTTTTCCTCAAATGTCACATACTTCCCTGGGACCTGGGAACTTTCCCTCCCTTTAAGGTGTAAGATTGCTTTTCTTCTTGCTGTTTTGCCATTTAAAAAAAAAAAAAAATCCCCCCAAAACAACAACAAAACCTATTTAACAAACTGCTACCAAATCCATCTAAAGGTTAGCATTCTTTTTATTTTAGTGCTACTTCTTAATGGGCAAAAATTGATTGATTAGTTCACCTAGAACATTCTTAGCCTTAGGGCCAAAACAGTATTTTGTATACAAAAGTAGACTGGATTTTAAAAAGAAAAAGAAAATCAACATTCCAGAATACAGTGAGATTCAAAAATGGAAGAAAATAGAAAAAGCAAATTTGGAAAGCATATCAAAACTCTTAAATATATTTAAAAATCTAATGAATGTGTTTTAAGTTGTATTGAACACTGGCTTTCCTTCTTAGCTGGAAAGGTACTTACACTAAAAAGTCCAATTCATCTGGAGAGTTAATATAGTAAACATCAGAATCACCTTATTTTCCCCAAACTCCATATACATTTTGAGAAAAAAAATAAAGGCAATTATTTTTCCTATAAATCCACAACCTCTATTACTTCCCTTTCCCTCCACCACCATCGCCCTTCCACATTGACTTTGAAACTAATTTTAAGAAGAGGATTCTTTAAGCGGAAAGTTTGTTGACCTTTCAGAAAAGACAAGAGGTGAAAGAGAAGCAGGTAACTCCTTGCCACTGGCTAAAACAAAGTGAGTGAACCTGTATAATATTAATTCTCTTATGCCCCGATCTTATCTCTGACCCTCTTCTACCATTTATTGTTTGGGAATCTGGAAGTACCATGCCCCCAGCACAATAATTTATACTTAGGAGAAGTGATTTTTAAACTTAAGTGTGCATGCAGATTCCTTGGGGTGCTTCTTAAAAATGCAGATTCCTGAGTTCCACTTCAGCTCAACTTAATCTGAAAGACTCAAGGGTCAGTGCCCAGGAATGTTCATTTTCAATAACCTTTCCAGGCACCTATGACTGGGTGGCCATTTTGAGAAATACAGACTTAGATATGAAAAGTGATCATTGGCTGCAGCAAGTGCCAAAGCCTTGGATGGATAAGGTATATTAAACTGATACCCAGAGAGTAAAAATTTAGTACTTTTAGAATGTGTTTGAACTTGTGACCATCAATTTACTATATATTGCTATATACATAAGATGTCATAAAGGATCCTAATGGTCCTATATCTATTATAGCCTATAATAGATACACATAAAATAAAGAGAAAGGAATCCAAGCATAATACTAAAGAAAGCCATCAAACCACAAATGAAGAGAACAAGAGAAGAAAATGGAACAGAAACTACAAAAACAACCAGACAATTTAAAAATGGTAGTAAGTACATACTTATCAATAACTACTTTAAATGTAAATGGAATAAATGCTCCAATCAAAAGGCAAGCTGACTGAATGGATAAAAAACAAAAACAAAAATAAGACCCATCTATATGCTGTCTTCAAGAGACTTACTTCAGACCTAAAGGCACATACCGACTGAAAGTGAAGGGATGAAACATACATCATGCAAATTGAAGAAAAAAAAAGCTAGGGTAGATTTTTTTTTTTTTAAATGGGGTAGACTTTAAAACATGTAAAGAGAGGCAGAAAAGGGCATTACATAATATAGAGAGATTAGTCCAACAAGAGGATATAACAATTGTAAATATCTACACATCCAACATAGGAGCACCTAAATACACAAAGAAAATGTTACCAGACAAAGAGAGGGAAATTGACAGTAATACAATAGTAGGGGATTTTAACACCTCACTTACATCAGTGGTTAGATCAACAAGGAAACAGTGGTTTTAAAAGCCACATTAAACTAAATGGCCCTAATAGATAGATACAAAACATTCCATCCAAAAACAACCAAATATACATTCTTTTCAAGTACACATGAAACATTCTCCAGGATACACCACATATTATGCTGCAAAACAAGTCTCAATAAATTTAAGAAGACTGAAATCATATTAAGCATCTTTTCTGAACATGATGGTATGAAACTTGAAATCAATTACAAGAAAAAAACTAGAAAAGACACAAACACATGGAAGTCAAACAATATGCTACTAAGCAAAGAAATTGAAGAGGGAATTAAAAAAATACACAAAGACAAAAGAAAATGAAAACAAAAGGGTCTAAAATCTTCAGGATGTAGCAAAAGCAGTTATAAGAGGAAAGTTCATAGGCATACAGGCCTACTTCAGGAAACAAGAGAAATCTCAAATAACCTAACTTTGCACTTAAAGGAGCTAGAAAAAGAACAAACAAAGCCCAAAGATAGCAGAAGGAAAGAAATAATAAAACTTAGAGAAGAAATAAATGAAAGAGACTACAAAAATAACAGAAAAGATCAATGAAACCAAGAGCTGGTTTTTTAAAAAAATAAATAAATAAACCAACTGAGAAAACTTTAGCTAGACATATCAAGGAAAAAAAAGAGAGAGGACTCAAAATCAGAAATGGAGGATGAGCTATAACAACTGACACCACAGAAATACAAAACATTATAAATATCAATATTATGAAAAAATTATGTACCAACAAGCTGGACAAGCTAGAAGAAATGGATAAATTCTAGACACATGCAATTTTCCAAAACTGAATCAGGAAGAAATAGGAAATTTGAACAGACCCTTTACTAGCAATGAATTGGCAGGCAATCAAAAAATTCTCAATGAACCAAAGTCTAGGACCAGATGCCTTCACAGGTGAATTCTACTGAACATTTAAAGAAGAGTTAACACCTATTCTCTCAAACTATTCAAAAAATAGAAAGGGAAAGAAAACATCCAAATTCATTCTACAAGCATTATCCTGACACCAAAACCAGAGAAAGACACTATACAAAAAAGAAAACTACAGGTTGATATTTCTGAAGAACAGAGAAGCAAAAATCCTCAAAAAATATAAGCAAAAACTGAATTCAATACATTAACAAAAATAATTCACCCCAAGGAAAGATAAAAACAATATGACCATTTCAATAGATCATTTGACAAAATGCAACACCCATTCATGATAAAAACTCACAACAAAATGGGTTTAGAAGGAACACAGCTTAAGAAAATAAAAGCCATATATGAAAAACCCACAACAGACATTATACCTACTGAAAACATATCCTCTAAGATCAGGAATGAGACAAGGATGTCCAGTCTCACCACTTTTATTCAAGATAGTACTAGCTATACCAATTAGACAAAAAAAAAAAAAAAAAAGATCAAAAGATCAAAATCTGTAGCATCAAAAGGAGAAAGTAATCATCACTACTAGCAGAAGACATGATACTATATACAGAAAATCCTAAAGACACAACCCAAAAACCACTAGAACTGATAAATAAATTCAGTAAAGTTGTAGGATACAAAATTAATATATAGAAATTTGTTACATTTCTATACAGTAGGAGAAAAAGAAATCAAGAAAGCAATCTCATGCACCAAAAAGAATAAAGTACCAAGGAATAAATTTAATCAAGGAGGTAAAAGATCTGTATTCTGAAAACTATAAAATATGGATGAAATAAATTCAAAACAACATAAATAAACAGAAGGACATACTGTGCTCATGGATTGGAAGAACAGTGTTGTTAATATGCCTATACTATCCAAAACAATCTACAGATTCAATGAAATCCGTATCAAAATAAGACTGGCATTTTTCACAAAACTTGAACAATTAATTCCAAAAATTAATTCTAAAATTCTATGGAACCACAAAAGACCTTTAATAGCCAAAGCAATCTTGATAAAGAAAAACAAAGAAGGAGGTATCACAAGGCCCAGATTTAAAGATATACTACAAAGCTACATTAATTAAAACAGTATGGTACTGGCATGGATATAGACACATAGATAATGGAATGAGATAGAAAGCCCAGAAATAAATCCACACCATATGGTCAATTAAATTACAACAAAGGAGGCATAAATATGTGATGGGGAAAAGAGCATTTTCAATAACTGGTGTTGAAAAAACTGGAGAACTCATGCAAAAGAATGAAAAGGGACTATTTTCTTATACCATACACAAAAATAAATAGATCAAAGACCTAAATGTGAGATCTGAAACCATAGGCAGTAACTCGTGGACATTGGCCTTAGCAACATATTTATGGATAGTCTCCTTGGTTAAGGAAAACAAAAGCAAAATAAACTATTGGGATTATACCAAAATAAAAAGCTTTTGCATAGTTAAGGAAACAATAAATAAAACAAAAGGCAACTAAGTAAATGGGAGAAGATATTTGCAAATGATACATCTGATAAGGGGTTAATACCCAAAATATATAAAGAATTTATACACCTCCCCCACTCAACACCAAAAAATCCCTAAGCTATGCAATTAAAAAAATAGGCAGACAACCTGATTAGAAATTTGTCCAAAGAAAACATTCAGATGGTCAACAGACACATGAAAAGATGCTCAGCATCACTAACCATCAGGGAAATGCAAATCAAAACCATAATGAGATATCAGCTCACACCAGTCAGAATGGATAGTGTCAAAAAAAAAAAAAAAAAAGAAAGAAATAACAAGTATTGGCAAGTATTGGTGAGGATGTGGAGGAAAGAGCACACTTGTGAACTGTTGATGGGAAATGGTGCAATTACAATGGAAAATGAGGTTCTTCAAAATACTAAAAATTGAAACACCACATGACCCAGTAATTCTGCTATGGGACATATATCCAAAGAAAACAGTAACATTGTTTTAAAAAGATATGCACTTGTATGTTTATTGCATCATTATTTACAATAGCCAAGATATGGAAGCAACTCAAATGCCCATCGATAGATCAATGGATAAGGAAAATGTGGTATAGATATACAATGGAATACTGGCCATAAAAAGGAATGAGATCTTGCCATTTGTGACAACCTAGAGGGTATTACACTAAGTGAAGTAATTCAGATATAGAAAGACAAATATCAAATGATATCACTTATATGTGGAATCTAAAAAACAAAATAAACACACACAAAAAGCAAATAGACTCTTAACTACAGTGAACAAACTGGTGGTTGACAGAGGAAGAGTGTGAGGGATGGGTGAAATAGATAAAGAAGTATAAACTCCCAGTTATAAAAACAAACAAGTCACAGAGATGAAAAGTACAGCATAGGGAATATAGTCAATAATATTGTAATAACATTGTATGGTAATGGTGACTACATTTATCATGGTAAAGCACTGAGTAATGTACAGAATTACTGAATCAATATGTTGTACATCCGAAACTAATATAACATTATAAGTCAATTATACTTCAATAAAAAAATGATTTACTGAACTAAGATATACAAAGTGACTATTTAAAGTATAAAAACAAAAGATAATATACAGTGTTAGAGTCAAAACAGTGGTTACCTGGGTGGTGGGAGGGGATATCTAGAAGGCAGCATAGATGAGGGAACTTCGAAGTTGTTGGTTACACAGGTGTCTTCAGTTTCAGAAAATTCATTAGGCTGAATATTAATGGGGACCTTATTCATTGTATACCTCCAGATAAGTCATAGAATCCTTGAAGTTTACAGTTGGAAGGCCTTCAGAAAATAATTTTCCCAGTCTTTTCATTTTTTTTCAGGTGAAGAAGCTTTTATGTAGAGAGATTAACTAGCTTTACGATTATTTTATAAATGGGGTGATGTGAAATATTAATGGAAAATTTTAGTTGTGATCTTAGATAATTCCCAGGTACCTGCTTAATTTTTACCCCTTCTCAGTTTAAATGGAAATATCCATAAAAAGACCTATGTAAGTAAATACAATTAATCATAATCAATCATGTACTGTCTTGGATTCGCTTAGAACCAAAATACTGAAATCGACACATGGCATGCTGCTGGTTCTAATTTTCCATCAATTCATGACACACTTCATGCTTTGCTTGTGACAACACAAGCCCTTCAACTTCCTATTTTAATTAATGTTATGAAAGGCATTGACATGTCCATAGACCTGCCATGAAGTTCCTGAGTGTGGAGTGACCCTTTCTGATACATATAGATTGCATAAATAATAATAAACATAATCACTTTCTTTGTTTTGGCCTCAGTATGTCACTTCCTTTATCTATAAATGTTAGATTCAGACTAGATGATATATAAGAAACTAACAGAATGATATAATTATGTTAAAACAAAAGGACTAGAATAAAGATGCCAACTTTTAATTTAAAACATATATAAAATTATTTGAAAGATGATCATCTCTCCTATCACTACCATCTGACTAAAAAGGAAAATTTTAACACTAAAAGCATAGGAAGCACATAATTTCAAAATAAAGACCACTCTTCAATTGTTAAAAAAAACTTTGTAAAATACTTTATTTCCCTTATGGTTCCATGTTGCTCTAGATTCAAAATAACTCGGTCACTGACCAACAGCAATCTATGAACTATTTTGGGGGGGAGTTTTCCTACAAAGAACTTAAGGACAGCATTTCCCTAGGTATATTTGATACGACCCTCCTGCCCTGATATGCTTCTAAATAAAGGATTTCCTGGTTTTAGACCAAAAGGATGTGGTATAGGTGGTGGGTGCTTCACAGTATAATCCCCTTTCAGAAATTCTTAGTGAAATATTACAGATTTAGAGTTCTCTCTTTTTAAAATATTTGTTTATATATTTTGAGAGAGAGTTCATGCACAAGAGTATGCAGTGGGGAGAGTCAGAGGGAGAGAGAGGGTTTTAAGCAGACCTTGTCTGAGCATGGAGCCCAACATGGGGCTTGATCTCATGACCCTGAGATCACAACCTGAGATTACAACCTGGCCTGAAACCAAGAGTCTGATGCTTAACTGACAGTGCCCCAAAGGCACACCCAGAGTTCTTCTAAAATAAGGCAAAATGTTATCTTTATTTTATCCATCATTCAAAAAATTTATTTACCTCAGAAGGTATTTTTTGCATATCGGGACCCTTTAACATTCTCCAAACCTGGTGTTCTGCATATCACTCTCTCAAAAAGTATTCTATGATTTTTCCCTAAATCAGAACTACATCCTGAAATGCCAGCTATAGTTAACCGGCCCACCATTCTCCCACTCCCTAATGGTAACTTTGGAGGAATCTTTGACCTACACTCAAGAAATATGAATTAAGAGAATTGGAAGGGAGTCAACACTGCAGGTGGCAGGTCACAAAGCCAGTCCAGAATCAAGCCCAGGAGGAGAGTAGGTCTTTATAAGGGAAATGGAGTCCTCCTACCCCCATCAGGGCAAGCTGTATCTTTCAAGTCGGCTTTATTCCTGACAATTTTGAAAAGTTCAGCTATGTGTAAGGACACCAAAAGAACAGTGGCTTAAACAAGATAAGTTCTATTTTCCCCTGGTATGTATAATTACATCGTCATGGTCAGTGGTTCTCAAAGTGCAGCCCCAGGGAAGGAGCATCAGTATCATCTGGGAACTTGCTAGAGAGGCAATTTTTTTTTTTTTTTATTTAAAGACTCTCCCCTTGCCAAGCACTTTGGGTGATTCTGATACTAAACTTTCAGAACCAGTGGTCTAGAGGTAGTTGGTCCAAGGCTGGAATGAAGATTATGTCCAAGGGGCCTTCCAGGATCCCTTGTCTTCTGATGCTTCCCTCACTATACCCTCAGAGGATTCTCTTTTACATATCAACCCAAATGACTTGCTGCCACATGTGTTCAGTCACAATGCCCATGCTCTTTTCCTCAGGAAACACTGTCCAAACCAGACTCCTCCTCTGAGTTCTTCTGTCAAAGGTCTGGTTCAGGTCCTATTAGCTATCCTGGACTGGGCAATGGCCTCCTAGTTGCCTCTGTTCTGCCTATGGATTCTCTTCAACCTATCTACCCCCACCTCACTAGCAGAATTATCTTTTTTTTTTTTTTTAAATGTGACATTTGTCTCTTACTCAACCACTATCTGAATCCCATGGCAAAGCTTAAACTCTACGATGAAGGTGGCACATTTTAATACCTGGTTATTTTTCTTCTCAGTTCTCTGTTAGTCCCTCACCTGGACACTTTCTGGATCCCAGTTACAGTAAACCATTTCCAGATCTGACCATGTTGCTTGGTCCTACGTGCCTTTGCACTGTTGTTCCTCTTGTTTAGAATGCTGTGTTAGGACTCCTCTCCACACACACTCATCCTCAGGCATACTTCTTCCAACCTTATTTTTCACTCATAAACACCCGCTCATTCCTTGAAATCTAACCTATACAACACATCTGTAGGGTCTTTTTCAATGTCCCCAACCATGGTTCCTTGCTTCCTTGTGCTCTTCTTGTAGGTATTCCTACCTATTCTGGAATGCTCATCATGTTGTATTATAATTTTTTGTGTACAAGTCTGCCTCCCACATTAGATGACACTTCTTGGAAGCAGGCACTGTTACTTATTCAATAAACATTAAATGCCCACTTTGTGCCAGGAAGTTCATATCCTAAAGTGTAAAGCTTAGCACAGTTCAAAGCATAAGTGAACGAATGTTTTCTATAAATTCTCTCAAGGATGTAATGATTGCAATTAACACTTATTTACAATATACCTGGGTTGTCCTTGAGAAACACACTAAGTAACTTAGTTGTTAGTAACGTTTTGGATTTGGCCACTTCAGAAGTGAGAAAGAATTTTCAAAGGAAGTACTGGACTTTAAAGAGCAAAAGAAGTAAAAAAAGAGGGGAATGAGGAAAAAAAATCCCTGGGATCAGGGCAAAAGAAATGAAATTTCTACATTCAAACCAACGGATATGTTTCTATCTGGGAAGATTGGGCAAAATGAGTTCTTTAATGATTTCAGCTCTACAGAGAAACAAATATTATCCTTCCAAGTTTGTAAGACTTAATGGCACCTGTCCCTCTTGCTGAGCAGGAGATGGTGAATTATGTTGTCTACGCACTGATGAATTTAAATTTCCTCAGGCATAGTTAACTGTGATGCCACTTCACCCTGAAATCGTTTCCTTCAATTTTTTAAAAGAAAGGAAAATGTCCTAATGTTTGAAGATTTTCTTCTGATTATTTAAAAAATGAAAATCTTTCCAGGCAATTGTCCAAATCTAAGAGCTTAAATTAAAATGCTCATTTTCAGAATTTCTCATGTAACTTCCTGTTTGGATTGAGGATATAGATCTTCTTTTGCCTAACCATGGGACAAAGAGAAATGAATGCTTCTGAAATTCCAGACCAAGTTAGAATCAAGGACACTTAGCAAAGATAAGTGGTACTGCTATGGCTCTCAGAGAGAGGCCTAAGGGCAAGCAAATCTTTTTATGGTCTGTCCTGTGCCAAGATCTAGCTTATTGTTTATTCCATCAGTGAAAACATTCTGGAAGGTTATGTTCATTATGGTACTTTGTCACTAGTCTGAAAAGAAAAAACAATTAATGTGATAGCCAACGTTGTTACTTTTCATAATGAACCAAGCAATATATATGCAATTTTGATGCATAATTGTTGGATGTAAAGTATTATGGACTGTATTTACAATTTGTTTGTCAATTATGAAGCTACTATACAATGCAAATAAAAAATGCTACAATCTTTTCGTAATTTTCATGAAGGGCCCTTCTAGATGCAAATTTTTATTTATGTAATTTTCATAGGATGCAATTATGACGTAGTCTCCATCTCATAAGCAAGAGATTTATTGTAAACACTCTATTTAGCTTGCAAGTACCATACAGTTAAATGACTAATCACAGAAACTCAGTCCATGATCATTGACAAAAATGGCCACACTTACAGCTGAAATTAACACAGAGGAAAGTGATCTGCTTCTCACCCACACCCAGGAAATCAATCACAGCAAAATGGCCCAACCATGACTGTAAGTTTGTGATGATATAACAATTAATCTGAAGTCTGAGTCAGAAAAAAAAAATGCTTTTCAAAGGTCCTATTTTCCCACTCCAAGTATGCTGGATACAACGAAGGGGCATTGGTCCACAACAGGGCAAGACATTCTCTCAATGTGTTTGGATGAGATGTGTCAACTCCTCTTCACATTTTTCTTACCCACTAACCCTTCTCTTATGGCCTCCCAAATCTAAAGATATTGATTTTTAATGAAATGATTTTTAATGAAATGTGCTTATGAAACAGTGATAATATTTTCCAAGCTCCTATTACTTTGACTTCAGAAATAACATCTAGTTCACATTAGGGACTTACATTATGGCTAGAAGACTCAGAAAATGTCACTAAAAATGTCAGACAGTGGGTAAGAATTGTTCCCCCATGGATTTTACTCCTACCCCTGCAAAGTCTATTATTTTATACTGACAAATGTTGGGGTCTTTTGGCATATGTTTACTATAATTAGTTCTCCTTCCTGTTCTCCACTGTGGATCTTTCAAAAAGTCACTCTCCTCAAGTTCTCTCTCTCCTACCATATTTCTTATCAGTGTCAGTAGATAATCTTGTTCCTTCAAACCCAGAGACACTAGAAGTCAATACATGGGAACTCTCTCAACATCCTGAAACTTCTCTGTCCACTTCCACATCCCATTCGTCATCTACATATTTATGCCTTTACCCATCCTCCCCTGCTTCTCTCCTGATAAAATGAAAGAGGCATTTCTCTTTCAGTCTAAAGCTTTCAACTTTGAGTACATCTTTCCCATCAAGATCTCAAATTTAAAAAAAAAAAAAGAAAGAAAACTTTCTATCAGCCTTTCTACTCCTCAGATATCAAACATCTTTAAAGAATTGCTTCCAATCCTTATTCTGTGTTAGCCAGACCATTAAAAGGACCCTCCAACAAAACATTTCTCCTGGTATTCATGTCCCTTGTTTACTTACCTCTCTCTGAAGCTGAGCAGGACTTATAACTTACTTCTGGGCCAAAAGTATGCAATCAAGTGTCATCATATAACTTTTTTGAGTTTATGTCAAAAGAACTTTTGCCTCTCCACCTGGATCTCCTGCAACACTTGCTCTTGGAGAAGCTAGCTGCCATATATACAATCAAACCAACCTGAGATTATGGCACTATTACAAAACCCAAACTGGCTATGTAGAGAAGTAGAGTGGAGAAAGAAAGCACTGCCTACCCAGCCCCCAGTAGTTCCCACCAACCCCGATGAGGCACCTGCCTTATGAGTGAGGAAGTCTTCTTAGACATTTAGCTTAATTGAACCTTCAGATAATAGCAGTTCTGCTCATGATCTGACTTCAACTGTAGGAGAGATCCTATATTAGTTTCCTAGGAATGCTATAATTTCTGCTGCTTAAAGACAGCAGAAATTTATTCTCTTACAGTTCTGAAGGCTAGAAGTCTAAAATTAAGTATGCTCCCTCTGAGACTCTGGAAAGAATCCTTCCTTGCCTTTTCCTAGCTTCTGATGGTGACCATAAATCCTTGGCATTCCCTGGATTATAGCTGCATCAATCCAATCTCTGCCTCTGTCATCACAGGGCATTGTCCCTGTGTGTGTCTTTCCTTCTTGTCTAAGAATGTCAGTCATGTTGGGTTAACCGCCCACTCTACTCCAGGATGACTTCATCTTAACTATATCTATGAAGACCTTATTTCTAAATAAGACCACATTTGGCAGTATTGGGGATTAGGACTTCAACATCTGTTTTTGAGGGCACAATTCAGCCCATAACAGAGCCCCCTGTAGATCTCTCTAGCTGAACTCAGTCAACTGACAAAACTATGAGAGATAACAATACATGGTTGTTTTAAACCACAAGGTTTGAGGGTGATTTGTCCCATAGCAATGGGTCACCAAAATGCCTTTCTTTACTGAAATCATTTCCACTAACCTCAACCTGGCTTCTGCCAACACATCCTATTGACAGGGTCACCAATGACCTCCTGGTGTTAAATCCACCAGAGGTGTTATTTCAGAAGGGTGACATAGCCTATAATCTACCTCCCTTTCTCCCTGAAGTCCATCAAAATGACCAAAGAAATTTGTATGTAAGAATAAATTAATCAACTGTCTGAAATCAAAGAAATATGACACCAGCAGACAGAAATTTGAAGTATTTTAAGAAATACTGAAAGCAGATGCAAAAACACAGCCAGAGAACCCATAGTTCAACAGGCTGAGGAGAGGGCCACTGAAATGGTGACATGTGTGGCCTCCTCAGAGCCCAGGGAAGAGCCCAGACTCTGAGTCACAGGATCAGAAGCCCCTGTCAGGGTGGCAGCCAAGGTCTCCCCCTCTTTCTTGCTCCCTCCATGCAGAACAGACATGCTCCTTCACCAACAGTAGTTATGAAAGTAAAGTTGGACCTTTCCTGGAGGGGCTCCTACCCTAGTCACTGGAGTAAGAGGGGCAAGTGGCAGTGTCCTCAATAAAGGCAGAACTCCACAGACATGGAGAGAGCAAATTAGAGAGGAGTCATCAGCTCAGCACAGGGGCAGATGCCAAGGAAAGTGTTTCCTCCCATCCACTTCTCTCCACTTACACTTTCCTGCCACCACAGTCTAGGTGGGTATGTGTCCTCAGCTGTCCAGCCACCCTCACTCCCTGAAGGAAACTTGCCCTGAGGGGAGCCTCATGTGACTAAGTTTATCCACTCACCAAGTCACTACTGATAGCGCAGAGATTTTCAGAATGAGACACACCTTTAAATTTGTATTTCCCAATGTGGACACTATGTCAATAGTCATTTGACATTTGGGTCCAGACATTTCTTTGTTGCAGGATCTGTCCTATGCATTGTAGGATGTAGGGCAAGTGACATTCTTGTCCTCTGCTCACAAGACGCCATAAGTACGCCTTCACCCCCCACCCCACCCCCGAGCTCTGACAACCCAAAATGTCAGCAGACATCGCCAAGTCCCCGCTTTAAGAATCCATACATGACTAACAACTGCCCCCCACACCTGCTCTCGGTTTATTACTAAGAGACTGTAAAACTCCATCTTCTAGGAAATACTGGCCAGGTCTGACTGTAACTGCCTTCTCAGCTCCTACTCCAATCTCTCAGTTCTTCCAGGAACATGACTTTCCTTCACAGACTCAGCCACAACAGAGGCCCACACGACAGAGGATGCAGACAACATCCAGATGTCAGTCTTCACACAGCACTTGCAAATGCCTGCAAGGGAAGCTCTCTGCACTCTTAAACCCACGATTTGTGGTTTCAAATACGTGCAGCTCTCATGCCAACTCAAAACTTCTCCCAGAGTAAAGACCATATCAAGCCTGAGGAGCGCAGTTTACAAAAGAGGAAAGGTAGGAGTGTGTGATTGAAAGGCGAATACCAGGGATTTGACTCAACAAGTGAAGTCAGTGGAGGAAATAAATTATTCTCTAAAGAACCAGGGTAGAAAATAGAAGAGGCTAAAATTCTTCCCCTAGACAGTAGGCCTTGCTGGAGTTTCATTTAAGCTAATTGTTCCTCTTTGAAAAGGAAGTGTTCTCAGGAGAGACAAGACTCACCCACTTTTGCTTCCAGGAGAAACCATCAGACCCCAGGTGCTGCCAGAGAGGAAGGGTAGGGTGGGAGGAACATTTGGAGGGTGAGGAAAGAAACTTCACTGGGGTCATGGCTGGAGTCTTTGGGGCTCCTTCTCAAAGGTCAACTCCAACAAAGAGGAGCAGGAGTGTGTGCTGTGGGAGGGGTAAGGATGGGGCCAAGAGGTCCCTCAGCTCAGTCTTTCCACAGGCAGTGGGGAAATTGCTCATTAGTTAGGCATCGAGTTATCTTTCTTTAATACCTTCCTCTGGAAGTAGATGCACACATGTAACCTCTCAACAGCTCTTTTCAGAGGGAACACATCTGTCCAAGTGAATCAATGTTGCCCGCTCTACGCTCATTTAGCTACACTCACTGTCATGCATGTGGAGAAGGGGAAAGTGATCCAGGCATTTTATAATTTACCAAGATGTCAAAGTGGTACTTCATTAAAAACAAAACAAAACAAAAACCATTGTTCCTGCTCCAGAGCAGTGGGCAGCAAACTCTGAGCCCTCTATCTATTTGTGTCAATAAAGTTTTATCGGAACACAGCCTCACTAACATCATCTTTGGCTGCTTACAATGGCAGAATGATTAGTTGTGACAGAGACCATAGGACCCAAAAAGTCTAAAGTATTTATTATGCCCTTTACGTAAAGAGTTTCCCAGCCTGGCGCCAGAGCACTTAAGACAGAATTGTTTTTAATATTCTATCTAGTTGCCTGCTTTTTTTTTTCTCTGTGCTTTAGGTATACTTAAACAGAACAT
Source organism: Mustela nigripes (assembly GCF_022355385.1). Taxonomy (NCBI): domain Eukaryota; kingdom Metazoa; phylum Chordata; class Mammalia; order Carnivora; family Mustelidae; genus Mustela; species Mustela nigripes. Next base: position 65,765,109 of record NC_081569.1, on the reverse strand, counting down.
AGTTTTCAGTATAAACTGACAGTTTTTGTGAGAGATGTATTTAAATTTCTTCGCTTAAAAAAAAAAAAAAGATTTATTTATTTATTTGTCTTAAAGAGAGTTAGAGAGAGAGAGAGTAGGAGAGCCGGGAGGGGCAGAGAGAGTGAGAGAATCTGAAGCAGGCTCTACACCCAGCGTGGAGCCCCGCATGGGGCTTGATCTTGTGACCCTGAGATCTTGACCTGAGCTGAAGCCAAGAAGCTGATGCCGACCCGACTGCGCCACTCAGGAACCCCAGATTTCTTCACTTTTAAACAAACAGTGCTTTTCAGAAAGGTCTGGAATGCTGCAGCATGGTCTAATGTGGACCCGCAAGTCTGAAGGTAGAACGAAGGAAGAAGAGACAAGGACTGTTGGGATGGGAGAGGCAAACACAAAGTGCTGGTTCTACTTTGCAAACCCAGGACAGAGTCAGGTGGCGTGGGGACAAGGCTGGGTGGAGGGATCCTTGTCTCTGAGAGCCCCTCACCCTCCCAGCCATCCCATATTCTTCCAGTTCTGTTCCTTTCATGGGCCCAAGGTTCCTCCAGCTGTTGGAAGGGGCTTCCTCCCCTGCTTGTCTATCCAGGAATGCCAAAGCTCTGTCTTCCTATCTGGTGATCCTCTTTCTGCTCTTCCCTTCTTTGTGCTCAAAGCCAGATCCCCTGGAGACATCCACCTCCAGCCTAGGCCTCTGGCAGCTTTCCTGGCCCACTGCAAGTGCCCTAGGGAGAACAGAGTGAATATAAACACAGGCAGGTCTTGTAAAAAAACCTGTCAAATTTCATTTTGAAAATCTCACCCTGCATTTAAATAACAGTTCTAGAACAAAACAAGTAGCAAAACAGAGTTTTCTTTGCAAATTGTTGGCTACAGGGTTGGGGGGGGGGCTTGTGAATGCATCTGTTCTGTAGGGATTTTTGTTGAAGAAAATTCATTTAATTTGGTAAAATACTGTTACTATGAACCAGCTGCTGGTACATACGAGAGGCTTTGCTCATCGAACTCCAATTTAAAATGATCTTGGTTTAAAAGTAGTTTAATCTTCCCAAAGTGAAATCTTTCTACAATGACTGGACATCAGAACATTTGGATAATATGATGACCTTGTATTTATTTGAATTCGTGTAATATTTCACAACATATAAATCACTTTCACAGAGATGACCCTATTTGGTCTTCCAATCCAATCTGGGAGGTAGGTAAAATGTTATTCCTTTGAAAAATAAATAAATGAAGGCTCAGGGAAGTTCACGGCCTTGTTAACTAAGGCTGCACCAGAGTAGGAAGAGGACATTAACCAAGATTTTGATTTCTGAGTTCTTGGAATTTCCTCTCACACTCTTGGTATGTTTTCTAAATAGGATGCTGGTTTTCATCTCATCATGGGTCCCTGTCATTTCTTGCAAGAGGTCCCTGAATTCTTATGCCTACTAAGCATTGTCTACAGAATAAATTAAGGCTAGGCCAGACACATCCAAAGAAGTCATGGTAAATAGCATATAATTAACTCATTTAAAAGGCACCGTTTGTCATTTTTACACACAAAAAATATTAAAATTAAGAGTCCTTTTCTCCAGTTGTAGAACGACCTGCTCATTTGGGAAGTCTGGGAAAGAGTAAATAAACAGGTTTACTGAAGTTGGGTACTGTCAGGTTTCAGGGAATCGCAGAAAGCTTGGGTGGGGATGTAATCCTGAACAAAGGGTTCCCTTGGCCCCATCATTGTGTCACAAAGTCAACTGATTATAATAACTCAATAAAGAGAGGCTGTGTGCCTAGAATCTAGGGGTGTAGTCTGCAGCAAGATAAGATCCTGAGCAAGTTTCCAAACTTTTCTCAACTGGAGTTTCTGTACATATAAAATAGTACTTTCTTTACAAGGTGGCTGTAGGGGTTGAATGGGATAACCGATTTTTATAAACTGCTTCACGCAGTGCATACCACATTGTAATCATTGGATAAATTTTTGTTATTGTTTTCAATAGTACTGTTGATATCAATAATATATTTTCAGCTTCTCCGCCACCTCAGTATTTGCCCATTTCTGCGAAAAGATGCTTCATGGCTTCTGTGCTGGATGCTTGCCGAAACCTGTTATAGGAAAAGTGGTCTGTCTTTCTCTTATTTCTCACCACACAATGTTCTTGCCTCTATTAAGCTAGCAACAAGCCCCAGGCAATATTACCTTTTCAAGATGAGGACACACTCCCACATCGGGGCTGTCAGAGAGAATTTGGGGCATGTGAGCCATTTAAATGAATCAAACCTGACAAATCCGATTTACAGATTAAAATAATGTTGTGATATTTACCAAAAGTATATATAGCAAGTTAAGACACCTCCGACAGGCAGACATTGATTGCCTGTTTTAATCAGCTGGTATAATTTAGCTACCACCAGAAGCAAAATGCTTAGGAAAGGTAAATCTGATCATAAATAATTCCAGAACATTTTTGATGCATTTAAAAATGAAGTAAGACCTTTGTTCACGATTTGCTACAAGGTGACACGTCTACTACATGATGGGAGGTCACATCAGGTTTCATTTGGGTGTTAGGAGAAGATCTGACTTGACATAAACAGCTGCCAAACAAAGTGTTGAAGCAATTTCTCCAGGTGCTGGCGTATTAAGATAGACGGAGAGATGACTGAGACCCATTGCCCGCATACATTCACTCAATCTCTGACACTCCTGGGACTTTATCAATACACCCAACATTTCTGAGCAGAATCAAGAATCATGGCCTTGAAAGAAACCTCGAGAAGGTACTTCATCAAGAGACCCTGGAGCAAGGTTATTGCTTAAGAGAAGCATGGCCTGGCTTTCAAGACTGATTTGATGAATGAATGAGAAAAAAAACAACTCTTTTCACCTCCCAACCCAAGAAGCCTGCTTAGCCCTGGGGGTAAGAGAGGGGCTGGAGAGTCTGGAGCAGACCCAAGGGTTTAAAGCCCTATCCACTTACTTATTATTTATACCCCGCCTGTTTCTAAAAGAGATTTGAGGCAGCTTACAACAAAAGATACCAGCAATAAAAAGCCTTATCCACAGTCATCCCTTGCAGGGTTTTAGCATCACTTTCATGATCATCAAAAATGAGTATTAAATGGCTATTTGCATGGGATGCTATGCCAGGGGCTGAATAAATCAGGCAGGGCCAGGCTCTGACCTCTGTAAATTTCCATCCATTCAGATTGTGTTCATTCATTCTTTTGACAAATATTTACTCAACACCTTCTCCATGCCAGTGCTGTTAAGCAGTGGCGGGGTGGCAAAAAAGAATTACAGATGGGTACTGCCCTGCCCTCAAGAAGTCTACAGACTCATGTAGGGGCCCTTGAGCAAGGATGTGTGATAGTGATATATGTCTGGACAAGACACAAACTTAAACTCTCCCATGTCGGACAGATGGCATCAGTGATGTGAGCAGGTTACAGAGAAGTATAGTGGAGGGAGGTCAGAGAGAACAGCATCTACTCACTGTGTGTCCTAAAGAGACACCAGCTGAAGCAGATCAGGCTGCTGGCAAAGCTGTGAAGGAGAACTCAGCCTTCCCGGACACCTCTTTGTCCTCCTGGCGCTCTCTGCCTCCTCTTCCCGCGCTTTCCCTTCCCATCTGGACACTCTAAGCCCTAATGCTGTCAGAGCTGCCTAGCTTCCCAGAGGACTGGCATGTCATCTTGGTGACATATTCTGGGATACAAATGCACAGGACTCTCACCAACAACAGGCATACAGAGCCCTTATCTCCACCAAGGTAAAAACCATCAGCCACTGCTTGTTGCCAGGACATGGCACAGAGTATCTGATTTTAAAAGAAGACCAGGCCTGGGCACAAAAGAAGTAATCTTGGCAAAATACATGGTTCCTGGAGGCCTGTTGTTGATGTGAGAGCTTTCTGGGTGTCCTCAAACCCAAGATCCAAATGTCTTCCAGGCCTGCATACCCAGAAGGCAAGGAGTTCCCAGGGAAAAGATCCTTGAAGGGTCCTACCAGCAGAAGATTCCCTAGCTCCCGAGCTAGATGGTAAGGTGGAGAAAGAACCTCTTTAGCTATAGTTCTTCATTCCTTGGAGCTGTAGTTTTTAAACTTGTTTTTAAAAGAATCTCCAGGGAAGCTTGAAAAAGTACAGATACCAAGGCTCCATCCTCAGAAACTCCTTTCCTTCAGGAGATCTGGAGTGGGTCCTGGAATTTGAATTTTTAATAAGCATCACAATAGCCTCTGAGCAATGGTCTCAGAGCCACTTTCAAGATATACTGCCAAAGAGACATGCATTCTAGGAGAAGGTCTAGAAGAACAGGTGTCTGTCTCATTCACAGATGAACTCCTAGCACTTGAAGAGTATATGGCTCAGGTTACACACGCAACAAATATGTATTGATTTAATTAACAAATAGAGACCTGCTCTGTCCCCTGGCCCCCTGTGTGAGTAGAGGGCTTGGTAACATTTTTTAGTGAACGATAGCTCTGCAAAAGCTATCAAGGTATACCGGAGGCTGCATAAAGAACTTGGGATTATGTAGATGTGGAATGAGGCAGTACAGAACTAGTTTACTGATTGAAAGGAGTAATCACATGTGGATCTTGCCCTACTCTCAAAGATCTGACCAGCTGGGGGGGGGTGGTGCAGGACTGGAAAGAAATACTTTGAAGCTTAACCTGAGAATCACAGCTCTGCCTAGCATCTCACCATTCACCCTCCCGTCACTAGGCTTCTGGAGTAAACAAAGTCCTACATGAGGGGTGGTGACTGGCTGACAGAAGGCAGGGCCAGGAATGAGGAGGAGTAAGCAGTGGGGGGAGCCCAAGGCTACAGGACACTGCACACGGAGGACACCTGCTCTGACCTACCAGGGACACTGAGCACACTCTTCACGCTGCACCCTAGAGGCAGCTGCCTCTTCTGCTTAGTGTAGAGTGAAACTCTTTTGGCCAAGGCATTTACCCTCTGGCATTTAGCCTATTGTCAGGATAAATTTATTCTTTTGTCTTCTGACTGACTTTGATAAAAAACAAGTGTCAATCTATCTAAGAAGAGAAATCCTGCAACTTCTTTCAGTGACTCATTGCTGGGTCTTGTAATCCACTGTCAGGGAATTCTCATGCCTCCTGTCTGATGTCAGTAAGCAGGAGAACCGAGAGAGGAATCCTCATATCCACTGACTGCATCACTAGCTTTCGTAAGAGCACTACTCAGGGTGGGCCTGTTTGGGCTCTGGCAGTTGCTCAGAGCAGGACAAATCTTGCTAACATCCATGATGGCTTAGTCGACATTTTGTCTGGTCTATTTTCTTTTTACCAGTGGAAAGAAAGAGGATATGGGGCAGAGCCTGGTTAAGTGGGACTTCTTCCCAATACCATCATGCCTGATGAAGCAATTAATGGATCCAGAATCTGCTTTTGGACTATCTGAGAAAATTTTCCAATCAATATCTTCTTCTTCAGAGTTCAAGAGAAGGATTCATCTACAGATTGCTGTGTAAGTATTCTATTCCCATGCAAAGAGATAGGAGACCTAGGTTCTGGCGTGGGCTCTAACCTTGTATGAGAAGTGTAAACTCAGGAAGCCTGGTGGGTCAGTTGGATAAGCCTCTGCCTTTTTGGCTCAGGTGATGATCCCAGGGTCCTGAGATCAAGCCTCACATCGCCCCCCAACCCCCCCCCCCAGCTCAGGTGGGAGCGCACTTCTCCTTCTCCCTCTGCTGTTCCCTCTGCTTGTGCTCTCTCACCCTCTCTCAGTCAAATAAATAAATATATAAATAAAATCTTTAAAAAAAAAAAAAGTGTAAACACCCTGTATCTCATATCCCTCTGTAAACGGAGTGGGTTCCGCTATCTGTAGTGAAAAATATTCTCTAATGGTTTCTCATCACACTTAAAGTTCCAATTACTTACAATTTTTACATGATTTGGGTCTGAGATTCTGTTCCCAACTCACTGTTTCATGCACTGGTCCTCTCTATGCCTCTAGCACTCCAAACTTATTTCTGCTTTGGGACCTCTGCACATATCTCCTCCCTTAAATTCTACTCCCCACCCCTCCTCCACCTCTCCACATGAAATGCTGTTACCCCAGATTGTTGCATGGCTGACTCCTCCTTGTTATTTAGGTGTCAAGTTCAAATGTTACCCTTCTGGAGAAACATCCATGACCACTCAATCTCATACCCTGATTTAATTTTTTCAAAGCACTTACCATTACCTGGAATTACCTTATTTATTTGGCAGTTGGCTTGTTTGCAAATAGTTCTGCCATAACATGACAAATGTGTTCTTAAAAATCACAGCTACCTGTAATTGCACAACACGAACCCCCTGGGCTTTTGGCAAAAACGGGTTTGTGAGCCCTATCCTCAAAAACGTCATCAGTGACACATTTAAAAAAAAAAAAAAAGATGGAAACAATAAAAATGTAACACAGTGTTATTTATGTGTTCAAGATATTCATCTATACCACAATAAATATGTCACCTTATCTTGAAAAAGACTTGTGGTTTGCCTGTGGAAGTAGGCATGGGGGTGAGGGCTGCAACTTGAGAGTTACTGCGTGAAATCCGATGGACAGTGGAAACACCAGATGCGGCTCATCACACACTCAGAGAACCCAGGTAGCTGGGAGCGGTTTGAGGTGGACGCGCACACCCATTTTTTGTAGTCCTATCTTATGTGGCTCAGTTAAACTGGGTGCCGTTTCCTGCATTCCGATGTTTCTCATAGATGAATCATGCCTAAGCAAACATGAAATTCACATTGTGCTTAAGCTCTTCCCTAATAAATTGGTAGCATTGGAATCAATTCACATTTTTTAAAACAAGCATTCTAGGAGATCTGATGAAATTTGCTCTGCTCGCTAGGATTTAAGCTCCACATGATCAGAGAACTTTCCCGTTTTATTCATTACTATATTCCCATATCTAAACAATCTGGCATATAATAGGTTTTCAGCTTGTGTTTGCTGAATGAATGAATGAATGAATGGCTCTTCATTTGACTTTCTTCTCTCCCCACCTACCAGTCTGCCCTTTCAAGGGTCACAGTGATCTTCACCAGTGTGGAGGTTGCTTTTGGTGAGGGGGCAAAAATAAGATGACAGGGACTTCAAAATTGCTGTATTGGGGCATATGTTCTCTGAGGACAAACACACACCAAAAAAACCCAAAAATGAAACTCAAACTACTACAAATTATTAAGCTGTCCACCGAGGTCCTTCTGCTTTTGTAGTCATGGAAGATCTCTAATGTTCCTTGCATGCCTTACAAATAGATTGTCTTAAAGAATCTGTGCAGAACTATGGATGAAGGAAGGCAGAAACACCACACAGAGCCCTATATCATGTGGAAAGCCTCTCAGAATGCATTCCATCAAAAATAAAGGGAGCTTCAAGTCTAACTACCAGCAGGTAATTCTAGCCTCTGTCTCTCTTCTCCCTATGAGTAACTCCAAGACCTAAAATCTAATCATTCTTCTACTAAGTCAGGGAACAGAATTAGAAGTGGCTTTGAAAGGTCATCCCAGACAGGTGGGTTATGTCATATTCCTAAAGGGTTTGAAAATTGTTTGAATTTCAGGGAAACTGTCTAGCACTACTAAGTAAAAGGTCAAATTAGAAAGTCCCCAAAGAGCTCAGGAATGCTCTTCTAAATTTTCTCTAATTTAAATTCTGAACCTAAGAAAATGTGCCTGAGAATGCAAATGTTGTGATTGAGTTGCTTTAGTTTATCAGGCAAAATAGGGAATATTTTGTTATGATTCTTTACTTCCTCAGTAACTGCTCAATCTTATGGAGAGTTGAGTGGAGTGGCAAAGTAATTACATGGTGAGTACCATATATTTACGATTATTTATGTTTTCTAGATTGGAGTACAGGGTAATTATTTTTGGTCTTATTAAGTGCAAATTACCAAGTAGTCTTCAGGAACATGTAATTACTATGTACTGTAGTCACATGCCACTTATCAAGCAAAATGAATGCAGTCAAAATTTTATTTAATACAAGCAAAATGATGCATGTGGTTTTATGAAGCAAAGTACAGGGACCTGCCTTCCTGTCGTGGGAGAGCAAACAGAAGCAGTTCTTCTTAACTGAACTCTTTCTCAATGAACTAGATCGACATTTCTCAAAAGTATAAGCATACAGATGTCTGAAGCCCCAACCCAGACATAAACAGTCCTAGGAGGTGAGGTCGTAGTCTGTGTCTTTTACAAGTCCTCAAGATGTTCTGTGTGCTCACTGCTACGAGAGAGCACCTGCCTGAGATTCACAAAATACTATGACCAGCAGGGTTACCTCCACACAGAACAGACAGGAAAAAATGGGGTCCTAGATGGCGTGAATTTTTCTGTTTTTCACTGTTTGGGTAGTTTGTGTTCTTTTTGGATTGCACGTTGACATATATCTTTAATCCCACTTACAAGGATTCAGAAGTGTTATACACTGACTGTTCCCTGTATGTTGTTCTCTATTATACACAGACCATCTAAAGCCAATTTAGTTTAGATCTTTTAGATTTTAGTGAACACGCAGAGGCACAAAACATACACAAACATACACAAATTATGAAGGACAAGCAGTATGAGACTAAATAGTGGATTGCCTCATGGTCACATCAAGGGCAAACTTTAATCAGCAGGCATTTCCTGAGCACCTACTCAATGTGATGCCATTTACTTTCTATACCCATTTATTCAGTAATTCTTATTTCCTTAATTGATCATCAGAGTGGTTAAGGGCACAGGATCTGGAGTCAGGGGACCCCAGTCCCACCATTTACTAGTTAGAAAACCATGTGTGGTGTCAAACCATGGTCTGAATGTTTGTATGCCCCCCAAATTATTATGTTGGTATCCTATCCCTAAATGTGATGGCATTAGTAGATGGGGCCTTGGGCAGGTGAATAAGTCATGAGTGGAGAATTCATGAATGGGATTGGTCCCTTTTTTTATCTTCAATTTCTCTCTCTCTTTTTTTTTTTATTATGTTCAGTTAGCCACAGCATACTACATAAATAGTTTTTGAAGTAGTGTTCAATGATTCATTAGTTAAGTATAATACCGGTACAGTGCTCATCACAACACGTGTCCTCCTCAATACCCAACACCCTGTTACTCCCATCCCCCACCCCCTCCCCTCTGAAACCCTCAGATTGTTTCCCAGGGTCCACAGTCTCTCATGGTTTGTCTCCCTCTCTGATTTCTCCCCCTTTGGCTTTCCCTCCCTTCCCCTATGCTCTTCCGTGCTATTGCTTATGTTCCACATATGAGTGAAAACCATATGATAATTGTCTATCTCCGCTTGACTTACTTCACTTAACAAAATCCCCTCCAGTTCCATCCATGCAATGTCCAAAAGAGCCAAACGGCAGAAGGAGCCGAGATACCCTTCAACAGATGAATGGATAAAGAAGATGTGGTCCATATACACAATAGAACATTACTCAGCCATCAGAAGGGAGGAATACCCACCATTTGCACTGACAGGGATTAATGCCTTTTATAAGGGATCCCACAGAGCTTCTTCCAGCCTGTGCCCAGACAACTAGAAGTCTGTGACTAGGCAGAGGACCCTCACCTGACCATGCTGACATGTGATGTCAGACATCCAGCCTCCAGAACTGTGCAAAATAAATTTCTTTTGTTTATAAAAGACACTCAGTCTGTGGTATTTTGTTATAGCAGCCTGAATGGACAAAGAGGCAAGTTACCTCTGTGGTTCATTTTCTTCATTGTTGATTAGGAGAAATAAAAATACCTGTCTCAAAGCGTTCCTTTGAGGAAAAATAGTATAATGCAGGCAAAATGCTTAATACACTGATACCATTTATAAAAGTCTAAAAAATGTAGCTGCTAGTGACATATTAAACATGAAAATACTGCATTCATATATTTGGCACTTGCATTTGCTTTATTAGGCTTAATCTGAAGAGAAAAATAAGAAAGACAATTTTTATACGTCTCTTTCCTCTCACATTTAAAAAAGTCCAACCACGCTGGCAGGCAAGAGTATAACGTGCTTTGTCCAGCAAGGCAGGGAAAAGGTTAACTTTTTGACTTCAAGAGAAGCCGGCTGGAGAGGCAGACTGTCTGCTAATGGTGAGGGAGGGGAAACAAGAACTAATTTTAGCCATCATTCCTCAATCACTGTCCAGTTCCTCTTACACTCCTCCCTGCCTGCCTCTATCCTCTCTGGACTGTGAGGCCCAAGACTGTTTTCTCCGGGGCACCTTGATTTCCAGGAGGCGGATATAATTCTGTGGCATCTCACTGAAAAATCCAGTGAATTGAAATGCTTATGCCCCAGCTTAAAAAATATCCCGAGTATCATAAATACCAGATTTCTATCCCCTATAAATTATGTCTGTCTTTTTCTCAGAAATACTCATGCAACCATGTGCCTTTCCTGCCATCTTTTGCTGGAAGTTACTTGTTCAAAAATGTGAAGCATTGCTGTAGAAAAATCTGAGAAAGTCCAGACACACTTTATCTCAGTCTTATGGTAAACAAGAATGAAGAAAGCAAAGATTAATGAGGATTGTTAGGGTGAGCACATATGCTTGTCTGACTTTGTTCAACCTTGCTTCTGAAGTGAAAATATCAAGGGAGAAGGGGGGGAAATTATGCAAGTAAAAAGTATATTTCATGGGCCTTTTCACTATAAAGTTTGTGAAATACATATGTGTGTGTGTGTGTGTATATATATATATATGTTCATATATATGTGAAATGCATTTTTCACTTACTAATGTTTATAATTAAGGCACAAGTTCTCACTAAACAAAATCCTAGCTTGGGGACTAGAAGCATAAACAGAAACACAATTAATGCTTTTGCTGACAGCAGGTTTCTTCTGTGGGTAAGAGCAAGCATTTCACATGTGCATAAATACTGAGATGTATTTCTGTAAGTACACAAGCATGCATGCACATAAAATATGGTCATAGGCAATGAGAGCTCAGAAACAAAAGGGAGCATCTAACTGCTCAGATCTGAGACTCACAAGGGGCACGTTTTGTTCTGGATTGGTAAGCAGTGCAGAAAAAGCTGTGAATGACGTGGTCTGGACACAGTGAGAAAGAAAAAGCGTTAGTCCTTTTCACCAAGTCAGAGAAAACCCTGCCCGGAAGTATTCTGCTAGTGCTAGCCCAGGCCCAGGGAATGAATGTTTGAATAAAAGAAGCCTTAGTGGGGCGCCTGGGTGGCTCAGTGGGTTAAGCCATTGCCTTCGGCTCAGGTCATGATCTCAGGGTCCTGGGATCGAGCCCCGCATCATCGGGCTCTCTGCTCAGTGGGGAGCCTGCTTCCTCCTATCTCTCTCTGCCTGCCTCTCTGCCTACTTGTGATCTCTCTCTGTCAAATAAATAAATAAAATCTTAAAAAAAAAAAAAAAGAAGCCTTAGAATCACAAAGAGAGGTAAACCGTAAGAGAAGTTGAACTCTAGGAAATACACTCAGGGTCACTGGAGGGGAGGTGGGTGGAGGAAGGGGTGACTGGATAGTGGGCATTAAGGAGGGCACTTGATGTAAAGAGCTCTGGATGTTACACAAGACTGATGAATCACTGAAGTCTACCCTGGAAACTAATAGTACAGTATATGTAAACTACACGGCAGAGCTGTCCACTATCACCGCTGCTATTCAACATAGTACTAGAAGTCCTAGCCTCAGCAATCAGACAACAAAAAGAAATTAAAGGCATCCAAGTAGGCAAAGAAGAAGTCAAACTCTCACTCTTTGCAGATGAAATGATACTTTATGTGGAAAACCCAAAAGACTCCACTCCCAATCTGTTAGAACTCATACTGGAATTCGGTAAAGTGTCAGGATATAAAACCAATGCACAGAAATCAGTTGCATTTCTATACACCAACAGCAAGACAGAAGAAAGAAAAATTAAGGAATCAAACCGATTTACAGTTGCACCCAAAACCATAAGATACCTAACCAAAGAGGCAAAGACTCTGTACTCAGAAAACTATAAAGTACTCATGAAAGAAACTGAGGAAGACAAAAAGAAATGGGAAAATGTTCCGTGCTCATGGGTTGGAACTACACTGAGTTTAAATAAAGAATTTAAAAAAAAAAAAAAAAGGAAGGCTTAGAATCACAAAGAGTCTTCTAACTGGATCCTAGGTTTGCCTGTAGAACCAACACCCCAGGGCCCTCTGGGCCCAGAGGCAGGATGATTCATTGTTGTCATGTTGCCTCTGAGCCTGCTGATGGGCAACTTAGACCAGGGGGTCCTTACCTGAGGCTATGTGAGGATATTAACACACGTAAGTTCTGAGACCAACTGATCAAAGATGGAATGCTGATCAGACCACCTTCCCTTAAATTCTTCAGCCCTTATCAACATCTTCATTTTGATCTACACCTAAGGCCTTGCCTTGGCACCTGATCCTGCATTAACTGCCACCTGCAGGTATTTGTCCTTTGGCCTCCTTTACCTGTAATGAGATGTGCTGAGTTCAGCTGCATTTGGACTACAGCCTTACCACATTGTTTTAGTTTTTCTTTTTCTTTTTCTTTAAAGATTTTATTTATTTATTTGACAGACAGGGATCACAAGTAGGCAGAGAGGCAGGCAGAGAGTGGAGGAAGCAGGCTCCCTACTGAGCAGAGAGCCTGATGCGAAATTTGATCCCAGGACACTGGGATCATGACCTGAGCTGAAGGCAGAGGCTTTAACCCACTGAGCCACCCAGGTGCCCCTGTTTTAGTTTTTCTTTACCTCAGTTCTCTATCTCCATTACTCTGCATCCTAAAGGGTAAATTCCAAACTAGATTCTAGACATTAGAAAAGGTGGGTTTCTGCTAAAATTAAAATAAGCACAGATAATAAATTGATTCCTGAAAGTCTTTTTTAAAATAAATCATGGTCAATTTGTAATGCTTTTAGAAATGTACAGTTCAACTGAATAGTGTGAATCATTTTGTCACATAAAACTCTTGTGATGAAAGTATTTCATTTGGACAAGTCCAGAATGTTTTCTATCATGTCTCCTTATCAAGCAAGACTGGAAAACTGCAAGGCAGAAAAGATGGTATGCATTTATTTAAATAATACAGAGGACTTACAACATGTTCCTTTCTACTACTTTATAAGACTGTGTTTTCCTTTTTCAGCTTATATATTTACAAAGGTGATGCTCCACAATGTTAACTGATTTCTTTACGAGTTCTCCAGGATGCTACCTCAGAGCCCTTACTGCTAGAACACTCACAACTTCTCTTCGCCAGCCTCCAGCCCCCTCCATCTCTCCATGCCTTCTAGCATGGATCCCTTTAGCTTCTGGGCTTTGCTGACACTTCAGCTAAGATAGTCTTGATGTTGGTCATCTTTAGATGATGTTATCTCTACCGCTTCCCTGACCAGCAGTTTTACGATATTCTGTATTCCAAAAAAGCTGCATGTTGGGAGAAAGCAATGCATAGTCTGATCCTCTTTCAGTACCATCAAAAGAATTAAGAGACAGAGTGAAATGGATTGCTACATAATTGATATGATTAATTTGTTTCAATGAATGAAATTACAATTGTGTCCCCAGCACCCTTGTTTCCATCCGCTCAGTGACCTGATCAGCAGATCGCATTTCACTTCATAGGTATAGCTTAGTAAACTCCATTTAAAAGTCTTCTCATTTAATAAACATCCTGGCATCGTATTTTTAATGTTATGTGTGCTTGGAAGCTAAGCATTTTTTTGGGTTTTCAGTTTGAACCAGAGTTTAGCCAAAACTAAAACCGATCAGTCATTTCCAGGGTAGATCAACACATTCAGATCCAAGGAATACCAAACAAAACTACTCTTTGAATACTGACCATTCCCACTCTTCGGAAAGAGCCCCGAGAATGAGATCAGTCCCTATCCCCAAGACCTAAGGTCTTACTCAATAACTGCTTCATTATACATCAGCCTGCAAGATCTGCCAGGTTCTTGCTTATCGTTTAAAGTAATGAGCAAATGCAGAGCTCTAATGTGCGCGAAGCACCGCACCCCAGGATTCACATGCATCAGCTCACCAGTTCACAGAAAGCCTGGCTGCACAGGTACTATTATTCTTATTAAAAATAATGAGTCCAGGGGTGCCTGGGTGGCTCAGTGGGTTGAGCCGCTGCCTTTGGCTCAGGTCATGATCTCAGGGTCCTGGGATCGAGTCCCGCTTCGGGCTCTCTGCTCAGCAGGGAGCCTGCTTCCCTCTCTCTCTGCCTGCCTCTCCGTCTACTTGTGATTTCTCTCTGTCAAATAAATAAATAAAGTCTTTTAAAAAAAAATGAGTCCAGGGCTCCAAATATGTTAACAGTTCCTGAAAAAGCAACAGTACTTTTCTGTGTTTATATTTTTCTTGTATTGGAAGAAAGAGCTACATGTGCCTGTGTGTTCATATGTTCAGTATATGAATACATGTGGCTTGATGCTTAATGTGTCCCGAGAGAGTTGCCTGTTGCTGAACCCAGCTGGCTGGGAAAGCAGGAGAGAGGGTGGCAGGTAACCTTGGGACAGAGTGCCAGAGAAGGACTCATAAAGGAAGGGCTAAGTAAGGTCTCTCATGGTCTCTGTTATCTATATAGAACTGCCATCTAAAATAAAATCTTTTGTTTCGACACTAACAATCTAAGGAAAATAATTACAAATGTACAAAGTATTTTCCACATCCTTTCTTGTATGCTTTGTCACAATATTAAGTTTAAAAAGTAGCAAAAATAATAAGACACAAATCACTTATTTTTAAAAATAATCAAGGCTTAAAATGCTTTTTAAAAATTGAAAATGGCCTCTAAACCTCGTTTGATATACATTTGGTCAGAGGAAACTGGTCACTAACACAGAAATATTTTAAGAAAATTTTGATCTAGTTGTTCCCTGGAGATGACAACTCATTTTGAGATTATTGTACTAACCCCATGGCCTTTACTTTCAAAACATATATTGCCATGTGATCAAGGAGTTATTTCTTAAGCTGAAATTGCAACCTCATCTAGAGTTAAAAGTGATGCTGTTCTAAACCAATGACAATGTGTAATTTGGGTTCTGTTTCTATAACACTTTGAACTAAATATTTTCTGCATTGCTTTCTCAGGAAACCATCCTAGCCACAAAATAGATATTCTCAGCATTAGATATTTAGCTTTCTTAAACCCAGATTAAAGATCAGTGATGGTTCTGGGATGCTTTTAAACCACTCTGTAATTGCAAATGGTTAATCAAATTCATTAATCAGAATTCAAAGACCATACACTTTGACTTAATGTACTGCTTCTGAAGTTGAGAATTCTCTAATCAGACAGCAGAGCATCTGTAATTGGCATTCTCAAGGTCAGTGGATGTGGCCACCACTTGTATAAATTCCAAGGACATTAACCTTTGAAAATATCTTTTGTTTTATTTTTAAATGCTTTTGTCCAAATTGGGCTCTGGGATTTTTTTTTTTTTCCTCTTCCAGTTACAGAATGAGTATAGCTATGCTCTTAATATTGGTCTCAAATATATTTAAATAGGCAGGCTAATGAATGACTGTCCAGGAGAAATGAACTTATGACCCCCTCAATTAAAAAGAAAAGTCATGGTGAATGTACAAGATGAAGATGGGAGGCATACCTTGCAGACAGGCAAGAGAGGAGCAGGGATGGGAGGCAATTCAGATGAACTTTGTTGTTTTGTACCATTTTGGATTCTACATGGTCCAAGATTGATGGCAGCATTTGGATCTGCTCATAAAGCCGAAAACTCCCCGGCCCTAGATGTCTACTTGGCAGAGCATAGAAGCATCTGTACCTTGGCAACTCCTTTCAGAGTAGCTTTTACATACTGAGCCTTTCCCAAAGCATCAGGCCACCTCCTCACTACAGGTCCCCTGGCCTCTTACACCAACTAAAGCATTAGGTTGGACCTTGCTGGGTCTTTTGGTCACAGCTTAATCATTTGGGACAGTGCGGTCTGGGAAGAGCTGTCAGGCACCCCAATTTGTCCTACATCAAAGGATAGCCTCCTGGGCTCAGAACTGAACTGAGTGTGCCTCTGGTGGTGAGGGCAGAGTATCACTGACAGATGAGGTCAGGGCTGTAGACACATGGCTGTGAGGCATGGTGGGCTAACCAGCAGAGACTAAAAAAAAGAGGAAATGATGAAATGAGAGGTCTAATCCTTGATGATGCACAGTCTTACGAAAATCTCAGGAGTCAAATGGTAACTCTTTTTTTGCAGTCTAAGATATATGAAAAAATAGAGAAAAGCCAAAATGAGATTTCACCAATCATTGAATATGTAGATATTTACATTTAAACAAGACAATAACAAGAAAACACTAAACAACAAAAAACATCCATGTAACTGTACTGTTCACAAGGCAATTATAGGATTTCCAACAAATATATCATTATAGAATTCACTATAAGCAGTGTAATTGATAGGGTCACAATTTAAGTTGAAGTCTGAACTCCTTACTTTAACCCAGTCAGTATACCTTGACTCTATGTATTATCTCACTTGAAGCTGACGTCCAAAGCCTCATGGGGTTAAGGGCGCCAAGACTCCCCAGCATAGGGACAAGGCATGCAGCATGGAAATAGCAACAGGCTTTATGAGTACACAGATCTCTACATTCCTCAATCAAGAAACATAATAAGTGATTGCTGGGGCATGGAGGGGAGATACGGTCGGCAGCAAAAGGCTCTGAAATTTTTTGATGTTAAAAAAAAGAAAAAGAAAAAGAAGAAAGCACAGGGAAATACTGCTCTGGGTCAGTGATTTTCAAATCTTGTAGAAACATCCACAAGGTAATTTAGTAAGTATTAATTTATTAAGGTATTGACTCATTAATTTATTAAAATATGTATTTATTAAAATTAATTAATGTGTGTATATGTGTGTGTGTATAAATATATATATATATCCCTCATTGTATCTCTCTCCTCTATTCCAAGAAGGTGGCCAGCTGATGTGTTTAAAAGTGGAGGTACCTGATCCTGCTACAAGGCAACTGTGTTTGGGAGGGTCCTCTAGTATCCAGGACTCTGCTTGGAGCCTACAAGTTGTCTTGGAGTGGTATCTGGTCCTCTGACGGGAATTACTGCATGGTTCTCTCAAGTGGCTAGACTCAAACACATGGTCTCCAGTCACTGAAGGTGTCCTGTGCTCCAGGTCATTCAGGAACCACTGAGCCACTTCAGGGCTCCTATCAGCTTGCATGAAAAGCATATCAGAAATGTCCACATGCACTGTAGGCCAGAAGGGTCTTTTGAAATGCTCTGCTTTGCATAAGACCTATAGAACCTTGCAGGATCCTGGGGGATAATGGGCAAGATAGAAAGGGAGAACTACAGGTACTGAATCTGTCATCAGCCAGGTGGAATGGAGTTGCAGGATCAGAATCAGATTTAATTTAATTTTAAAAATAACATACATTTTTAACACTGCCATATGATGACTGAGAATGAATAGTTATTACAAAGCTATGTAGCTTTTCTTTAAAGGAAACTTTATTTGGAAGCCCAAGGGGAAAGAGATAAAAATTAAAGCTTTTCAAATGGAAACAGGTCACAAGAAGTCCTGAGATCCTGTGTTCCTGTTTCCCTAAAAATTGCCCAAGAGGATTCATAGACACCATGGAATTCCATGAAGTTCTCTGGAGTTCCACGGAGCACACTTTGAACACGGATATTGCACTCATTGAGCACCAGTGAAGAATGTGATGGTGACAATGACAGCATTACTAATGAGAAGAATGGATTGCTCTGTGGTTTAAAGGCATTTTTACATATGTTGCATCACTTAATCTCTGCAAAACCTGAAGTTGATGAAGCAACCTGCTCTGGGTACACCAGTAGGGGTGATGCCTATTTTTTGTTAGTATCTTTTAATTTGAGAAAACACATCAAAATACAAAAAGAGTACTGAGGACACATAACAAACATTAATATTCTTATAACTTGAAATGAGTAAGTATTAACTTTTGTCATAGGTATCTTGAGATGTCATTGTTAAAGAAATGTAAAGTTACAGTTAAAGAGTTCCTCTCTATTTCCCTCCCCAGGCCTCAGACATTTTATGCTCAGAAGAACCGGTATAATCCAAGCAATATAGGCCAGATTCTTGCTTTATTTATAAGTGATACAAAGATTAATTTTGTAAATTTTAATTCATAAAGGTCACAGTCCATGGCAAACTTGCACTGTCATTAAACAAGAAATCATTTTACTGCTATTTAATAGTATCACATAATTTGTTTCCACTATAATTTATTTATGCTTTCTCCTAATGATAGGCATTTGAGTGGTTTCTGACATATACACTGCTAAAAACATTGCTACAGAGATGAACACAGCCATAACTGAAAGAGTTTCTCTAGAGGAGACAATGTAAGTTTGCAGAGTATGAGCCTAATAAGTTTTACGGATACTGCCATTTCTATCCTCATATTCTATCAGATATTACATTCCTATCAGCAGTATATGAAAATTTGGATATACCTATGTTCTCATCAAAAAGTTGGCCTGTTTTTAAATTTTAAAAAATCAAACACAGGTAAATAATATCACATTATTATTTTAATTAGCATTTCTCTCTATTAGTGACGTTGAACATTTTTTCATATGATTATTAGCTATGTGGGTTTCCACTTCTATGTATCACCTGCTTAAATTTTTGTAGGTTTCTTAGTTGGTTGTCTTTTTTCTTAGTGATTTCTTCCATGCCATTCCACAGACACTATAAATATTGCTGACAGAGTAATGCCAAGCAGAAAGTTTCAGCTTGCAACAATGATCCCATCCTAGAGAGTAAAAGGAAGCTGGTATTTTCATACCTAGTCCATAACAGCAAAAGAAATGGGAGGAGGAGCTATTCCTTTTCCTTTCCCTGATACACCACCTTGTTTTCTTCTCAAACAAAAACATCTTCCATTCTCTGGTAAAGTTCAGATTTTTGTCAGAGCTAGACCCTCACCTTAACAAACACTACCATGTGGCTGGCACTGTATGAAGTACTTTCCATGCAGTAGCTCATAATGGCCTTGGGGGATGAATTTATTACCACCACTTTCCAGATGCAAAAAATCAGGTTCGGGAGGGTCAAATGACTTGCTCACGGTCATACAGTTTTAGGTGGTGCGGTCCAAATCTGAGCCAGGTGTCTGCTCTCAAATAGGAACCTTAGTATTAAAGCAAAATGACTTAACTAAAAGCTCTTGAAAAGGCCTCTGTGCTTTCCTTCAACTTGGAAAACCCCAGGCACATGCTCCCTGTCCTTGTATACGTGGAAGCTTGGTTTGGACTCTGAATCTTTGATGCAAGCACACTTGGCAATTTATTAACACGTACACTGGTCTAAGGCACACCGTTCAAGCACTCTCCAACTTTACCTCCTCATTGTCTCTTCCTCTTCCCCATCAACTACTTTACACCCTTTCCGTTCATGACTGCTGGCAAGAAGGAATCTTTTTTGAGGTCACTTCCAGCTCTAAAATCTGTGACTTAGATGGAAGATATTCCCAAAGTCTTTAGATCTCTCTCTTACTCAGTATGGCCTGAGTTGGGTTCTTCATGAAGTTAGCAGAGCAGGTGAAGGCCCAAACACTGAGATCTGAAGACTCTGGGAATGTACTCTGTCTCTTGTGAACCCGGAAACTCACAGATTTAAGAGCTGTAAGTGACCTCAAAAGATCACTCCATCCAGCCATCTGCCTTTGTCAGGTGTCAGACATTATCTCAATTTTGATGATGAGGTAACTGGAACTCTGCAAGATTACAGGACCAACCCAAGGTCATATGCTGAGGAAGTGACCACAGAGGCCTGAAGTTCTGGCTTAAGAAGCTACGGCTTTTATTACATATTAGAATATTTCACTGAGGCTTTGAGATATTTTAAAAATATTTACACTTCATAATCCAGTTGAAAACTAAGAAAAAAATATGGGTAGTGACAGGGTTGATAGCCAAGAGAGAAACACTGAAAGTGAAGGGAGAGAAGTTCTCAAAGCGAAGTAGAGGGATAAAGAAGACAAATTTTGGTCACATCCTGCTTTTCCCTGGATAAAATCCATTTTGCATTTCCATTGGTACTCTTCTGGAATTTTATAATGATGGGGGTAGGGAAAAAGGAAAAGAAGAGTGCAATACATAATACACTACACATTTGTTGTCTCATTAAATCCCTCCCCCCCATCAAAATCTATAAAGTAGGAACAGGTCCCGCATAAGTTATCCAAAATCCTTATAGTTAGATGGCTCCCAGATTCAGAATTGTTCAGATTTTAGAAAGGCAATACATGTATCATAAATTACAAAATATTTCCAGTTGCATCTGGGATAACATCCTGTAATCAAATGCATTTGTATTTATTCAGCCAAAATATGAATATTCTCATTAAGTGGGATTAAACAAAGATTATAAATAGCCTGATATCAGTTCAAGTAAGGTTTTGTAAGCCAACCAAGTTCAGATCAGGTCAGATTTTGACATCAAATAGATTATTTTTAAAAGCTCTGTTTTGAGAGATTTCTGGAATTTGAACTGCAGATAAGGGATTGGGGATATACATTAATATCCTGTATTATTATCATATCACAAACAAAGAGATACAGGCTTAGAGTTTGAGTAATTGCCTAAGTTCCCACATTTCATGCCAGAAGTGGGACTGGAAACCAAAGCCATCAATACCACACTCTCTTCTTATTCCTGCCTCCAAGGAGGGTGTTTCTTCTCTCAAAGAGATGGAAAGCAATCTTATACGGACACGGGCAGGCTGATATTTGTGCTTTGTACTTTTAATATAGTCTGGGAGGGCTTGCACAGGATTATGTACATGGTACAAAAACTAAAGACCTATGAACAAATGAATGCCAAGCCTTATAGATGAGCACAAAGAGATGATTGAGAGATGCGTAGGGGTAGGATCTGGCTTCTCTGAGTTCATAATCAAGATGGTGGTCAAAACTTCTCAAAGAGGATATGACAAAGGAGATGTTCACAATGGACTTATACTCACAACTCTTTTCTTTGTCAGGGAGGGTGAAGGAAGAGGGAAGTTCCTTACCTACTGCTACATAGGGCAAAGAGTCATCAATGGGGAGGGTGCACACTGTGTAGGTATTTATGATGGCAAATAACCTATGTAAATATGATACTTTTATTAATTCTACATACCATTATGGTGCTAGAACCTACCAGGAATATCAAAATAAGTAAAACTTACTTAAATCTCTCATAATGTCCTTAAGAGGAAGAGAGAAAAAGAGATAAGGCACACAAAGACTTAATTTTAATACAAAGTGAAGAATGAATAAGGTCAGTAGAAAGCAATAAATAAAGTGCTGTGAGAGCTAAAAATATGGTCATCTGACCAGAAAATTCAAGAAGGGCTTTGGAGATGATTAGGGAAAAGGGGGTAGCACAGGAGATCAATGGAGATAGGGAGGAATGTGTTTCAGATGGGAAGAACACGATAAATCAAGGCTACTTGGCATTTTGTTTTCTTAGATTCCTGATTAGAAAAGAAGCTATATGCCTATATGTATATTTTTATGTCTATATTTATAATCCATATTTATGTAATCTTCACTTTTAATTTCTTTTATATAATCTCTATTATGTAGCCCTTATTTATTTCCTTAATTCTTTCATTTTTTCCCTTCAATTGTTAGTGGTCTTAAGAACTTGCAAGTGATTCATTGATTTTTAATAAACTTATAAAATGGTACAACTATGATCACAATTCAGTTTTAGAACATTTCTATCACCTAGTGACATTTCTTTCAGCCTATTTTAGTCAGTTTCTACTCCTACCTCTCACCAAAGGAATCACCGATCTTCTATCTATACATTTCACCTTTCTGAAAAGATGAAATAAATAAGATCATACATTGTGTAGTCTTTCACAACTGCATCTGTTGCTTAAAGTTTTTGAAGTTCTCTCATGTTATAACAAGTATCAGCAGTTCATCAGTTTGCTGTTGAACCCTATTTCATTACATGGATATACCACATCGTGATTCTGTATTCACCAGCTGATGGACATTAGTAGAGCTCCCTGCTGTTGGCTATTAGAAGTAATACTGTGAATATTATCAAGTTCCTATTTGGGCATATGTTTTAATTTCTCTTAGATTACTAAATCTATTAAGATTTCTTGGTTTATGGAAACTTTATATTTAAGCTTTTAATTGCCAAATTTGTTTGTAAAGTGGTTGTACCATTTTACATTATTGCCTGCAAAGCACCGGAGATTTCTGTTTCTCCACATCTTTTCCAACACTTGGCATTGTCTATCCTTTTTTTATAGTCTTTCTAGTTTGTATCTCATTGTGATTTAAATTTGCATTTTCTGAATGATTAATGATATTGAACATCCTCTCATTTGCTTATTGGGCATATTTGTGTCTTCTCTTATACACCTATACAATCTTATCAAATGTATAATTTGCAAATATTTTTTCCCAGTCCTTGGCTTGTCTTTTTATTTTCTTTGTGTCTTGAAACACAAAAGTTATTAATTTTAATGAATATAATTTATCTTTTTTAATGGATCTTTCTTTTAATATTGAATCTAATAAAACACTGATTAAACTAAGGTCATATAAAATTTCTGTTTTCTTCTGGAAGTTTTATAGTTTGACTTCTTCTATTTAGATCTATAATGCATTTTGAGTTAGATTTTTAGAAAGGTGTGATATAAGGATCTAAATTTAATTTTTTCTTACAAATGGATAGCAAATTATTTAAGTATGGATTGTTAAAAAGACTATAGCTTTTCTTTTGAATTATCTTTGTACTCTTAAAATCAGTTGTTCGTGAGTGTGTGGGTATATTTCTGGACTCTCTACTTTGTCTCATTGATTGTCTACTTTTATGCCAATATTATACTATGCTGATAATTGTAGCTTTATTATATACCTTCAAATAAGGTAGAATCAGTCCTCTAACTTTGCTTTTTTTGAAACATGTTAGGCATTCTTTTTGAATTTTAGAATTTAGATCCTTTGAATTTTAGAATAAGTTTATCAATTTCTATTTAAAAATCCTTCTGGATTTATTATAAGAAAAAAAAAGAGGTGTGTTGGGATTATAAAAGGGATTGCAGTCCTTCCAATTTTGTTATTCTCTGCTACCATTTCCTTTCAGCCTCTATGACTTACCTTCATATTTATTGTAAGGCACATCTTATAGCAACAAATTCTTTTAGTCTTTGTTTATCTAGAAATGTCTTTATTTCACCTTCATTTTTGAAGAATCATTTTCCTAGAGACAGAACGTATGGTTGATAAGATTTTTTCTTTTTTTCTTTCAGTTTTAGGTGTCATTCCACTGACTTCTGGACTCAATTGTCTCTGATGATAAATCAGTTGTTAATCATTCCCCTGTATGTGATGAGTCATTTTACTCTGGCTGCTTTCATGGTTTTCTCTTTTCCTTCAACTCTATATACAGTCTATAATATGTCTAGATGTTGATCACTTGGATTTTGTTAAATGAGATTCACTGATCTGTTTAAACCTGCAGATTAATGTTTTTACTAAATTTGGGAAATTGCCAATCATTTCTTCAAATATTTTTTTCTGTTCTGTATTAGTTTCCCGGGCTCCTGCAGCAATATGCAACAACAGGGTGGCTTAAACAACAGAAATGTATTGTTTCTCAGTTCTGGATGCTAAAAGTCTAAAATCAAGGTGTTGGCAGAGTGGGTTCCTTCTTAAGGATGTGGAAGAAATTGTTCCATGACTCTTCCCTATTTTCTGGTAGCATCAGGTTTTCCTTACCTCCCTTGTGTCACCACATTTCTGTGGTGCAAGTCATTCTGTGTCCAAATTTCCCCTTTTTATAAGAATACCAGTTATAATGCATTAAGGCCCACCCTAATGACCTCATCTTGTTAACTTCATCTTCCAACTCCCTAGTTCCAAATAAGGTCACCTCACAGGTAAAGGGAGTTAGGACTTCATAGACCTTTTGGAAGACATAATTCAATCTATGACAATGCCCCTTTGGCTCTCTCCTCTTCTCTGGAAAACAAATTACATGTATGATGGTATGCTTGATGCTGTTCTATAGGTCTCTGAGGCTCTGTTCATTTTACTTCAATATTTTTCTGTTCTTTAGACTGGGTAATCTCTATTGATATTTTTTTGTTCTTTAGACTGAGTAATCTCTATTGATTTATTTTAAAGTTCAAATTTTTTTTTCCTTCTTCCATCTCAAATCTGCTCTTGAGGCCTCTAGTGAAATTTTCTATTTCAGATATTATAATTTTTGACTCTAGAATTCCCTTTTTGTCCCTTTTTATAATTTTTATATTTTCATTGAAATTCTCTATTCATTGTCATCATACTTTTCTTTTGTTGTTTAGACAAAGAATCCTTTAATTTGTTGAGCTTGTTAATAAATCTTTTTTGAAGACTTTTTCTGTTAAATCCAACATCTGGGGATAATCAGTTTTCACTGACTGTCTCCTCTGCCCCCCACTCCAAGTAGTGGTCAATCTTCCTTGGTTCTTTAAATGTTTTGGAATTTTTGTTAAATATATTTTATATAATCTATTGTAGTGATTCCAATATTGACTTTCAACTTTTCTCCTGCTATTTTTCTGTTATTTTATTTGTTTAGTATTTGTATGTACTAAATCTATGAACTCTATCTCCGCTGTGAATTATGGCCACTGATGTCCCTATTCAGTGTTTTCATTTGTTTTGTTTTCATTTTTAGGACAACTTCCTAGGTATTATCCTTTTCTCTGTACCACATAGTGTTCAGACAAAGATAGTTCAGAAGTTACATTCAATCACCTTGAGCCAGTGAGGGTTTCACTCTCTGATAATGGATGTGGGTGTAGGCTGGAGAGCACATTTACATTTCATACCATTCCCAAGGTGATCCTGGCTTTTGCCTCCTTTCAGGCTCTCTTATTTTTCTTCTAAGAATGTGTGCATGCTCCACCAATCAGGAATGTTTGAATGGCATGAGCATGTACCAGACTTTTCTGCACATCTGCACTTTTAGGACAGTCTAGTGCATAGCTTGGCCCAGGCAGGACTGCAACCTCAGGATAGTAGAGTCCCTGAGAATCCATAGTGGAATCCCTATTACCTTGCTACTAAGCTGATTTTTTTTTAAGATTATTTATTTATTTATTTGACAGACAGAGATCACAAGTAGGCAGAGAGGCAGGCAGAAAGACAGGAAGGGAAGCAGGTTCCCTGCTAAGCAGAGACCCCAATGCAGGACTCAATCCCAGGAACCTAGGATCATGACCTGAGCCGAAGGCAGAGGCTTTAACCCTCTGAGCCACCCAGGTGCCCCCCCAAAACTGATCATTTTAGCTATCAATGCTTCAATATAGGTAAACATTCTACAGCATGAGTAGCAATAATACTAGAAAGTATCATGACCTAACAGTGCCTAACAGTGAGGGAGAGATGGAAGGAGCAACCAACAACACCACACAGGCTTATATTGTTCTTAGCTGAAGTTCAGTATTTTTCAAGAATAAATGCTTCTAAATATTTTGTATGCCTTTGGTTGATTTCCAGAACCTTGAATGGTTGTATCTGATGTTCAGTACTATAGTTGCTTTTTAGGGAGAGAGTTCCCCATTCTCTCATGTATGGAAGGAATTTCTCATTTCAGGAGGTTGTTTTTATCAGTGTTGCCTTTGATTTCCTCAGTATTGTGCATTGACTCTTTGCTGTGTCCTTTCAATGATATTTTCTCCAATGCTTTTGGCCTTAGCAGCTTGGGAGATAGACCAATTCTGGAAACAGCTGAGCCAAACAAAATGGATAGAAACTTCATTTCCAGTCACTTACTTCATCTCTAGAAAATAACAAGATTTTCAAATGCTCTTGAGTTTTTTTCCATCAATTAGCACTCTCTGTAATGTATTGCCTCCCCTTTTCATACCAACTGCTGCTCTAGACTCTGCTCAAGATCATCCTCCTTCATACAATCATTCTTAATTACTTCAACCTCCTCCAATTTCCCTTCTCTTTAAACTCTTTGGTTCTTATTTTTGCCATTATTTTTTGGAAATTATACAGAGTCTATCATATATTCTTTTCCTAACTATTCTTTTAGGCACTATTCTTTCTTATCTCTCCAGGGAGATCATATTTATTAAAGGTAGAAGCAAAGCTATTATTTTACATGTCTCATAGATTTTACTGAAATCCTAGATATAATTTAGAGTTGGTAGGCTGAACTGAATATGATCAAGTGAGTGGTTGTCTAATTAGTGATCATGTTGTATACTTTTAGAAAAGTTGGAATCATAAAAAGATGTTTTACACTCTTCTTCACACAGTGCAAGTCTCTGTATGCCTAAGTCACCAAACTTTTCAAGTCTAGATAAAATATCTCCTTCATGAAGACTTTCCCAATTCCCTCTTTCCAGGCAGTATATCCTGTACTTTTCCTGTGGTGTTTGTCACTCTGTCTGCCTCACAGCTTTATGTGTATGCCCTTTTCTCTTAGCTATGAGCATCCGTTTCAGGCAAGGATTTATCTCTGTAACTTTACTGGTAGAATGTCCTGGTATACAATTAACTTGGTACTCTTATGCTAAATAAATGAATAATGGGTGAAACTCAATCTTGGCTTTATAAATTATACTCAGCTCATCGAATATAGTGGTTGAATGTAGAAAGTGTATTTTGTAAAGTCAGAGGAGGTCATCACTGGAAAGAACTTTCAGATGATCTAGAATAGTTCCTTTTCAGATAGGATCACTGGAGTCTAGTTAAGTAAAATGACTTGATCCAGCGAATTAGTAGCTGAGGTCTCTGAATGGCTGATGAGGTTGTTTCACATGTTTTTATCCAGTCTTCCCTCAGGGATATGGAATAAAACTGTGGATTTGCACATGTTACAATCAAATATTGGCTTCATCACAATTCCAAGTTTCATTTAGTGCTTCTCTTTATGTCAGTGAATTTATATTCAAATCCTTTCACCACCAACAGTAGAGCTGGTCTTGTATTCACTGTAGGGTAACAAATTAATGGGCCCATTCTAACAGCAGAGTTACCAGGTCGAACAACCAAGGCTTTCCCATTGATGGGAAGATGTTAATAGACCCCAATGTATTGACTGGCCCTTAACAAGGAAGTAAATTCAAAACTAACAAGAAAATGTAAACCTGATGTGATTTCCCTAACCAAAACAGAGAGCAAATAGAACCCATTCTCTGTGAAGTATACAGCTACTAAACTTTAATGACAATATCAGTTCTGCTTGATGAGGGCAATAGTAAGTCCTCAGTTCATCTATTATAAAGATTGGAATTTGGGCTGATTTCACTGCACTTGGCAGGTAGCCAAGCATTAACAAGCTAATGCAAGCCATATTCGAGCTGTACTTAATGAAGGCCACGCTCAAGACATCAACTTCAAGCAAAAAGCTTATATATATATCTGGTTCATACTGAACAGCAGAACACTGTGTTTGCTGGGTTACTGATGTTTAAGAGCATGTTAATCTCAAATTAGAGAAACAGTAAAACCATAGTTGTAGGTTCTTCAATTAAGTTAGGTAGCTGTCAAATTTCTGATTTCATTTTAATGGGGCGAGGGTACTTTGGGAAAGGGCACCAACAGAGTGTGACAGGCATCCCTACAGAGAGACACTTCCTTCTGGTTCTTTTAAAACAACCATGTTTACATCTTATAATAATTTACCGTAGGATTTTCCCTAAGTCCCTCCCCCTCTGGCCCTTCTGCCCCTCTGCACCACACTGACTCCTCCCCTACAGCAAATGAGAATATTATAACTAGCGGTAACTGCTTTCATTAACTGAGAATATATTGTATGTCAGGCTCTCTACTAGATGCCTTATACCGTATCATTTAATTACAACAAATCTTTTCAGTTAAACATTATTGCATGCGTTTTAGAGATGAAGGGCATAAGAATCAGAGAAATTAACTGCCTTGCTCAGGGTCGTATAGCCAGTAAGGGGTAAAGACAGGTTTTAAACACCCACCAGTCTGCTCTGACACCATGATTTCTTATTTTCATCCTTGATTTTGACTTTGTGCATCCAAAAGACATCACTTTCACGGTTATCATTGTCCATCTTCTTTGTCCTAACCTCAGGGAAAGAAAGCATGCAGTCTTTGCCCTGTTATGGTCCTCTAGGGCTTTCTTTTTGGGAAGAGCCTCCATAACAGGTAAAAGGAACTTTGTATATATGTATATAATTATTCTCAAACTGTATGCCCAAAATATCTTTGTGGAGCCATCTATGGTATGCACTTCTATAGTGTGGTTTATAGACAGTACCAACAAAAATATGAGGAAAGCCAAGAAACCTTTTACTACTGTATTATGTGCACAATGCCAGGCATAGTGCCTGACATATAACAGGTGAGTAATACATACCAATTTGACATTTTTGATAAGAATGTATTCTTGTAAAAATTCGTTTCCTGGTCTATTTCATATGATGATCTTTGTCTATTCATCACACATGGTTATGATATTAAGTGGAAAAAGCAGAGAAGGAGATCTTATCTGTGCTATGATTGCCAGAAGAAAAATTATGAGTATCAAAAATAATTGGAAGGGAATATAAAATGGAAGCAATGATTTGTTGGTGAGGTGGAATTGTGGGATGATTTTCTTCTTCCACATTGACTCCTATTAGAGCCATGACAGTGTTGTTTATGCAATAAATAATTTTTAAAAGTATAACTGTGAATACCAATTAAAAGTAAAACATGGAAGGTATGGGCCAACACTATCAGGAAGCATAAATGTGGCATTTCTATTTCTGCCAGAGTTCTGGCTTCTAGTGAGATCTTTATTCTTGTCACAAAGTATAGTCAACCCCCAACTAACTGCATTAATGGAAAGAAGTGCTGATGAGGGTTGGCTCCACATGTGGATGCCAAGGGACCCAGGGCATCCTACCAGGTACTCCAGTAGAAGCCTTTCTATTGTCTGGGGGCTTGAGGGCCTAATAGGTATGGTTCTGTAGATCATTTCTAAATAATTTACACTGACTACCATGAAAACATCTGTATTCTGAGTTCCTTAACAGAATTCAACCCCCACTGCTGTTGTCACAATTACAGCATATGGTTTGATAATTCTCAAAGGCCCTGTAAGGTCTAAACTAGTGGTTTTCAAAGTACTGCTCCTGAGTAGCAGCTCTGAGTAGAAATGGGTAGAAATGCAGACACTCCAGCTCTTCCGTCTTCCTGAATCAGAAACTCTAGGAGGTGGGCCCACAAACCTGTGTTTTAAGAAGGCTTCCAGGTGATTCTGATGACCAGTCCCTTTTGAGAACCCTTGAACTACAAATACCCCACTTTGTCCCTACCCTGCATTAGCCAAAGGGTCTAATATTTTACTATTGTCAGGAGTGATTACTTAGTTCACATAACTGATTTACTCTTTCAGGTGAAAGCAATGAAAGTTATTCAGACACAAAAAAAGGGTAGTGTTTTAAAATGTTATGTGCCACTAACATGTTAGGTTGAATTAATTCTTCAATTTGCCTTGAAAAACAGATTCTTTAGGGTTTGGAAGTTTAGAGTTTAACTGGAGAGCAGTTATGAAAAGAGGAAATGATGTCAGGCCAGGAGAGGGGATCACAGAGGGAGCTGGGGGTAAATCCGGGTTCTGTAAACAAAACTTACCTACCTTTTAGACTACCTGAACCAGCATTCCCTGCATTCAAACCAGTTCAATGTCCTCCTTGGGAAATGGCTCCTGTCTACCTCTCCTTATTGCAAAAGCTGGATGCATCCATTCTCTGAACATATATTATGGACTTAGTACAAAAAACAGGCCTGCACGGAAGCCTCAGTTCTTGTCCAGAAAACACCACCTTTCTATAAGTTGCAAAGTTATTTTCAATCAGAGCAAAAATAACGTGCAGCTCAAATCTTGTTTCCACATATAATTATGAATCATTTATCCTGGCTTGAGCCCTGCTGAGCATGGTTCTATCCTAGGATCACCATAATCCCCCTGAGAACACAGAGGTCCTTGCTTCAGCACTTCCCTACTGAGGGCTTAGTAGAGAAAAGACACAGAAGCTACACTACCAAAACAAACCCTTCACCTGAGACCATCAAAGATGTCACCTACAACAGCGATGTTCAACGGAGGACCTCAGGGTGTGTGCACCCTTCGTCTAATGCCACCGTTCATTACCTGTGTGTCACTTTGTGTTTGGCTCTGCAGCCACCTGTCTTGCTGAAAATGAGCAGTAGGATGACAGAAGAGTGAAACCATAAAGCTGCTTCCTTGGGCATTAAAAGAAAACTGAATCCTGAAGTCAACACGTATTTCCTATCTAGGTAGGACCAGGACCAACCCTAGGGAGATTTACCTACCCTGTGGCAAAGTTTGTTTTCTCCCATTGCTACGTTCTCTTGTCCCCAAATTGCCTCTCCATTCCCAAAGTGCCAACCATGAATTCTATAGTGTTACACCGACTGACCCTATGTATGACACATTTTCTTTTCTTTTCTTTTTTTAAAAGATTTTATTTATTTATTTGACAGACAGAAATCACAAGTAGGCAGAGAGGCAGGCAGAGAGAGAGAATGGGAAGCAGGCTCCCTGCTGAGCAGAGAGCCCATTTGGGGCTTGATTCCAGGACCCTGAGATTGCGACCTGAGCTGAAGACAGAGGCTTTAACCCACTGAGCCACCCAGGCGCCCCTGACGCACTCATATAACTTACATTCACACCTTGTTCCTGCTTTTTCCAGGTTGAATGTGTGCAGTCTTCCACCATTTACTCATGGCTAAGTAGGGAAGCTGGACAGCATACTGATTATGAATATGGGCGTTTGAGCTGGAGAGTCTGAGTTCAAATCCTGTCTCCACCCTCAGCAGCCATGCGGCCTCAGGCAAGTAATTCAACCTTCATTTTTATCAGCTTTCTCATCAATACATATGACATTTATAGCTACCTCAAGGGGCGGTCAGAGAGGCGCATAGTATGTGGCTAAAGAGAAGTTTGTTCCCTTCCCCCTGCTGTTCTATATCTTGTTTTACCCTCGTCTTTCTCTTTGGGTCACACTCATTTGTAGCCCTTCTTCCTAAAAATGGATTGCTAGGAGCACGGTATACCAGGACGTGGTCCCTGTGATGGTTTTCTCCTGCAACTTATATTTCTCTGATAACATATACATCTTTATATTTAACCCATTTTTAAAAAATAGAACTTGGGAAAGCCCCTCAGATACAATTTATTCATTTCCAAACATTTACCCATTCTTTTGCCTTCTTATCAAACAATACTGATGCCCTTCTAAAGATGGGAATAATATAGAAGAAAATGCTTTGACCTCACACAGCCTTGAATGAAGGCTGGTTTGCACCCCAAACACGACAACTTCAATTTCATTTCTAATCATGATTTAAAATCTTTTTTACCCCTGTGATGTTCTCTCTTTCAAGTCCAATATTTGCTGGTACAACACATTAGCAGCTTTAAAATATCTTTCTCAGGCAGGGAATGTGAGCTATTAGCAGGGCTATAATATGCCAGCTAAAAGGAAAGGGGTGAGAGGCGTGGGTGTGGGCGAAAGGTGTTCTATGCAACCCCACTGGGACATCATCACTTTAGAAAACAATTTTACAGTCATACAGTTAAATTAACTGGTAGTTAGAGGCAATTACGTGATAAAGTAAAAATATTTATGTTCTTTAGAGCTCCAAAACTGTCATTTGAAGTGTGACAAATTTTTAAGTAATTTCACCTGCAACTTTTGAAAGATTAGTGCTATGACTAAGGGCATAAAATTGAAACAGGTTGCCACTGTAAAGTAAAATCAAACCTATCTCCCCTTGTAATTTTGCTTGAATGGAGTGCTCATAAAATATCTCCCTGTCGTAGTTCTCGTGCTTAAAAACTTTATTTTCTAAACAACCGCAATTTGAAATTTAAGATTTTAAAATGTCATCCTCCCCTAAGAAATCCAAAATACACCCATGCACACATTTTTATGGTTCTTGGTGCTCTGTCTTATCATTTTTTGGCCATTTTTTGGGGTGGTAAGCATAAGCTCACACTTTTTCTTCTTGTTGTTGTTAAAAAGTACATTGGAAGCCATAAGTCATTAAAAAAAAAAAAACAAAGAAATCACCTACTACCGTGTTTTCTACATAGTTATTCTATGGCTTCTCATTACCATTTTTGTCTCTGCTCACGTACATTTACATTTTTTACACAATTGCAACTATAGTGTATGTACAATTTGGTGTTCTTCCTCAGTACTTACTTTTGTGCAATTTTAGCATTGTTAGTCTCCATGACCATCATTTTAATAAGCTGCAGAATACTCTTTTGAATGACTACATCCTAATTCTTTTTCCTGTTCTTCTATTGTTGGGTACTTCAATGGTTTCCAGTGTTTCACTATCGTACATAGTGCTGCAACGAACATTTTTATGCTATGTCTTTCTTTCTCTTTCTTTTATTCTATTTCCTTGGGCTAGCGTCCCACAAGTGGGATTACTAGGTTAAAACGCATGCACTTTTACTTTGGTAGGTCTTGATACCTAAGGTCAAATTACTTTTCAAAGTATTTTATCAATTGACATGACCTCTAGCAATAGAGAAGTTCACCTATACCTCTGTGTATTTCAATTTCATAGCAACATATTTATTTATATGGCTTCAGTGATAATATACATAATTCTAAACCACTGAACTATGTCTCCTAATCTTTGGCCTGGGTGGAAGGCCTTTTGCTCCTGCAGCTTTCATGGGTGTTACTATCAGAGATTCAAATGCAGGTACATACAGGGACTCACATGTACACATCCCCAGATGTCAAACTGGTAGTAGGAGAGGAGTGGGGGGGGAAACCAGTCAGGTATTTGCCCTCGTGCATTGGAAGTATAAAGACACAAAGGAAAATGAAGTGTAGTACGTGGCATGCAGTCTCCAGGCCCTCTCACTTTATTCTCATCTCTTCTTTCTACCACTTAACTGCCTCAATCCAAAACTCTACCTCCTGCCAAGGCTGTGCTCTCTTTCATTCATGGCAGGGCACTGTCTTTTTGTATCACTGTTGGTTCACCTGGCCTTTTGCCATGGTCTACCTACTTCTGAATGTTACCATGAGAATATGTGTATATTCAATCTGTCCCTCCCCCCAACCTCAAAGTGTTCCCAGTCATGGACACAAAGGGCTGCCCACAGAGCTGTGCATGGAGCAGGCCCCTGGACTGCAAAATAGCACAAGAGATAAACATGCTCCTGGCTGGCCAAGCAATGGATGAGCTCGCTATGCTCCTACCAACACAGATCACGAGTTGTAGTCCTCTAATCACGAGGGACTGGACCAAAGCCAGTAACCCATTACACATGGGTCACTCAAGAACCCAAGATAGAAATAAGTTTGAATCAATGCAATCAAAAGGTGAAAACCTCCATATAACTGGAGGTGTAAGGAGCAAAGTTTATTGATATCTTGAATAGTTGTAGCTCCCATAAAAAGTTATAGCTTTAACCTTTCATATATGATGGTTCTAGTCTACTTTTTATTACAATATTATGGATAATATATGTCTATTAGAGAAAATGTGCACTTTTGAAAATGATAATGTCATATTTACTTTTATATTTTCTTGCACATAGAATTTTGCCCCCATTTGGGGAAATTTCTGCTTGGGGCAACAATGACAAGGGTCAGCTTTTCATAGGGCCTCATGTTCCCAGCTGCAGGAGACTGAAATAATAATTTAAATACCATGTACCTCTGTAATAATTCTCGCGTATGTGCTTGGAAAAGGATCTGCTCTCTACCTCTGCTGAGTAGGATACTCACCTGGCCTAGTACTACCTGGCCAGTAGCTTAGAATTGGGCCCACATGGATGGGTGGGCGGGGCTAAGCTGCTGGACCTGCCCATCAGTGGAGATGAATTCAATCACAGAGGTTCTCAAGAGTACACTCCCAGATTCTTTTGCCAAAGTTTGGTTCTTACATTATAAACACATTTTGTATTCTATTAAAAAGGTGCCACTTCTGTAAAGACCTGCATACACAATTAACTGCAACCAGGAGCAGACAGTATTGAGCTATTTGTCACTTAATGGAAAGAAGGGAGGAAGAACATATATCTGAGTATGATTCTCTTTTGCCTCTCCTGCTTCACCTGCAGTGGCAGAGGAGTATCTGAGTTTTGTTTTACTTTACACTACCAATAGTTTAAAAAAAAAAAATGGCCCCAGAAAAGATGACTGGCCATTCTTCTACCAGATCAAAACTTCAAAACTTGGAAGGAAAGAAACCCTAGCTCAAAAATTTATTTTTTCAATCATTTGTGTTCACTTTCATTTTTAGCTTCCGACAATATAAAAGTAAAATCTCCTGAAAGGTTATAAAGTACCATAACAACATGTTCTATATTCTCTCAAACAGGCCAGCACATGGACAGCAACACCTCTCTTCTCTCTCCTTAATGAGAACTTAGATTGCCCAGGGAGCACTTTAAGGATGAAAGGAGGGAACACTAAGTGGGAGATCCAGACTTCAATGACCTCTGTCACATCTCCTGTGCAACTTTAGGCAAGTATTGGGACTTGAATAAAAGGAGTAGACTCTCACGGGTGAGTGACATGTGCACAGGTCTATAGTAAAGAAAGACCCACATTTTACATTACAGGAACCTCTTTAATTTTCTTAAAGTTAAAAGATCCAGGGTGGGGGAGAGGAAGGGTTATATAGATTAGTACTGTAAGTGTTCATAACATCATTTTTGTTTCAATAACTCTGAAATGGATGTTGGACATAGTTATGCTATTTGGTAGCACATCAATGAATTTATTTCCTTTTGTGTAGAAAACCCACAGTGAAAAACTTTTGACATTCCTGATTTTTAAAAAATCATATTTTGAACCTTTCTTCCATTTCCTATAAGATGGGATTAAGCGATCTCCCCCATAATAGCTCCATGACACAGAAGAAGCCTGTAGTCACAGAGAATCTGACATCACCATACACTCACTACGGGGTGGCCTCATGCCCTGGTAGGAGTTTCGTGAGAAATAAGCAGACTGTTCTGGGGAAAGAAAAAGTCTCTCAAGGGTATCAAGACAATGCTGCCAGAAGGTTGGGAATCTTTTTTTCATGTACACTGCTGCCAAAAACTTCCTAGGTTTCCACTAGCAGGGAAGCCAGGCCCTCTATCCCTGCTCCAGAGCTGAATGCAAGCCATCCTGTCACATGTTTTCTTTGCTAGCTGCTGTGGGAAAAAGTGTATGGTTGGCACCATAGGGGCTGGGGAATTCCCTCTGATACACTTAACTAAGTGAATATGTATATTTTCAGCCCTGAGGGTTGGGTGAATTGATTCAGTTCAAACTGTAATGATTTTCAGCAGCATGTCTTCATGACTCATAAGGTGACTTGGAAAGCATGAATGCCATGCTTCATGCTCCATGGTTGGTGCTGTTAAAGATATTGATGACAATGATGACATTATAATTAATAATAATGATGATAGTAACAGACAAAAGTTCTCCTAAGGAACTCCATTATAATTGTATAGCTCATACTTTCCTATAATTTTCTAAATGTTTATAATAAGCTCATGTTATTTTAGATTCAGACAAAATTATACATGTATGTGTATAATCTTTATATACATATGCATGTATACATATGTGTAGGTGAGATATGTATACACATCCCAATCATCATATTGAAAGGGATTCTTTTATTCTGTCAACCATGTTTTGGAAGCACAATGTGTTGTCCTGAGAACATTCGTACTGCTTTGAAGAATGTCCAAATGGCAACTGGGATGACTCTGGAGAGTTCTATGAAAGCTTTGCTGAGAGGGGAATGGCTCTCTCCATATTTTTGAACATGTGCAAATTCCCTTGCCTACACTTTGTATACTTCCCCATTTCTATGTTTGCTTCCAGAAGGGAGAGGGCCAAGAAAGAGCTGAACTTGTTCCAAAGGGAGGTGTTTCTGGCAGGTGTGAGGATTTTAAGATAATAAAAACATGTCGCAACCAGCAGTCCCCTCAGCTGAACAGCAGCTGCCTCTCCACGCAACCCACTAAAGCCTGCTTTGGAAGTGTTGTTGGCTTCAGACACTAAGCGGACCCACTTCTGTGTTTCCAACCATTTGATCTTTTTACCGCTTAGCCTATCACTGGGGATTCCCAACTACTAAATTAGGAAAGTTTGAAAAGCTCTTCATTTCAACCAGTTCCCATCAACTATGGTAGGCAGAACACATTGTTTTATCTTAAGCACGTAGTTTTCCTCAAAGAGCTTGTGGCAAATAAAAGGACACAAGGATTAAAACTGAATCAAAGGGAAGAATGTGTCAGCAGTTATGTAATTTGGGGGAAAACAAGTTTTCACCCCAGAGGTGGGAAATTCCAGAATCTTCCTGTTTCTGGACTAAACTCAGCACAAATGTAGGTGAGAAATGGAGTCTTCTTTCCTGCTTTATATGGTTAATGTGTGTAAGAGCCACAGTGAGCTAAAACTGACTTCATTTTGATTGCTTTCTTGTAGGTAGGAGATGGATGTTAATAATGTTTCAGACATACATTTTTATAAGGGTTTTAGAGGCCTTAGGCCAACGTGGATGGATTTTTTTTTAAAGATTTCCTTTATGCTCTTTGCACATTTTTGAGCTTCAAACTAAGATTCTATGAGCCAGCTATTTTCAAGTGCAGATAACAACATGATTGAAACAAATCTCTATTAAAGAAGAACAAAGATGGATGAACACATTTTCTTCCATTTTATTGGGACTTACCAAATGTTGGAAGTTAAAAAAAAAAACAGTCAAAAACCAATATAGCACAGAAACAGGAACAGTGCTGGAATATTTGATGTGTAAAACAAAAACAAAAGCAAAAATACTGTTCCATAGAAATTAGCAGTTTAGATGGAAAGCAAGGCATTTTGTTCTGCAGGAAAGTCTTTCTCAAGGTTTGGGCTATATAGAAGTAAGCGGCGAATAATAATTTAGACCCACAATTTTCCTGTGATTAGTGGTAATGGTGTTGTTGCTAATGTTTCTGGAGGAACATAAGAGGTTTCTGTGGTATGAGAGTTTATAAGCGGGTGGATTTTGAGATGGGTAGAGTATTTTCATCATTTTCCTCCTGTTTTTAAGGGATCTTATCTTGTCCTGATGTAATCAGGATTCCCCAGAAATAATAATAATCTTTCCAACTAGTATTTATATATGTATAGTCTGAGTTAGATGTAAAAATAGTCTCATTTCACAAGTGCAAATAAAGTCAGAGGTATTTCTTTGTGTGTATTTTTATAAGCAATGATCCCCCCCATTGACCCTCCCCAGAACCTGCTAAGCTGGGAACAGGCTATTTCTGTCAGCTAGAATGTCTGGCTCTTGATGCATAAGTACTAGACAGAACTGGGTTGGAACAGGGACTGAAGGGGCCAAGGTCAGAGGCTGGATACCAATTAGCTTTGTACAGAGGATACAACTGTGTTCTAGGGGCACAGATGCCCCTTGGTCATCTGACTGGGAGCTGCAGCATATGGTTGATCTCGAGGGAAATCCTAGTGTGAATGATCCAGTATGATCAGTCATATCCACTGAGATCATACCAAATGTGTATGCCCCTCCACAATAGGTTTCTCCTCCATGGCCACAGGGTGCTGGTCATGTGTCCTAAATGCAAAGAAGGGTAGGGATGGGAGGGAAGTTCCTGTGGATTTTGTGGCATTATTTTCTAGGTCATCTACTTTGGAACTTTTAAGCCAAGGTTTGATTGTGATCTGAAACCATGTTATGTACTGAGAGGGCATCCCATTTCAAAATATTTAGAGATGTAATATGCTTACAGATATATAGCTATAGCTATCCAATATGGATTTATTGGCTAGGTTTCATTGGTTCAGAAGTCAAGACAGTGCAGTGAAAAGAAGCTCAACTTCGGAGTTAGAGAAATTTAAATTAAAATCCCAAACCCATACTACTTGCTATCGCCTTAGGAAAGTTAAATAATGTACCAACCCTCAGTTTCCCAAACCATAAAATGGAATATATTTGATACCCTATCTTTTCCCACTTGGTTTCAGTGATACTCCAAATTTCTTTGTCTTTCCCCAGTATCTTCCAGCTCTTTTCATTTACATGGTTTTTGGAGTTTTAAGTTTCCTTAAATGAAAACTTCCTATGCCAGTTCATAACAACTCGGAAAACTCCCTTAACCTACCCCATTCCCAGCCCTACATACATGTAGTAAATATGTGTGCACGTGTTGGAGATGATAGCTTCAGGCTGTACTGATCTCCATGCTTCTACACTTTTCCGTCTTGAGTTGGGTGCAGCTTTTGGTTTGCTGCTTCTATCTGGAAGGGACCTTTTATGTGGCTCAGCACTGTTGCCACACTGGGAGGTGAAGAAGAAAATGAGGGAGAAGTGCTAGGAAAAGGGGGTGTCACAAACTAAGACCAGAAAACAACATTTGAACTGGAACAAGATAGGATGTCCTCAAGTGTTGATTCGAGGCCTCCTTTCATTCCTTCTGAGCTCCAAACGGCAGAAGATACATATTTTTTCATCTCTTAGTTCTTTCATAAAATATAAAAGGAATATTGTGACTATACATTAAAAGTTGATCACATTTACTTAAATCTTAGAAGCGAGATTTAGAATAGCCTATTCATGGACATGCAAAGTAAAACAATAATTCAATTGAGAAACTGACAAATTGGGACTACACTTTGATATTCTGAGCTAATAGCTATTCACATCAAGAACGTGTGATGTCTTGCTACTGTTTGTTTGCATGAGGCAAACTCTAATCTGATTAGGTATTATAGACTAAGGAATATGTCTTTTATGACAGACCACCAACAACCGTTGCTATTGATCATGCAATCCAGAATAGGTATCAGTAGATAGAGTACAAATCTATACGTGTCCACTGTATTCACCCAGTGATGAATAACTTAGCAACCTATTTTAATTTACCTTAATTTGTAATTCAATTGGTTACACATTTTCCCCCAAAGTGTTAATCAATTTTCAATCAAAGCAGATTGAAGTGTCACCCTGGGTCCCTTCAGAGTCCCTAAAGCATTATTTATTTTAGAGACAAAAATCTCAACCCTTTTATATATGTCTACACTTTCCTGGAAAGCACTGAGCTATAGATTTGTTGGTTTACTGACCCACTTGTACAAGTAAAAGTTCACATTCTCTTCCTCTACCCCATGCCACCTTGCTAAGAAACCAATTCATACACAATAATTTCCCAATATGGCAGCTTTAGATAAATTCTTAAGATAAAAATACTTGATTTAGGCTATAGCTGTATTAAAGACTGTCCAAACAAACAAACTAAAACCCCTCTTGCCCACATGTTTCTCTCTCTGGCTTTCCTAAAGTTGTTGTCTATGTCGGAGTCACAAATGGATGCATCCTGCCCTGTTCTGGGTTTCAATTTCCTTCATATTCTAGAAGTCTTTGCAGTTTCTTTCTCCATCAGAGTTTAACGACTCTGACTTCCATTTTCCCAGGACTTCTTGGATGACAAGTACCTGAATTATTTGACCTTAGGGACAATGGGCTATGGTGGCCTGATGTACTAATACTTCAATATTGTCAAATATAAGCTCAATATTGTCAAATATAAGCTCCATAAGAGAAGCACCATGCTATTATTTTAACTTACATTTGAGTCCAAACTTTCCAGCACAGTGCCTGACAAATAGTACTCAATTTTGACCCCATAAGTATTCAATAGCTATTGTTGAATAAAGCAACAAGGATACTTATTTATATTCTAAGAAGGGTTTTCAATATTTTGATCCAAAGCATTTATAATGATGGTATGATTAAAACTCAGAGCAAACTTCCAAGTGGTATTTTGGGATTAGGATACTCCGAAGATAGGCTAAATGCTTCATACTTTTGGGTGCTTGATCTATCACAGGTAAGGTTAATCACAATTAATTTCACAAAAATAAATTTTTATAAAATATCTAGTTACATTCATTTGGCAGGCATTAAAATGTTCTAATTTGATTTAAATATATCTTTGAACCTACATTGTTTAGTTTGGATGGTCCCGTGGTTAAAATTAACAAAGTAATTCCTTTACTTACTATAGTAGAGATGAAAAGGGATGCTTTTGATCAATGGTAGACTTCTGAATACTGTAAGACAAGTCTGTCAACTGACTATGGTTTCTATATTTAAGTAACTCACTTCTTCCTCTGGTCTGGCAAATTCCTCATTTTCTGATCTCTCACATACATCATTTTAGCTTTATTTTTACTTGTTTGGAAGAAAGCTACCCCAACCCAATTTAGCATTGTGGAAGTATGCAGAAGAAATTTTATTTTATTTTATTTCATTTCACTTCATTTTTCATTTCATTTTAAAAGATGTATTTATTTCAGAGAGAGAGCGAGGAGGGGAGAGGAGAAGGAGAGGGAGAGAGAAACTCAAGCAGATTCCTGGAAGCCCTACCCTGGGCTCAGTCCCAAGACCCATTAGATAGATCATGAGGCAAAACAAGACTGACTGTCCCACCCAGACTCTCCC
Source organism: Mustela nigripes (assembly GCF_022355385.1). Classification (NCBI taxonomy): domain Eukaryota; kingdom Metazoa; phylum Chordata; class Mammalia; order Carnivora; family Mustelidae; genus Mustela; species Mustela nigripes. The sequence continues at coordinate 65,724,581 of NC_081569.1, read as the reverse complement.
AGAATGTTTCAGTAGGTTAACATCTCATCACAGAATCATCAGACTGAAAAAAAACCCTTAACAGTCATAGAATTCCAGAATTAGAAGAAAGCCCTACAGATCATTTAGTCCAAGCCCTTTAGCTGAAAAAACAGATTTGACTTACTAAGTTGTCCAGAGTGACACAGCAAGGTTAGACTCAAATTTAGGCCCTTTAATTCCTATTCTAGGATTTGTCTGAAGTTTCCTCCTTAGTCATGGAGTCATTAATTCATTCAAGAACCCTTTTATTAAACATCTATAATACAGATACTGCTAAAGCATTGGTGGTGCAGAAATGTGAGATAGTGCTAGATAGACAATACCTACTGCACTGTCCCTGCCCTCAGGGCGCTCACAGTAGAACAAATGCAACAGATATCTACACTAGCAGTGTGAATTATAGGCCTTGTGGAAACATGTGACGGGGCACCTAAGTCAACCTGAAGTCAGGGAAGCTGGGCTGTGGCTCCTCTTTGAAGCCCCATTGCTAACCTGAACAGACACAAGGAATCATTGCTAAAAAGAACTTCTGACTGATTGGTCATGTTTTCCCCAGAGTCACATTAGTGCTTCTGTGACATTCTAGTGATCTGCAATATGTAGTACTGCCTATAATCAGCAGAAAAAAATTGACTAAAAACAACAATGACAACAACCTCCCAGACAACTTAGAAAAAAGAGAATTGCACTTCTTTAAGCAGGCAGTATTCTAATTTTTCAGAATGGATAAGAAGGAAAAGCAGGAATGGCAGAACCTCTAGCTGGGTAATATGTTAAGCCAAAATATATAATATGTTCAATGGTGTCATTACTAGTGATTACACACAGGATCACATTACAGTGATTACACAGGATCAACCAATTCTGGTAAATCACCAGGCCAAACAAGTGCCTTCACTCTCCAAGAACTACACATGTAGAATCAGGAGTTAGATGCGTTTCTATTGTCGGCTGAAAGGGAGAGTAGCTATAGCAGAAAGGAGTTTCTAGGGTGGCGGCTTCTTGTTGGCAGTTCAAGAAGCTGAATTCTCTGGATTCTCCAAATTATCCAAGGTTTATCTGATTCATGTACCACAGGATTGGCTTTTTGTCTCATCAGTTCCTCAACAAAAATATTCTTGTCAGATCATTGGGTTATTTTGCTTTGGAAAGAAATGTTTCTGGAATACTACAGGTGGAAGTCAGAAGAAAATAGAATTCATGATAGGAATTTATGATTGGCTGATTATTATACCCATAAACTGAGGTGCACCTGCAGTTAAGTTCTGTGATTGGTTTTCATGGGGATTTCATTGACAGTCAACATCTTCCTTTTTCTTGTTATAACAGCAACCTAACTCTGTATATATGCATATATAACAGTTTTTTAAGGGAATGCAAAAATGTTTCGAAGGGTCTTTTTAAAAATCAAATAAGCAGCTGCAAATGGGGAAATAACCATTCCAACTCTGTTTGGGAAACAGCTCTGATCACTCAGGGTATTCAGCAACTGCACAGGAACTGATTTAGAACAGCTCTGAATATACCATGAAAACCAGCCCTAAGCTAATTCGTCTGATTGTACTCTTGGCAGCTCTTTTCGGATTGCTAACACTTTGCAGCTGTAAAAATAAAACAAAAACACCCTTGAAATAAGTTAGGTGCATATATGAAAAGCACAGCTGGCCTACTCCCCCAGATCATCTGCAGATATAAGATTCATTTTTTGAATGCTATTTTGCAAAGGGAAAGACCATGGCCATCTCTGAAGAAAAGCCAAAATTGCAAAGAGGATTCATTCATAGTTCTTTCTTCCCTCTATACCTTTTCTCTCCATGTCTTTGGAACCATTTTACTTAGCTCCACGGAAATTGCTGTTAGACACATCAGTTTTGGCCAAGTCCACACAAAACCAAGCAGAGATCAAGTAATTTTTTGGAGGCTCAGAATAACAGAATCTGGATGACTCTGGCCATGAAATGTCTTTATTTACCATCAGGATTCTTTCAACTCAAATTCTTTGGATAATTATTTATGTTCACCTGGTCTTTACAGGAACACTTTCAAGAAGTTATAGGAGTCAAATTATCTTGTTGACTTTTAACTGTAATGGAGCTCAAATATCTTTCTGGACAACTTTCTGCCCATCTCCAGGAGTCTGACTAATAGCTCTTTCAGAACCAAACACTTGAATATTTCTTATTTGCAATCTTCTTTACTATGTTGCATATGAATGTTTTGTCATAAGCAAAAGACCAAAAGCTGCTGAGGGAAGGGTCTACATCTCTTCCTACACACAGCATCCTTGCATACTGCTCATTACAAATTTGATGTTATTAAGATTTCACCATAGTTCCCTTTTATCTTTGTCAGAATTCTTGTAATTTGCACTTGGTTTTTACTTCCCGTTTGGTCTTATCACCAACATTCTATTCCATCGGTCTTCTTCTCCATCAGTAATAAATTATTCATTCCTGTACACCTCCACGCTTGATCACACTTGTTGCTTTTGAAAACCTTTCCCTTTGTTTGGAATATGCTCTCCATTTCTGTCTGGGGTCTTCCATTTGTCCTTTCCAGTCACTATGACCCCCCTTCAGAAGCTTCTTGAACATCCCCAGAGAAGCCCTGTGTATCCTTTATCCTTTTCTCAGCTCTTCTGGAGTAGAGTGTGAGGTATTTCATTACAGGATTGATCATGTGACCTTTCAATGAGGGTCCAGAGCCTAGTCTTCTCATTCTTGTATTCAGATGTGGTATATAGGCATTAACCAATTAGGACATTAATTAATTAATTAATCAGACATTCAATTTATCTGTACAGAGGACGTGCCAGCTGAGTGCAACCTGCCTGTGTCACCACCGTGTGCAGCTACCATATATGCATTAACCATTCACTGAACAAATTGAGAGATTTAAAAGGTGAATGAAAAGATGAATGGATGAGTGAATGATTCTTTTTTCAATGTGAGCTCATAAGATATCTTACTAACTTGACTCTTAATGGCAAAGGATGCCTTTCTAATTTTGAAATATTGTCTCAGAGGTCACTAACTGTAAAAACCTGAAAATGAAGTTTGCAGACATTTTATTCAGACCCTGTTTCAAGTGGATCTTTCTAAGCTATAGGCAAATCTCATTTTTATGTGGGTGGATTCTCTGAATTACGGTTTATTCACAATAAACTATGTTTTAAAGTTCTTACTAGGAATTAGCACCTACTCTAAATTAATTAAGTGTTCACAGTGTGGCTTCATTACATGTTTGAAGTGTTGTGAATTCCCAGAGCACCAGACACATCCATATTCAAATGTAAGTGCAAAATAAAATTTAAAAAGCACATTACAGAGCTAAACATAAAAACTTTTTGGATCATGATTCTACTCATCTCTGGCATGAGTAGAGTCCTTCCAATTCTCCAAAGTGTGTTCTCATGCATTTAAAAGGCCAGGTGTTGGTATCATCCCCTTTTACAGATGAGATAACAGGAACCAATGAAGAGGAGCAATGGTTTGCCTAGTGAAATTCAACTCAATAATGACAAAGGAGTTCCCTGTCAGATCTACTATCTCCTAGATGAGAGCTGGATTCATGTCTTCTGTCCAGTATATTTTGGCTACATTTCTCTGCAGTTGCACAGTGGAAAACAGAGGTGCACACATAACCAGAATTGTGTTTCACTTCTATGCTCCTGGGTATAGAATGCATATTACATGCTTATTTCCTGGGTATAAAACTGAGCCCAAGGTTATGTGGTGAATGACCTTTGTCTCAGAGGCATTTAAAATTACATTATCATAATATTATTAATCTTTTGATTACATGAACTCATTTCTTTGAGAATAAATTTACAATGTTTTAATTGTCACCATGGTATGTGGTAGCTCGTGACATAGTTGTAAGCAGATGTCAGTAGAAATTTCAGTGGCAATACCAGGTGATGACAAGCACATCACAATATAGAAAAAACTGAAATAAAATTTTTGTGTTTTAAATTATCTGGCTAGATCATAAAATTCAGCAAAGCAGGATATTTTTTTGCAATATGCTTTCTAACACCTTGTCCAGGAAAGGCATGGTTATCAATGTCTCTGAAGCTTAAGTCATAGCTCGAATATTTTCACTAGAAAGAAGGTTTTTAAGGATTCTTAGTTTAATGTCTCTTTTCTTAATTTTATCCCCTGAGCTCTAGATAGATCTTCTTGATACCAAGGAAATCATTTCTTTTCTTCTTCTGGGTTTACATTCTCTGCATGGTTGTTGAAGGCATGTCTATTCTTTCTTTCTCTTAAATGAGTTTTCTAAAAACTTATTTTTTGCTAGTACTTTGCCATGTATCAGTGTGCTGACACCAAATAATATTTTTAGTAGACTTTATGACAACTGGAAAATCCAGAAAAAGTATTCATTATTAAACTCAATAAAAAAGAATTTCTTTATTAGACTATTAAAGTTTGCTGACCTAAGCCTACTCATTGCTGGGGTTTTTAAAAAATATTTATTTATATATTTATTTGACAGACAGAGATCACAAGTAGGCAGAGAGAGAGAGAGAGAGAGAGAGAGAGAGAGAGAGAGGAAGAAACAGGCTCCTGGCTGAGCAGTAAGCCTGATGTAGGGTTTGATCCCAGGACCCTGGAATCATGACCTGAGCAGAAGGCAGAGGCTTTAACCCACTGAGCCACCCAGGTGCCCCTCGTTGCTTTTTTAAACAACCACATTCTCTCATGTATTATGACAAGTATCAATAGCTATTGTGCTTACCTCATACACCAATTAACAAACCAGTGGATTCTGAGGCATATAATTAGTTTGACTGTAAAAGAGACATTTGCTTAGCTGTTGGCTTTCTTTTCTAAAGTTGGTATGATCCAAGTTCACTACTAGGACTTGGTTTGAATTTTAACCCAAAGAGCTATAAAATACCTGGGGCTCTTCTACCCTCCCCCCCCCCCGCCCCCAGCTTGCCTGATATGCTTCCAGGTCCTGTGAGAATTAGAGTGGAAGGTGACACACATGACAAAAGCCTCTAACCCTCCTGGGATAATATCAAGTTCTTCAAACTTTTTTGGTAAATATTAATGACCAGTCACTGTGTTAGACGTGGGAGATACAGTATGAGCCAATAGGGCACATTTTATAATACCCCCAGTGACTCAGAAGCAAATGGAACAAACAATGTTACTCAGATAATCATATTTTTAAAAGTTAAAATTACATCTATAACAGGTGTTTCTAAGGAGAGAAATGTGATCTGATGAAAGCATACAAACATTTTATCTAAATAGGAAGTAACTGATAAGAAATTTATCGACTGTAGAAACTCAAGGAAGGTTAAGAGGACTGGCATAAAGGGCTGAGAGCTTGAGACAAGTGGGAAAATGATACCTAATGTATAGAAAAACATAGAAGAACAGAGAAAAGAAATTATGTGGAAGAAAAGAAAGGGATAGGACATGTAAAAAATTGGACAGTTCCCAATGTACCACAACATCTAGATGTCCAAACAATATGGAGTGTGTTGAGAAGATGGTGATAGGAACCAGCTAAGAAGGGACCAGAACAGAGATGGATGTGTAGTGACATCAGAATCAGGAGGGATCTGGATAGAAAGAGATATAGGGAATCTGAACTATAGACTGAATTCAGAATGTTTGGGGTTTGAGCAATCAGAAAATATGCAGTTCTGTCACATTACTATAGTTGTTGTGAAAATATCTCATCATGCTTGCCCTTTTTGCCTCTGATCACCTCCCTTCAGTCTCCGTACATGGACTCCAATTCTGTATTTGCTCTGATGCTTTGGTCTTCCCTCCTGACTTCTCCCTGAATCACCCCCTGGGAGAGCACGTAATCTTATACCTCATGACCACAGACACATCATTGATTTTCAGAACGATTCTTCCAACCCTGACAGCTAACCTGCACTATAACCCACATTTTAAATCTGGATAATCTATTGTCAACCCCGACTCCACACATCCAAAACCAATGAAACTGTATCTTTACTCTCTCTACAGAATCTAACCTAGCATTGCCACTTCTGCTAATAGCCATGTATCATCCCAAACACAAAGACAGAACCCTTTGAGGCATGCTTTGGTCATCCTTGACTGCTTCACTTCCTTGTACCTCCATAGCCAGTTTATCACCAACTCACATGTTTTATCCTGTGAGGTGACTCTGGAGTTTGCCCATTTCTCATTCCAACTGCCAACATCCTGGTCCAGGCCCATGTGGCTTCAAGACTGACCCATGGCAGAACCTTTGATTTGTTCTCCTAGGATCCAGGGCTTTCTTCTAATTTACTCTGGAAACATCTGTGTAATATTCATAAGTAAATTTTAAACATCTTTTTCCCTATTAAGAACTTATAAGGACTCCAAAATATTTTACAGTATCTAATCTAAACTCTTCCCCACTGCCTCCATCACCTCCTTTACTCAAAGGTAAAGGGCCAACCTTTACCTTCTATCTTATATTTGGACTTCCATGTCTCCTGACCTAGAGACAATCTTCCTTATCCTCTTAACCCATATAGTTGTTGTTTATTTTTCTTTAGGTCTCCTTTGTTGTTTTATAATCTGTTTAAACCCATCCCTAGAGCCATGATATGTCATGTCATGATGTCATGATATGTCAAACACTATTCTCTATTATTTATATTTTGAAAATAAGAATGTTTGTTTTTCTCCCTTTCCAAATAAAAAATTAATTCATATTGATTGTGATTTTCTAAATTATATACTACCTCCAAGAAGTTGTAGTAACCATCATTTTCCAATGAAAATCATAGGCTATATTTTTCTAAGATAGTTTTTATACCACTTGGTCCTCTCTGACTTCTGTATATAAATGCTTACAGATGCATCACACTGATATTTTCTTAATGAAATGCTTCATGCACTGTTATTTAAATGTATCACGAAGACTCTTAGACAAGTTGTAACAGTTTGAATTATTTTATTTCTTTATAAGAAATGAAGATATGTGATAATGAAATAAAATAGTTCCAAGAAATTCCCTCTTTAGATCTGAGGAATATAAAGTTGATATATAATTATTGGAAAAAGCAAATATTTTATAAAGTAAATCAATAGAATTTTTTTAAAGATTTTATTTATTTATTTATTTGACAAAGAACACAAGTAGGCAGAGAGGCAGGCAGAGAGAGAGAGAGACAAGCAGGTTCTGCACTGAGCAGGGAGCCCAATGCGGGGCTCTATCCCAGGACCCTGGAATCATGACCTGGGCTGAAGGCAGAGGCCTTAACCTGCTGAGCCACCCGGGCGCCCCTAGAATTTTTTTTTTAAAAGCATGCAGTGTTTGTACACAGATTATTCCCTAAGTATTCAGAGATGGCTCCTTTAAGTTAGGTAACTTTTTTGGTTTTTCTATTTTCCCAGCTTTCTCTGTGAATTCTTCTTGCAGAATAATATGGTCTTTGGAAATTATGGATTTTATTGTTAGTGAAATAAATTCATTCTGATTGGCTTCATTATAATGGATGTGGAATAGCTGACTGTGTTTTGTTCTTGACTACATTTTGTTTTCTCACTATTCATAAGCAATATTGATCCTGGAAAAGGCATCTTGGGACCAATAATGAGATATTCTCCACATGAAGACATGGACGTCATTACTGATTTGTGTACACTTAATAATTCTTCCAAATTGTCCCTCAGTGATAGACAGTCATTTGGCCTGAATCTGGAAGCCAACTATACAATCTCACAACTGTGACCGAGCTTGCATTGCCTAAGAGAGAGGCAACAGCGTCCTCACATGTTAATTCACCATAAGCATTCACTGTGCCCCAGTCAAAATTAATATCCTTTTCCTCTTGACTTTCACAGAATTTTGGCACATCTTCATAACATAATACTTGTAAGGAGCCCCTTTAAGTCAGGGATATCTTGTTTATTTCTGTATTCCCCAAATCCACCATAGAACTATGTTGCTAGGAGGTTCTAGATAAATTACTGTTCCGCTGAGTACAAAGACAGCTCTATCCACCCCAGACATTAGCATTTCAAGTTACTGTGCCATTTTAAATAATAGATTCATCTTCCTGAAGCATACTTGAAAATTTTTTCATAGTTCCCACCCAAATGAAATCCAAATACAGAATTCAAGACTCCTTATGACCTGAATCTGATCCACTTTTCCTGCCTCACTGCCCACTACTCTTCTTGAAGGCAACACTGACAAATTACCTGCTGTTCCTTGGGTCCACCCCAAGTTTTCTAACCTTGTTTTCCCTTACCTGAATATTCATCCAAATTTAAATTTGTACATTTAAATCCAAGTGACTTTCTAAATGTCCCCTTTATAAGGTTTTTCTTCAAACCCCTCCTCTCTTTTCCCACCCCTATGAATTGGAGATTAATTGCTCTCTTTTGAAAACTCACATTCCATTCATTAGTGTCTTCTTTTGTTATACTTATAGCACATTCTATCTAGAATTATAGTAGTTTTTATAGCTGTCTTGACTTTCTTTAGGGTAGTGGTCTATCTGATTTCTTGTTTACCCCTCCAAGGTACCTAGTACTTAGGCATAGCAGGTGTTGAAAAAGTATTTGTTGAATTGCTAATAGAATGGTTTTCCAGAATCAAAAAAATATAGAGAACACCTGCCCCATTTTACGGAAAAGGATTAAGTCTATATAATACAGTGGCAAATAGCATGGACTTTGAAGCAAACTGACTCAGTCTGCATCCCATCTCTGCTTCTTCCTAACTAGTGACCTTGAGCAAGTTATTTGACCTTTGTCTGCCTCTATATTCTTAACTGTGGAAAGGGATGACACTCATATCTACTGCATAGGGTTTGGAATTTAATGAGTAATGCACACTTAAAAACTTAGAATATGTATATAGTAGGTACCACTAATCACAAGAATTAGCTCAACCCTTCAGAGCAGTTTTCTCAGATTCTATTATTAATTTTCTAAAAGATCATTCCCATTCATCTCACTCATTTCCCGTCACATTCTTTCATCTCTCTCATTTGCCTGATCCTGGATCATCTGTTATTGAAAGATTCCTCCCCCTCCCTCACAATAGCTGTTCTATTCCTTATTTATTCCTAGTGTTCCTGAATTTAATATTACAAATAGCTACATTTACATTTATTATGCATAGGCTAATGTCCATATAATGAACAAAGTGGTAGATCTGTAATATTCAAATGATGAAATTTTTTAAAATTTTAATTTTAGTTTGTTAACATATAGTGTAATATTGGTTTCAGAAGTAGAATTTACTGATGCACCACTTATATATAGCACCCAGTCCTCATCATGGCAAGTGCCCTCCTAAATACCCATCATCCACTTACCACATTCCCCATCCACCTCCCCTCTAGCAACCCTCTCAGTTTTGCTCTCTATAGTTAATAGCCCTTATGATTTGTCTTACTCTTTTTTTCTTCCTTCCCCTGTGTTCACCTATTTTGTTTTTTAAATTCTACATGTGAGTGAAATCCATATGGTATTTGTCTTTCTCTGACTGACTTATTTCACTTAGCATAACACACTTTAGCTCTACCCATGTTATTGCAAATGGCAAGATTTCATTCTTTTGGATGGGTAAATAATATTCCATTGTGCATATATCTATATCAATACCACATCTTCTTTATCCATTCATCAGTTGAGGGACATTTGGGCTCTTTCCATAATTAGCTATTACTGCTGTTAAAAACATTGGGGTGCATGTGCCCCTTCAAATCAGTATTTTTGTATCCTTTTCATAAATACCTACTATTGCAATTGTTGGGTCATAGAAAAATACAGACATTATAACAATATTTGTTCTTCCAATCTATGAGCATGGCATATTTTTCCATTTCTTTTGTGTCATCTTCAATTTATTTCATAAGCATTCTATAGTGATCAGAGTAAAGATCTTTAACCTCTTTGGTTAGGTTTATTCCTAGATATCTTATGGTTTGGGGGGTGAATGGGTTTTTTATTTGTATGTCGGAGATAGATAAGAAAGAGACAATATTGTGGCAGAAACACCATTATAAAAGGAATTTGTGTGTGTCTGTGTGCAGGTAAGGGGGAGTGAGATAGAGTAAAAAATTCAGCTAGGTGAAAAACTAACCTTTCCCCATAGGAAACTTCTTCAAGTATCAGAGATATTCAGAAACATTATGTGGTTTCCTCAACAGCAGAATATTGTCAACCCAAACAACTAATTTACATGAGCTTTTTGTTATGACAGTCAACACATTAACATACACTTAATAGTTTTATTTTTCTAACTTTTTAAAAAAAGATTTTATTAACTTGAGAGAGAAAGTGCAAAAGAGAGAGAGAGCACGAGCAGGGACAGGGGGCAGAGGGAGAAGGAGAAACAGGTTCCCCACTGAGCAGGGGAGCCCAATGCAGGACTTGATCCCAGAACCCTGGGATCCTGACTTAGGGCAAAGACAGATGCTTAACCAACTGAGCCACCCAGGCACCCTTAATATAGTTTTATTAATGTTAGTAACTATTCTATCTCTTTCTGAGATAGAAATTATATTCTTAGGCTGCTTTAGTATTCAGCTTTAAGAAATACTCACTGGTTTGGATTCATTTTTGTTAGTGATGTCCTATAGATGGATACATACTTAGTACATTTCCATGTTCTGCTCTATGCCCTGCTCCCTCTTTAGGTAATAAGCACCCCGTCAGTCTCTGCCACAATGAACTACATGACTTTGGATTGATTTCATATGTAATGACTTAATGACAAACACATTTCTCTGTGCATCTCATTTAAAATCAACATGTCAGTAACATTTTCCAGTAAAACTTTTAAAAGCACTTACATTACTCACAAATCTGACATAATCCTGCTATTTTGAATTTTGAGTCTTTTATTCAATTAGAGCAATCATAGCACATTCAGTCTGAGTATCACAGGCCTATGTGACATCCCAGGCTTTGCTTCAGTGTTGAACTCTGTAAATAAGTTCCATCCATCCCCCACCCAATTAAGAAATCGAAAACCTTCTCTGTGCACATTCTTTTCCCAATGGACCCCTGTCCTCCCACAAATAGAATAGAAGTTTGGTGTGACCAAAGTCAAGGAATGTGGTTTTGGCAAGTGCTAAAATAGCCCTCACACCCTCAGGTGGCCATTCACCCCTTTAGAGCCCATCTCAGCTCAGGGAACTGTCACTTCCCTGTGTCTTCACTTTCTGTACTTCCCACATGCTACATAGCAAGCAAAACTACAGACTTCATTTGAACTTTAAAGAAGACCAAGGGGAAAATTTTGGGCCAACTACTGCACTCTCTGTGTTTCAAAAGATAAAATAGTCAAAAACAGTATTTAATAATCTCCATGATATGTTTTACAGATAAACACCATAATCAATTTATTGTCACCATGCCTACCTTCAAAGTTTTCTTTTATATATCTTAAAAAATCATTTTAATAATTTCCAGGAGGGAGTACAGATTGTTTCTCTGCTGCCTTGCCATACTTTTTTGTGGGGCTTACTGGTTTACACTTATATTTCCTGAACTAGATTCAAGTTTTCTGTTTGTGAATATCAACCATGTGATCATCATGATTTATCATCTACTAGATCTAATAGTCATACAGGGAAAAAAAACAAAACATTCTTTCAGGGATAAAAATTTTAGATACCAAGGTTTTCTCAATTTTATTAGAGCCATTTTGTGGGTTATCAGCAGTGCCATGTAAGATATTAATAACATTTGAGGGTTTTTCTTATTTTATTTGTGAATGTGACATACAAGATGAGCTGATTCTTCTTTAGGCTGAGCAATCTCATCATATCACCATCATCACCAATATCATCAAGCAATTTTTGTTAAATGGTCAAATTGGAACGCTATTGTGCTGAATTCATTTTTGCTAGTGATGCCCTATAGATGGACACATACTTAGTATATTTCCACATTCTGCTCTCTGCCCTGCTCCCTCCTTTATACCCATGCCAACTAAAATGGGCAATGAGAACAGTGAAGTGTATGTATAGTGAATTTTCTGTTACCCAGCAGTACTGAGATTTCAAATGTTCAGTTTAATAAAAGCTTTCAGTGAAATTGAGATATTTAGTCAATTCATCAGGCATATGCAACTTCCCCTTCTTGTTTAATCCGCCATAGATAATAGTCTGGAAGGGCATATCTCCACAGGATCTCTACCAGCCCCTGCTGATTAGGCCAGAGGTAGACAAGGGACCAGGAGGAATAAATCCACTCACTGACCAGCCACCAATTAAATATTCTCTCTTAAGAGTTAGAACTGAGAGAGCAAGAATAACAAAGTAGGATTCAACTCTGACACTGGATAAAGGTTTGGGACTAGAATCGGTGCCGTAACAACTCCCAGCTTTATGGAAGCCAGAGTCGTGGGGAGCTGCAACTAAGAGTCTTGTTCCAGGAGAACAGAGTAAATGCACAGCCCAGGAGAACAACAGTACAGACCTAGAAGAAGAGGGAGACGGGCAAGGGTCCCAGGAAATTCAGACTACATGAAATTGAATTTTATGAGATTTAACCAAAGCCTTTTAATTAAAGTCTTTATTCCCTGAGCTGATTGCGGGGGGGTGGGTGTTTAAAACTAAACTATCCTTGACAAAGACACTAGTCAACTAAAACAAGCTAATTTTCAAAGGATTAAAATATATTAATGCCTTTTACAAGAAACCTTCCTAGACTGCGATTTGATTTCAAATTGATGCTTGGGAAAGTCCTCCAGGATCCCACAGTGGCCAAGATCTTCGATACCAAAAAAAAAAAAAAAAAAAAAAAAAAAAAGAGGTGGAGGGAATTGGGGCTGAGATATAGAGTGGAGAGAAGGATCTGCATGCCATTCTACCACGAGGAACATTTTTTATTCATTTCTTTTTTTTTTTTTAGAGAGGGGTGAGTGTGAGGGGGAGAGAGTCAAGGAGGGGTAAAGGGAGAGCCAGAATCTCAAGCAGATTCCCCACTGAGCATGGAGCCCAAAGCCTGCTTGATCTCACAACACTGAGGTCTTGACCTGAGTTGAAATCAAGAGTCGATGCTTAACCTACTGAGCCACCCAGGCGCCCCCCCATGAGGAACATTCTATTAGTCCACCTGGTGTTTTAGAACCAGAGCTACCTGCACCATCCCAGAACACTCACTCACTCACTTATTCTCTTTCTCTCTCTACGTACACACCAACACACACACACACACACACACACACACACAGGACAGTGCACAGCAGCATAATCTCCAATAGGTAGCTCATTAGGAAAGCAAATAAATAATGATGGCAGGGCAAAAGCCATGGGCAGGTTGCAACCAGCCAGGGCTTTCTTTTTCATTGATTCCCAACACTCGATTTTTGTCCTGACACTGACCCCCTACAGAGGATGAGGTGGCATAGAGACCAGCGATGTCCCCCTCTCTCTCCAATCCCCACTCTAATGGTCACCTACAGAGGGAGTCCTGGTTAAACTGTCAGATTCATTTGGCAAAATGAAGATAATCACAAATGCATACGCATATGTGCATGTTCCTTTTTGCCTGAAAATATATGCAATGATATAAAGTGTTGCTTATAATAGCATCTTCCAAATGTGCAGCTCCTTTCTGATACCTAATAATTCTGGTCATAACTGTGTTATAGAGTCCGGTGTGTGTGATCATATAATGAAAGTCCAAATATAATTTGTCTATGCATATGGAGACAAGGAACAGAAATGAGGTTATGATGAAGATTTCCTATTTGAATCCTAATTTCCTTTGCACTTCAAATCACAATCTTAATGTTAGGCTGATATTTGCACATATAATTTTAAAGTGTCTATTTGCTGTATGTGTATTTATAGCGAATTCACAATACATAGCTTTCTTCAGTGGAGTCTAATTTGGTAGGAAACTTTCCATGTACATGTAAACAGTATACAACTTTGACCTATTTTTATTTTCACTTAGATTTTGTTTTGATTGTATAAAGGTAAATTGGATAGTGTGTCATGATTCATTTGTGCTTATCTTTTATTTTTTGTGTTAATTTGTTTTTATACATAAATACATAAAGTAAAATAATTATACCAAGAGTAGTATACAATTATTGAATGCTTATCCTGGCCAGAGGGATGCTAAGTTCCTAACTTGAATTATTTCCTTTAACTCTGTCAATGAACCATATGGAATAGTCATCATTATTAGTTCCAGTGTAGAGATCAGGAAACTGAGGCTGTAAGAGGATTTATGACTTCCTCCCAAATTATCCCAGCTAATGAGTAGCGGTGGCAGGACTTAACTCAAGGTGGCCCATCTCCTAACTTTACCATCATAACTACTAACTACTAAGCTGCACTCTTTACTCTCTCTGTCATCTATAAAGGCAGATGACTTAAGCTAAAATTTGCATTCTGGGGGCGCCTGGGAGGCTCAGTGGGTTAAGCCTCTGCCTTCAGCTCAGGTCATGATCTCAGGATCCTGGGATTGAGCCCCCGCATTGGGCTCTCTGCTCAGGAGGGAGCCTGCTTCCCCCCCCCCCCCCCCTTCTCTGCCTGCCTCTCTGCCTACTTGTAATTTCTTTCTCTCTGTGTCAAATAAATAAGTAAAGTCTTTAAAAAGAAATAAAATTTGCATTCTGGGAAACTGGATCTTAAAAACATCACTTATGACTTATAACCCCTAGATATGTCCTTTAGTACAAAATCCACCTGAGGTCTCTTTAAATGTCTTGTGATCTTAATTCTATAAAATAATAACTATGTCAAAGAAACAATCATGGAAGATATTTTTGAAGGAGCAGGAGGGTGTGAGTTTAGGAGTACTCTTTATATGACAACAGGATTTTGTACAAATGGTCCAATTTAGGGGACCATTAGTTAATTAAGAAGTGCCTAATTTTGTTGTTTCAAACTGGGACATTTGGTATTTAGAACAAAATATGTTTATGCATTTGTTTATGTCCCTTTGGGTTGCTCAGAAGTTTGATACTCTGCCGAAAGGAGTTTGTCATAATAGGGAGGAATGCAGGGAAGATTTTAAAATATAGAAAGCCCAGATTTTTTTAAAGGAGATTCTATTGACCTGAAATTACCCTTCCTTTGCTCTTTGGTGTGTACGAGTCGCAGCAAATAGCTTCTCATGTTCTGCCGTGTGATTCAGGGCCTGAGAGGATCACCATACAAGTATCTTCTCGGTCCAGAAACATGGAAGGAAATCAAGATATGTGATCCCTTTGCTTTGGTCCTGACAGCTGAGCAGTGCTGTGGAGACCATCTCCTCCTCCCTGCAGAGTTCAGTAAGCTTGGGATCGAATCATGACTTGTCATGGGAGCTGCGTTTCAGACTGAGACTATCACCCAAAGAATGAAGACGAAATATGTGACGCTTTAACTATCTTCCTGAAATACAGGCTTCCAAACTCACAGCAAATTGATGGAACAATCACTCCTTCACATGAAATAACCTAAAGATTAAGAAAAATGTAGGTTTTCAGAAATAAATGATATTCTTCCCCAAACCCTACCATCTCCAAGAGGCTTGTACCAATGATTCTCATCTGTAAAACAAAAATTCTTTCCAAATAAGGCCCCCGAAGATGACAATAATTAAAGAAAGAATGAGAAAATGTGTGTGTGTGTGTGTGTGTGTGTGTGTGTGTGTGTGTGTGTGTTTAAAGCCTCAAAGTCAAGCAGATTATTTTAGTGAGGCAGCTACTCGCGACTAAAATAGGGAGAAAGTCAGAAGAATAGGAACCTCTTTTCTAAAAGGAAACAGGTTAGCTTTAGGAAACAGATGGTAGCCTATGTTAAATCTCACCTTCTCTTTTCTTCCTCACTCCAGAGACTCCCCTAACAAACAGCTCCAGTCTTATTATCTAATAGCTACTTTCTACTTCCATAGTAATAGAATTATCAGTGAGTCACATGGATACTGCAGGTAAAGACTACATGTCCTAGCCTCCTTTGCACCTAGATGTTGCCTGGTTCTGGTCAATGGGACAAGAGAGGAAAGATACTCCAAACTTTTGTCTTGTAACCTTTCCCTTCCTCCATCATGCTACATGGTGGTAAACTTTGTTGAGCATAGAGAGCAAAATACCTTTATTCCAAAGTTACTGATGAGGCTTAAAATCCAAAGTCTCCTAAATATGGGCCAACTGAGAAGAATGGGGAGGAATGAAGTAAAGATAAGACACAAATCAGATGGTCCCATAGACAACCTTGTCTATTTTCCCACTCTACTCCAAGTTGAATATCTTTCACTAAAGTGTAATGACAGTACTCTAAGTCGCCTTAAGAGAAGGATTGGACAATCTAACCTTAGGAGACATGGGGTGATGAGAAAGATCTAGATACGGGGGGCGGGGGGGCTTTCCTCTTAAGAATTCTCTCCTTAGTTGTTACCCAAGGAGAAAACAAAACTAAAAGTGCATAAGAATTGGTTATGTTTCTGATTATTTACACAGTGAATGAGTGTCCAGAGAGGTGAAGCATTGCCTTACTCAGTTGAAAATGAATGTGGTGTCCATATTAAAGTTTAAAACAGATACTCAGGATTACGTCCACCAGGTGCCTTACATTTTTCCCTGGCTTTGTTCTGGGTGCAGTCAGGCATGAGGAGCTGAAGTGCCGACCCTCCCACCCAGAGTCTGGCTGGCAATAAAATGATACTACCTTTTGTCATGTAGGAAGCAGTTACTCACACAGCACAGGAACTTTTCTGTTGAAGTAATACTGGAAACCTGGCCTTAAAAAAATAATAATAAAGAATTGTGCTTTACCATACTGACATGCAATATCTTGAAATCTGCGGGGGATTTTCCTACCTGCTGGGGGTTATAGAGTGTGAAAAAACAGCTGTTAGCAGTTTCAACAGTGGATTATTTTACAGAAATTTTCATGAAAAAAAAATTCACATGCATTCTCCAGTATTCCTTTTTTCCCCTCTTCCTTCAGGAGGCATCTAAGGAAGAATATAAATTTAGTTTCCTTCTTTTTTTGTTTTTTTTTTTTCTCCCACTGTTCAGAATGCCCTAAAGGGAACAAATGTGGTGGGGAAATAAAGTAAGGCTATGAGTTTTATGAGATTGGCATACAAAATTGCCTTCCTCATTTTGTGCTGTGAACTCAATCAAACACTTTATTTTCTCTAGGAGAAGAAACCCAAACACAAAAATACACATACAAAAGAACACCTTTCATCAATTACTTTCACAGAACATCTTTGAGAGGTTGGTTTTCTTATTCTGCCTTGGAAGTAGATCTGTAACAAACTCCCGAACAATCTATATGTGGTATCACAAGTTTGGGGGTTTTTTGTTTGTTTGTTTGTTTGGCATTTCCATACAATTTTTGGTCAAAACACTCTTTTGCCAAAATATGTATCTGAGATATTCATACATTTTTAAAACACTTGTATAATGTTAACAAAATATTTACTCTTCTTTTCAATATTTTACCTCTGAACAAATGTATGTATTTAGGGTTGTCACTACCAGTTTGAAAATTAGAGCCTTATTTTTTTTTGGAGGAGACTATTTTTTTCTGTCACTACCTTTTTGTTAGAAAACATAATCATCACTGTTCAGGCCCAGCTCCCACCTGCTAAGCCTGACAGGATATAAACTATTTGGTGAAAATTCCTCTCTTGGGGGTAATTCTTCTCAGGAGTCAGTTGTTGAGCAAAATCCTGGGACACTGAGTAAATGAAAGAGAGTTCAGTTAAGAATCACTAGTTCCATTTTAATGCCAAACAACACCACCAAAACCCAAATCCAAAACAAGTGAAGAATGATTTTGGCAGACCAGGACAACTGGTTGTCCAGTGCCATAGCAATGGTACTATCTACTTATGACAGATTTGAAATTAAAATATTCATTTCAGGGGTGCCTGGGTAGATCAGCAGGTTAAGCATCTGACTCTTGGTTTTGGTTCAGGTCGTGATCTTATGGTTGTAGGACTAAGCCCCATGATGAGCCCTGAATTGATCTCCTCACTAAGGAAGGAGTTGACTTAAAGATTCTTTCCTTCTTTCCCTCCCCTTATCTCACTCTCTCTCTCTCTCAAATAAATAAGGAAATCTTAAAAATATAATGAAATAATATAAAATATTCATCACTTTTTAACAGGCATTGCTAAATATTGGCCATATCTCTACCAGATTGGCTAGACAGTTTGATCTGAGGTTTGGTCCTTGATGAGAATTAGTAATAACATTCAGGTCATTGGTAGTGCTTCTCAAGTCACAACTTACCCCAAAACCATTGTTTTATGCATAGATATTTGCTTACATGGAACATTTTTAGAGATGCTGCTCTGGAGTCTTAGCTTTGAGAATATCTCCACCTTTCCAACTTTTATTTCTCTCAATTATGGTACATGATTGAGAGAAAGGTTTGAAGTCCTCTTCCAGTTCCCTAATAAGAGGCAAACAGTGGTGCCTGGGTGGCTCAGTCAGTTGAGCATTGTGACTCTTGGTTTCTGCTCAGGTTATGACCTCAGTGTCATGTCTGGTGTTGGACTCCAAGCTCAGCATGGAGTCTGCTTAGGATTCTTTCCCTCTCCCTCACCCTCTGCTATTCCCCCTACTTGTACTCTCCTTCTAAAATAAATAAATAAACTCTTTCTTAAAAAATAAAAAATAAAATAAAAGGCAGACAGTTCTAAGAAGGATGGCCATAGGCCATTAGTAGTTCCAAATGAGGGAAATATATGTGACAGGTGACAAATTGTTGAAGACAAAGTCCTGTAGGAATGGGTTACCAGCTGGTATCAAGGAGGGAAGCAGCAAGAACAGAAATAAAGAGAGGTGGAGAAGTATGGCCTCACCTCATAGTTTTACTGTAAAAGGAAAATCTGAACAACAAAAACTAAAAAAAAAAAAAAAAAAAGAGGAATTAAAAACTTTAAAAGATACAAACACTGGAGGTATGGAGAAACTGGAGCTTGGAGATGTCAAAGATTGACTCTAATGAAGAGACCAACACTATTACGAAAGCATGAAATGACTTTCTTTACTACTTTGCTTGCTGAAATCCCACAACTTAACAAAGAAGAGGTGGGTGTTTTTATCTCAGAAGTTTCTTCCTCAGTAGATGCAGAAAGCTTCTAGAAAAGATGTTCTTCCTCCTCCTCTTTTCCATATCGCTGGACTGGTTTTCTGTTTGTTTGCCTTTTACAGACTATTTTAAATGGCCCCATGAGTAGATACATGAGAAGCTGTCTATCTGATTTCAGAGACCTCTGTGAGGCTCTGTGAGGCCTTTACTACCCTTGTTGGAAGTTCCAGTTGTGCCAACAGAATGGCAAGATTTTATGGTGGGGCAAGACCTCTGAGAGCATTTTAAATCAGTCTCCAGTCAAAAGAGACCCTTTCTTAACATTCAGTGGCATATGAGTAGCGGGGAATAATTATTTTGGAAGTGAGGTTTCCCATTCAAACGATAATACTTATTTTCAATTTCCAACTTCTCTTTGTGGATGAGTTTTTAAAATCCATGCTGGAAAGTAGAATTTGAGAAAAGAAAGGGGATAGCAGGGAGAGACAGTGGAAACAGGAGGACTATTTATTCAGGTGGCGGAAGACTCTGAAGAGTCCAAGAGGAAGCCCTAAAGACTTTGTCCTTGAAACGAACTATACAGCTGAGGTCCCACCCAGCTTGACCCCAAAGCTTTGGAGCACCTTCTGAGGTATCTCCTTTATGAACCAGTTGTTGGCAAAAAGATGATGCCTATAGCTATGCTTATCTAAAATGCACCAGGTGACTTGAAGCCATCCTTAGAGAATTATAAATCTCTTATTTGTGCTACCCTAGAGGCACTCATTTGTCATCTTTCCTAACTCTTTATATCCTCTATTCTCATTGATCCAGACCATCTATGTTGGAAGGGGGTAAAAGCCAGAGAGAGAGAATTATGGCTAGGGGCCCAAGGCATATGGAAAGATGACAGGTAAAGACACTGAAGTGATAGAGACAGAGACACTGTGGCTGTGAAAAGAAGTGAATAAAAGCAGAAAGGCATGCATACAAATGGCTAACAGACACATGAAAAAATGTTCAACATCATTAGCCATCAGGGAAGTTCAAATCAAAACCACATTGAGATACCACCTTCCACCTGTCAGAATGGCCAAAAATTGACAAGGCAAGAGACAGCAAATACTGCAGAGGTTGTGGAGAATGCGGAACCCTCTTACACTGTTAGTGGGAATGCAAGTTGGTACAGCCACTTTGGAAAACTGTGTGGAGGTTCCCCAAAAAGTTAAAAATAGAGCTACCCTATGACCCGGGAATTGCACTACTGGGTATTTACAGCCAAAGATACAGAGGTAGTGAAAAGAAGGGCCATCTGTACCCCAATGTTCATAGCAACAAGGTCCACAATAGCTAAGCTGTGGAAGGAGCCAAGATGCCCTTCAACAGACGAATGAATAAAGATATGGTCCATATACACAATGGAATACTACTCAGCCATCAGAAAGGATGAATATCCAACATTTGCAACAACATGGATGGAACTGGAGGAGATTACACTAAGTGAAATAAGGCAAGGAGAGAAATACAATTATCATATGGTTTCATGTGTTTGTGGAACATGAGGAATACCACAGAGGATATTAGGAGAAGAAAGGGAAAAATGAAGCAGGAGGAATCAGAGGTGGAGACAACCATGAGAGATTATGAACTCCGGGAATCAAACTGAGGGTTTTAGAGGGGAGAGGGTGGGAGGATGGATTAGCCTGGTGATGGGTATTAAGGAGGGCAGGTATTGCATGAGCACTGGGTGTTATATGCAAACAATGAATCATGGAACACTACATCAAAAACTAATGATGGACTGTCTGGTGACTAACATAACATACTAAAAAAATAAAAAATAAAAAATAAAAACAGAAAGGCAATAAAAAATAAAAACAGAAAGGCAGAAAAAAAATGTCAACCTCTTTCTAGGAGGACAGCAGCCTGGAGAGATGCTCAGGTCTCCATGAATGTGACTAAACTTGGTCCATTAACATTGTCATAAGCAATTGTCATCTCATTATCATGTTCATGTTTCTCTGGTTCCTTGGTAGCAAGACATAAACACCTTCTTTATGTTTATGTTCCTGAAAGTCATATGTAGAAACTCCATCTCCCATGGAAAAAGGTGCTTGGAGGTGGGACCTTTGGGAGGTAATTAGGTTTGGATAAAATCCTGAGAGTGGAGATCCTGAGATGAGATTAGTGTCCTTACAAGAGAAAGCGACTTGACCTCTCTCTCTGTCCTGGGAGGACACCAAGAAGAGAGCCATGTGTGAACCAGGAAGAGAGCTCACTAAAAGCCTGACCACACAGCTAGCCTGATCTTGGACTTCAGGCCTCCAGAGCCATGAAAAATAAGGTTCAGTTGCATAAGCTACCCAGCCTATTATGTTAGAGAAACCCAAACTGACTGAGTTACCTTTTGTGATCACTGGTCTCAGGAAAGGCCCTAATATTTGTTATACTCGTCTAATAAAGCAATTATTAAGCAATATATTTTAGTAGCCTGAGCCCAATTCATCTACCCAGGAAGATAAATTTCCTTATTTGCTACCAGGGTAATGCTAAATATGAGTAGAGAAGAGACTTCCTTGCATTAATGAAAATCTTGATACTGTGGTACTTTCTCTCTCTAACTAATTAGGTTTCAGAACGATCACACCCCTGAATCTTTTGGGTCTGACTTGGCATTAAGTCATTTATAATTAGGTATAAACTACAGCATGCTTTCTATTTGTCTATGATTTATCCATGGTATCAGGCATCTTTAGGAAACTAAGCCCTTTATATTTCTTTTATCGGCAGAAACCTCATTAATTTGTTGTGTGTGTGTGTGTGTGTGTGTGGTTTTTTTCCTGATAAGGCTCAAATTATTACCAAGGTAATCTTCAAGTAAGTTTCAATCAGCGGCCTCACAAGGGAGAATGGCATGCAGGCAAGTGGAAACACAGACCCCAACACCTGCATGCAAAGCCTATGCTCATCTTCCCTCACCATCCGTAGTCTCCTGGGGAGATGAGGATTAGGCTGAACATGTTAATTCAGGACGGAATAAAATGGCTTAAATCTTCAGGCAGTTCCATCCATACCTAGATACGGCAACATTTCACCATGCAGCAATCTTGTCAGCAAGGAAACATAATGCACAAAACTGTCACTAAATTATACACTGAAGCCAGTTTGTATCAGTGGCAATAGATTTTATGATAGATCCTAGGCTGAAGCAGGGCCCATAATTTATATCTATCCCACGTCTCTCCCCTCTCCTTGATAAAAGTCAGGAGGAAGGCATATTTGTATTCCACTGTCCTCTGCCGAGGGTGTTTAACATGCTTATAGGCCAAATGAAGCTGCTTTGTTTGTTATCTCCTGGCTTCCAGAAATAGTCAGCTCTGATAATGTGCCACTGGAGTTCTGAGTTACCACATCATGATGTAATGGCTCGGGGAGTACAGTGAAACCACAAATGTCCAAATGAATTGACACAATTTCCTGCAGGGGAAGCAATCTGAAAATAATAGGCAGAAATTCTGGCTCCTTTTACACTTAGAAGAGATGATAATCATCACCGAAGGGGTGTCTGGGACTGTTCTGGTTGATCCACAAAAGGGAATGCTCACAAAAGTCAGGCTTTTTTCTATGCATGGTGAACCCATCAAGTGTTCTTTATCTACCTTCTAAAAGGGAGCAGGCTTGTAGAGTAAATAACCAACAGTGAGAATTGCCCAGCCATCCTGTTTAAGTCTGAGTACCCCACCAAGAGTTCCACAAAACAATCGTACTCCCTTTTACTTCTTGATTTTGCACCTGCCATTTCCTCTGCATGGAACCCTGCATTCCTTTCCAACCATTACTCCCTTCTTCCCTCACCCCACCCTGACTCCTCCCCAGCCTTCGCCTCACAGTTTTGAGCTTGGTCTCCAGTTGGGAAGTCCTCACTGACCAAGCCTGGAATTCAGGGAAGTTCTCTCCATGTGTTAGTTCAGCAACCTAATCAACCTATGTCATCTTCAGGCACATTTCTATCCACTAGACTGGGAGCCCCCTGGAGGTCGGCATGGTTCTTTATTCACTCTCCCATCCCCAGCAGACATGCCTGCGGCAGAAGAGATGCTCAACGTCTAATGAAAGATTACTGAGAGAAAGAACACAAAGTATGGGGCTTAGTTTTGTTGTTGAAGTTTGATATTTGGGGTTTTTCTCTTTAAGCCCATAAAGACATTCACAAGCTCTCTCTAGCAGACCTGCAGTTTTTGGCATGCCACTCTATGATAGATATTCCATTTGCTCTTTGGGATCTACTCTCTACTCTTCTGCACCCTGAGAGTCTGACTTCCCAGGCTTTCAGACTCCCGTACCTTCTGACTTCAGTTGGATTCAGTCAGCAGAGGGCACCATTAGGAGACAGAATATGAGAG
The DNA here is from genome assembly GCF_022355385.1 of Mustela nigripes. Taxonomy (NCBI): domain Eukaryota; kingdom Metazoa; phylum Chordata; class Mammalia; order Carnivora; family Mustelidae; genus Mustela; species Mustela nigripes. The sequence continues at coordinate 65,701,169 of NC_081569.1, read as the reverse complement.
GAGAGTATGGTGGGGATACTTACCCCCCCACACCCCACCCACCCACACAACAAAATCCCTACTGTCTCCTTGGTGGGTTGGCGCTAGTCCCTCTGTTGGAAGACCATGATCCTTTTGACAGTCTTTTCCTACAACGCGGTGGCCTTATGATCCCCACTCCTCTTGTCCATAGACACCAAAAAGTAGTGATGACTTCTCTCATTTCTAGGCATAGATGGCTTCTTCGTCCCCTAAACTGTACATACCTTTGTAAAGGACCTTTCATTAAATTCTCTCTAATTACATGGTTAAGACTTGTAGATCCTGTTAAGAACCTGAGGGATATGTTCCTCCTTTATTCTGCCTTTGTGAACAAAGGCATTGTCACTATCGCAATGCTCACTCCTCCTGGTGGGAGGGCAGCCATGCTCACAGCTTCCAAAGACCAACCTCCTTGCTTATTCTCCTAAAGGAAATATAATTTTGAAAGAGCGCATATCCACTTTTTATTTATTCATCATTTAACAAATGTATTATGGCTCTGTGCTTGCCCTTTGAGATAAAGTATAAATAAGTAAGCAAAGTCCCTGACCACATGAAGCTTACAGATGGATAAGGGAAACCAGATATTAAACAAGAAATATAATGTATAGCAGTGGAAAATGCATGGTGCCACAAGATTTCTGATAATATCCTATAGTTCATATGTGAAAATATTTCCTGTACAGGTTCCTGTTTTTAAAAAATCTAATAAAATAACTGAAATATAATTACAAATGTTTTGCATCATACTTGAAAAATATAAGACATTCTGAGACTCCCTCTAAACTCTGAGTGCACAGATTCCCCTGGTTTTCTGTCAGCTCCATGGAAGGACATGCATACAGCTGACCTGGTACCCACAGAGCTGTGCTATCCACCTGTGGTTTGGAGCTGAGTTGGATAAATGCAGTCTAATTGCTGGTAGGTAAAGGTAAATTCTTCTAAAGAGCACACTTAATAATGAGTCTTTGTGATATATTTATTTCTTAGTGCTAATGAGAGATTTTTTAAAAAAAATTAAAATAATTTCATTTTGTCCCCTATTATCAGGAGAATTTAATCTGGAATGATGGTAGATTCGAAGAAAGGAAACTTTCTAAAATGGTATCATTCAACAATTGTGGAAATAAGTCATAGCTTTATTCAACTAACATTTGTTAAATGCTTGCTATGTACCAGTTTTGGCATAGGTGCAAAGGAGGTCAAGGAGGCTATAGGGCAAGCAGAACCTGGAGTAGTATACATTTTAGTTGAGGAGAGTGTCCAGAACTTTAAGTCAGGAGAAGAAGCATCCTTCAGAAAGACAGCGGCTCTGGGCCTTGAGCAAAAGCAGGTGGGAAAAAAGTCTCCTCTAAAAGGTGCTATGGCACCTGAAGCTGCTGTAGAACTCCCTCCACAACCGCCCCTCCAGCATGTCACTTACCGCATCTCCTCCCATTCCAAGGGCCCTCCGAGAGCACGGCAACCCTCCAGCCTGGCTATGTGCATTAATGCAGAACTGAATGAGCCCATGTTAACCCATCTATATTCAAGGTAGCCCAGTGAATAGCACAGTTGCTTATGTCCACAGGGCACCTCTGAGCCCAAATCTACTAGATGTGGTTCTACTCTGGTACAGCAGCACAACGAGGCAATTTCTCCACTATTCCAACCAGAATTCCAACTCTACTCATCCTGCCTAAAGCCAGGTAATTAAAGTTCAGGAAACACAAAATCCAAGTTTTGTCCTCAGTCTTTGGCGACTCTTTGACCTCAAAAAAAAAAAAAGAAAAAAAAAAAAAGTCAGTGCAGAGACACCATAAGCAGGCATATCTGCCTTTGCTAGATGCCAGCTTTCTTCTAACACCTCCCATTCCCTTTTGCATTAGCTCCCTAAGATGGAAAAAAAAAAAAAAAGCAACCAAAACACATGGTATCTATTAGATTCTTCACTGTAATTTCCCATTATTTGACCTTTGAGCCCTTCAGCCTCAACTCCTCTGTTTCACAGCAACCCCTCAGGGCCCTGCCATTTGTGGCTGAGATTAGAGATGTTCATGGGATACTGCTCAGAAATAACTAGCTTGCAGAATTTTCTGAAGATCAACGCACAATGCAATATCTCTTCTCCTGGCCATTTTTTGCACTCTATTCTGACAGGTGGAATTGGAGGTAAAATTTTTAGAGTCAGCCTTCTGGTAGCTCAAATTATATTCTATAGGTCTTGTCCAAGATGTGAGTAAAGAAGCATTAAAGCATCTATGTCCATCTTAGGTCCTCTCACACTGAGAAAGTGTGATATGATGAGAAAGAAATAAACACAAGTTTGTGTCCCCAGAGACCTAGTTCCTCCTCCTCACTCTGCCACGGGTGGAGGGCCTGGAACCTCAGCGTCTCTGGGTCTCAATTTCCTCACAGCACTCTTTCACTATTTGGGCTTGTTACACACAAAATAAATTCCCAGAACATTATTCCCCAAAGTAAATTTTGACTATCTTTTAAAATCAAAGGAAAATTGGTTTTGTATCCTGCACTGGTTTCTCCATGACCCTGGCTGGTGAGAACTGCCCAGATTTCATGGGGACCCAGAACTGCACATGAACAGGCCCAAGAAGATGTGGGGAATCCATTCATCATTGTCCTAAAGGTCTTGCTCACTGACAAAATGCTCCTAACCTCCTTTAGGGAGAAACTCGGAAGGTCAGCAGCCTGAGGAAGGATTAACAAAGGCTGAGAATCTAATGCTGAAAATCGGGTCTGTCCTAGCACAGAACACACTGTGAAAATGTTTTCAAGTATTCTGTGATGATGATAATAATGACAAAATCTTTTATTTCTCCAAAGAAGTTCAAAGAATTTCATAGGCCTCGTATCAATCATCCTTGCCACTTCTTCATGAGGAAGGATGAGGGCATGCACTAATATGATATAAACGGCAGCAGGAGTAAGTCATCACATTGAACTAGAGCCTTATAAACTGTTTGTTGCCCCTTGTAACCAAACAGCAGCTACAGTGAGAGGCAGAGAGGAGGCTTGGCCTGGTCTCAGGCCAGAAGCAATATCCCCTAGGAGACCTCCAGACAAGTCAGTGCCCCTGATTTTTATAAATGGCATTTTAGACAACAATTTATCACTGATTAAAGCCTGTCTTAGATTTTGAAGTTATCTCTGCTGTCCTGATATTTTTTTACTGCACAAAACATGGTTTCCACCAACCAGCGATTATTGGATTTCCCCTTAACCCTCTGATTGTCATCAGTATAAACAACTACTTATCATTCCCTGATTGCCATCAGAGTTCTTACTCCTGGGTTCTTGTTGTCCAAAAAGAAGGAGCCTGCTTTGTCATCACCCTTTTAAAAATAAAGAAGACAAAACCTTCTCTAGGCTTCTCTGGCCTAAATATCTCCTTCTCTACTTTGTCTCTGCTCACTCTCTGCAGTTCTTCCAAGTCCTCCTTATTAAAAATTAAATCCCTATTCTCTGCTCTGAATGACAGCCCCACCAATGCTCATGCGATTCCAGTTTCAGAAGTAAATAAATAGCCCTGTCCCTGGCAGCTCTAATTGTCCTCATTTCACTACCATCACCAACATTAAGCGGGCTCCCGTGAAGGTGAGGACACAAAACTGGCCATAAAGAGCTAAAGCAAGTAGTCCTTGCCCTCGGGGCAATTCACTTCTTGAAATAAGTTGGTACGGCCCAGCTTTGGAAACAAACAGTAGGTAGGGTAGGCTAACTTTGGGCGGGAAGCAGGAAGCCTGTGGAGGCTTTGGGAAAAGACGGCTTCCCCAACTTGCTAATGATGGAAAAGCAGTTTTATTACTTGAGGGTGGAGGTCAGTCTATGAAGGGTTAAGGAGAGTGCAATGGGTATAGGTCACTACTCTTAAGAAAACAAAAGTGATGGGAAAGATATACAAGAGCTAAGGGTGATTCCAAGGTCAAGAAAAGAGTCTCCTCCCAGATAAAAATGTCTTGGGGTGGGGAGGAAAAGGAAGAGAGAAAGGAGAAGGAAACACATAAACAACAAAAAAGGCAACAAAAACAAAACAAAACAAAACAAAACAAAAAAACCTTCTCCATCTTATGATTTTAAGGTTATATTTTGCTCCCTGTCTCAGTTTCCGGAGGTACCTCTAAAAAAAAAAAAAAAAAAAAGAAAAAGAAAGCCTGAAATAGAATTCACTACATTCCTTGTACCATAATATAGGTGGGTAATGAATGCACTGAAGGAAGCAAATACATTTCTCCTATTAAAAAAGAAACAAAAGCAAAAACAAAACATGCTCAGCTGTCATGCCAGAGTCCTTCAAAGAGGTGGATTTCAGAATAGGCCTGTCTGACCTCTAAGACATTTGCCTTCCAATCTGAGAGTCTATGATCTAATTTCCAACAAACCCACTTTGAAAACTCCTGGTAAGCAATACCTAACCATGTGACCACAATGGAAAAAAATCAGGCAGCCAAGGAATCTGAGGCAGCCCTACAACTGCCTGTAATAGTGTCTTTCCCCTGAATATCTAAGGATCGTAAATGATGGTCCATTTCTTATTCACTATAAAGCTAAAGACCTGAAAAACTCTACTGACCATGGTATTACCTTTCCTAGAAGTGCAGCTAGAAGCTACAAAATTAGAGAGTAGCCCTGGTTCTTGAAAATAGTGTTTTTCTAGAAAGCACTGCTCTGTACCCAAGGAAACTGCTTCAAACCAGCACATCCCTCAAAAGCCTTATTCTTGGGCACTTAAAGTTTATTTTTTTTAATTATTTCTTCTCTTTACCAATAAATAAATAAATAAATCACATTATTCAATACAGCTCTTTCTGAGTTTGGACTCCTTGACACACTGAAGATACAAGGCTCTGAATCAGTTGCTAGGAGAATATTTTGGCACACGGTAATTATTTTGCATGAGCAAGTCTTATGACTCATCGATACGTATCACTTTAATGATGTCCTCTTCTACTAATTTCTTTTAAGAAGTGAGGCACCTCACTGTTAGCTTGGTAGAGCTGTAGACAAGCACACACTTTCATGACACATACCAATTCACAGTGTCCACACCAGGTAGATGGGACTTTCCTGTCTATCCATAGAGAACAGTAGGGAGGAATTCTGAACAGTTAGTGTTCTAGGCTTCCTTTCACTCTCTGGAAAGGTACAACAAATTGATGAGATAGTAAATTAGTCTTTTGTTAAGTTAATTCAATTTGACAGTAATGGTTAAATACAAACTAGAACATCAATAACATTGAAAGTAAGTTGACTATCACTTTGATATCCTGTGGCTACGGTGCCCATTTGAAGCAAATGGGCAATGCATACCATTTCATTCCAGATGATCCTTTTGTAATTTCATTTAAGTTAGTTTTCAGGCCAGGCTACTCAGATTGAGGAGCGGAACTAAGTGCTGGGTGATTTAGCATGATAATGAGCTAAGTTCACATCAAGGTAACTGGATGCCCATGCAACTTACACAATTATGAAATGATGTACGTAGGAACATGGCACCCTGAGATCAGGGCTATAGAGTCACTATAAACAATGGTGTTGCTCCCAACAGAAACCACCTATTCCACATGGCTCTGCAGGGGTAACCGCGTGAGTAGAATCCAATAGCTCACAAGTCCACGGTCCTGTTCTGCAGCCAACCTGTTGCCCACAATTTGAGGTGTGGTTTTCTGGTTTCTAAAAGTAACTTTCTATCTCTGTCTTCCTTTTCAGATCCACCCAAATTATAGCTTTGGCTGTGAAGAAGAGTTAGAAAAATGACCACATAGTGAAAAAGGTATTTTTTTAAAGGTAATTGCACCATTTATTGGTTGTGCTTCAAGTCTAGCCCACGGAGTCAAAACAAATCAAGATGACACAAGACAGCCTCATTGAAAAGTTGTCCTAAGCATGGCTCATGCCTTTCACTAACTGAAGACAGATGCTCCCAACCTGTTGCAGATCATGTTGTAGGGAGATGGTAACTTTGCTCCAACTCCTCAGACATTCTTAAAGAGGAAAGGAAAACAACAAACTCCATCCCAGCCAAGACCGCCTCCAGGAGTGAAGAGCTCCACTCTTAGACATCTGTAACTCCTCCTGGGGGCAAGGAATCCCTATTGTTATGTAAGGCTCTCTGTAGAAATTACATTCAGTCCCAACTTAGCAAGTAGCAGAATGTCTACTACATTCATTAATTCATTCCATAGTGTCTACTGAGAGCCTATTATGCCTCCAGGATGATTTTAGGCACTTTATATCAGTGAAGGTCCTTGTGGAGTTGACATTCATGGCAGGGGTCAGTAGAAAGACAGATAATAAAAATAGACATAATGAGTAGATTATGGACTATATCAGTAGGTAATAAGGGCTAAGAAACATAAAACAGATCCAAATGAGGGGACCGAGAATTTCAGGAGAGGGGCAGTCAGCAATTTTAGAATATGGTAGTCTGGGCAGTTCTCTTTGAAAGGTGCATTTGAGCAAAGGCTCAAAGGAGGTGAGGAAGTTGGTGATACTGATGTCTGGAAGATCATTTCGGGTACAGGGAACATCCAGTGAGAAAACCATAAGTCAAGATCATGAATACCATGTCTTGAGAAAGTCTAAGAGGCCTATTGGAACTCTTCTAGTGTGACTGCATAGGGTTTAGTGGGTGGTGTGGGGGATGGTGTAGGACATGAAGTCAAAGAAAAACAGGAGTCCAGATCATGACAAGTCTTGTAGATCACTGCTTCTCAAACTTTCAACTGGATATATATCATCTGGGATCTTGTGAAAATGAAGAGTCACCCCCACTTGGTATGGGGGAGGGCCTGAGATTCTGCATTTCTAACAAGTTCCTGATTGCCTCTGGGACTTTGAGTAGGAGAACTTTTAACCACTGTAAATGACTTTTACTCTGAATGAAGTAGGGAATCCACTGAAAGATTCTAAGACTGTTGAGAATAGCCTGTGATGGGGAAAAGAAGAGAAGAAGGCTATTGTAGTAATACAGGCAAGAGACTTGGATTAAGTATTGGTAGAAGTAATTAGATTCTGGATGTGTTTTGAGAGTAGAGCTATTATAATTTCCTGATGGATTAGAAGTTGTGTGGGAGAGAGACAGGAACCAAAATGATGCTAAAATATGTAACCTGAGCAACTGGGAAACGGAGCAGCCATCAACCTGAACTGGGAATGCTTCAAGTAGAATATGTTCTAGAAGGTAGGTTAGGAGTTCAGTTTGGATATAATGCATTTGGTGATGTTAAAAAGGCAAAGTCTGGAACTTTAGAAAGAGAGGGCTGGACTGGAGATGAATGTGGGAGTGGTTGACAGAAGATAATTACAGCCATAAAACTGGATGAGATCACCGAGAGAGAGTATGTAGATAGAAAATAATATACCAATAACAGTCCTGGGGCACTCATCTCCAGGAGACAACACAGAGGAAGGCTGCAAAGACAATTTGCTCTCAGGCTTTACTGGAAGCCAGACTTGTGGACTGAATTTGAAGAGTCCTGTCATGCCTCCCACACCACAACTCAGTCATATAGGTAACAAGGCCATTGCTCCTTTAACAATGACTTATGGACACATGTAGAGAGGGAGAAAAGGTACACTTTCCCACCCTCTCAGCTTCTGTGATGGAGCTACGTCTACCAACATGAATTATCATCTGAATGGTTGACAACTTGGGGTCCCTATGTGGTTTGTTGCAACAGGTGAAAAAACAAACAACCACTTAAGGTAGGAGCACAAACATTTACTTACTCATTCCACTACACAAAGTGAGAAATACAGTGTCTGGCCTGAACAATACAGAAGCTACAGAGAACATCACCTATGGATTTTATCTACCTAAGCATTTCAATAACCTTAACAGCTGAGCTTGGCTGAGATGCTTTAAGAACAAACCACCCACCCACCCACACCCACACACCCCAACACAGAGTCTGTTGTCCCTAGGAATCTATCTTGGATCCACTTCTCAAACCTACTCATTCCAGCTAGCTAACATTCTCTTGTAGATTTATCCCTTTTTGACCCTTCTTTTCTCTACCTGCCACCTTGCTAACTGAACTTGAGGCTCATCTATTTTCCTGGAATGCGTATCACTCAGGTCTACCCATTGCCTAAAGGCCAGCTGCAGTTCCCAAGAGGGAGTTTTCCCAAGGGAAAAGCTGTAGGCCCTCTTCTTACTCAGGACTAGAGATAATTAAGAACTCTCCTTGAAAAAATTATGGTATAATAGAGATTAGTATTATAGGATTGCTTGATCAATGAGCCAGGGTGTGTATGTGTGATTATTTAATTTCATGTACACATAGATGTGGACTGTTATGTCCAGCACAGACACTGTCATGTAACTTGTGGACCTTTGGTCCATTCTGCCTTATTTCCATCTCAGACTACAGTACCATTTTGGGGGGGTGGGGCAGTGGCAGTGGAAAGGATTGCCATTTTCTGATGCCCACCCAAAGGTTAAGTGTGCCTGGTTTCTATTAATAATTCGCTCTGGGTCTCTCATCCATGAATTTATCTATACCTTTCCTGAAGCTATTGACATTTTAGAATGTACCACCTCCTGGGGGTAATGACATAGCATTTTATGCATGGCTGGAAAGTGACAATGGAGAAGAAATCTGTCAAGGCCTGCTTTGGTTCCTGTTCCCGTAGCCTGCCTCTCCCAGCTGCAGGGAACACATTCCTCCCACCTATAGACTAAGCCCTGCTCCAGGCTCTAGGGCCAATCCTGTCTTTAATCACAAGGATTTAAAGAGTTCTTCTACATTTAGGAGCCTCAGAAGCAAATCACTGCCAGTTGCTGCCAGTTCTGTTAGACCACATGACCCAGTTCTATAAAGGAGCTTCTGTCTTGTTCCTGAGATCAGCGTCCCCCCTCCTACCCCAGTTTCTGGCAGCATAATCTCTTTCTTACTCCTTTGTATTGAGGTCCCCAGCTTGGTAACCTTCCCAGTACTCCTGGCCTTCTAGGAATAAGTCCTGTCTTTTTTTTCCCCCAGGACTTCTGCCTAAGTGGTGGGACTCATCTCCCTGAACCCTGGAATTGCCCAATGCTGCCTGTTTGCACGTCTGCCTGCTTCATGATCCCACACTTCTGTGCTCTTCCCACCTGTCAGGACCGCACGGAGTTACACATCCAACCCTCTGCACTCGCTGCTTTCTGGATCCACCTGTTGTTACTGATTGAACTGTGTGAATATTGTGAGTGGGGCATGGATATACTTGCTCCACCATAAGCACGCATGCAAGAGAAATAAAGGATATTAACCTGAGCCACTGCTTCCTGCTGTGCAGATTACATACTGCTCGACTGCAGAGGGCAACACAGGCAATGTCTGAAAGGTACAGCATATCGTCATGTAAATGGCACCCCCTGGAGTTGTGCTGTGCAGCAACCCTGACGATAACCACAGCTTGATATCCTGGGGATATCACTTAGGGATTGTGCTTGTAGCAAGTTAAGTAGTTATCAGCATATGCATCAGTGTTTCACGTATCAGCATTTAAGGTTGGGAATGCTGACTCAAAGCCAGATAGACTTTAATTATAATCTAATAACAGGGTCAGAGTCAAAAGAAAAACGTCAGGCAGTATGCCTAATCTCAAACACTGAGTAAAGTTAAATAATTTAACAGACAATGAGAATTAAAATTTTCATGATTGAGGCAGGCTGTTGGTGCAAGACAGGTGGCCTAATCCTGAAATGATACAGAACATATTCCAGACTATAATGGTCCTCAGAGCGTATGTGTGGACTGAGGGTGTGCCAAACAGTCAGTTCCTCCTCCCACCTGCCACAAAGCATATCTCCTCAACATTAAAGTTAGGTTTTAGGATTAACTGAATTGGAGCCCCACTCAACTCCCTCATGCAACCCTAGAGTATCCATCTTAACACAAATCAGCATTATTGACTCGATGGCTGATATAGAAGTTTCTGAAGGGGTATGTTACAGGCCAGGTGTATCAGGGAAGCAGAGGAAACAATAATGTCAAGCTCTAGGGGCAAACTAGTACATTTGGGGGAATGGAAATGATCTAAGAGCGAGGAGAAGTAGGATCGAGGGGAGGTTAGACTCCTATCCACTGAGCAACCCTGGCCACTCCATCTCTGGGCATCTACCCTTTCAACTGTAAAGATGAGAGAGTCAGATTAGATGACATCGACGGTATTCTCCACCACTAAAATCACAGACTATAAATTGGAAGTTGAAGCTTTTTTGTCACAGAGTCCCATAGTGGCGATCTTCAGACAGCGCAAGGTCACAGACTAAACTCATGCTACAGGAATCCCCCGCCAGGGTGAAGGAATGGTCCAAACCAACTCCGCCTCCTCCACTATTTCCCCAAAGGCAGCTCTGAAGGAAGATGAATGCTTAATTGCAAAGTAGGTGCTCCAACAACAGCCATGTGTATTTGAAGAGGTGGTTTCACAGACACCGTCGAAAACATAAGGAAATTGGAAGCCGTACACACTGGCATCCATTCAGAAGGTAGTATTGCGAAGACTTATTATACACCCAGATTTTCCTCTCATAAATTAGATGATAATGTACATGGTTAATTCTAGCAAGGTATTAATATCACATTAATCTGAGTCATAAAAATAAAGTGGTTATGGATCTTATTCAGCCTGCTAAGAACCAAGTGCCATATGGAAGGAGGTATTGGGGGATGAGGCCCACAGATGAGTCTCCTGGCTCCTGTTCAAGGAGATGCACCTTACTCATGTAGTCTACCGAGGTCCTTTGCCTGTTAGGTTTAGCTCTAGCTCTGTTTTGCCCTAAGCAGCCCCCAAAGCCCACCTGCAATTCCCCTCTTGCTGATTTCCTATTGGCATTCATTACCTGAACCTCCTGGTGAACCTCTGCTTACTGGCCACTGTATGTTTCTCTCTAATCATCACATATACACAGGTCTTGACATTCTGATTTGATTGTAAACTGCTTCAGACCAAGATCCGTGATGCATTGCTCTCTTCCCTTTTCAAGGGCCTGGCGTTGGAGACTGGCACACATTTAATGCTCAGCAAACAAGCTTTGAACAGAATAAATTTCATAGACTTTTGAGAGGCTACCAGAGGCCAGGTTGGGAGATCCAACCTGGATTAGAGAATCTCCGTCTTGAACATTCACCGAGGGAAAATAAAGAGAAAAATATGTGTGCATAATCACTGAGACACAAAGGTCATGGAAAAAGAAGAAGAACAAAATGATCAAAAGAGGAGAGCAAGTCATTTCAAAAGATGGGCTCAACCTTGGTTCTCAAATTGTAGCATACATTGGAATCATCCGGATGGCACCCCACTTCCAGAGTGTCCTATTCAGTTTTGGAAATGGCCTGAACATTTGCATTTCTCACTAGTCCCTAGGTGATGAGCTAACCCTAGCTCAAAGGCAATACTTGAAGAACCATGGGGCTGAAGGGCAAATAGGTTTGAAATAGAGAAAAGCATCTCAGTGGTTATTTTGATATTTTCTAAACAAGTGGGGGAGGACATTGCCATGTGAGCAGCATGACTAGAGACATGGCAAATAGCTGTATGGAGAGATGAGGCTCCCAGAATCCAGGGGCCTTATTTGGGGGCCTTCAATGTCATGCCATGGAGCCGGGGTTCCTTATTAGGATAGCGAATATGAGAGTATGGTACACAGATCCCAAGGAGAGGCTGACAGCAGAAGGCAATAGAAGAATGGACAACAGGGCTTGATAATTAAGCCTCTAAGCCAATCTGTCTTTATTAAAGAGGAACCAAAATAGAACCGAGACATGTGTTCATCCGAAAGCCACTCCATATGTTTCTGGAGTTCATCTGAGTGAGTGGGACAAAGGTCTCAATTTGACCATTGCCCAGGATTTTGGTGATTCTGCTCTTATTATCACTCATCCACATGTAACACACAGGTACACCAGAATTTAGAACACGCCTCTTCACACACCCACATGAGTCTGCGGCTGTGAAGTTAGGATCGAGCCCCAGCGCTAAATGCATGAGTGTGGAAGCATTTCCAAATGCACAGGGTAGATACTTCTCTGTCAAGTCAGGAGCTGTCCAGAATGCAAACATGATGTACCTAGTGGAACTAAGAGGAGGAAAATCTCACTGAACTCCCCAGTCAGGCTCTGTCCCAAAGCAAAAAAGTTGGGTTTGAACTCTGCCTCCCAAAATAAAAACAAGAGCCAACAGATAGTGCTGCACACAGTTCCTAACACAATAAATACATTCTGCTATTGAATCCTCTTCAGAGATGATTGTTATCTTTATTTTACAGATGGGAAAACCAAGACACAGAGAAGTAAGGAAGTGTGACAAGGTCACACAGCTAGGAAGAGGTGGAGCCAGGATTTGAATTCAGAAAGGCCCAAAATCGGCATTTGTGTGTTTATCCACGACACTACATTTGCACTCTTGGTTGCACAGGGATCCCGAGGTTACATGCGCATCTGAAAGATAAAGTCCTGATCTGTCTCTCATTCCTCTTCCCTCCCTCTCTCCTTTGCCTCTTCCTTCCCAAATTATTGAACATTGATGTCTGTCAAGCAGTAGGCACACAGACTGAAGCTGCTTTTTGAGCGTTGAGTGAAGAAGCTGTTCTGAGCAAAGAAATAATGTTAGCAGTAAATTACATACGTGGCCAGGATACAGGGTCTTCAAAAAGATCATACTGCTCCATGGTGTGTGGGGGGTACCCTCTCAAGAGTGCAGCTTTGGCTACACTTGCCACCGAATCAAATTCCAGGACCTCATCCCCAGCCTCATTTAGTTTCCTATCACAAACCATACTGAACCTTTTTGCAATGCCAAATAGGATTCAAAGGCTCCTGGAAGAAGAGAGTGTAAAGAGGGCTTTTATATAGTTATGGGGGAAAAATACCTTAAAACACATTCATCTGAAGCCTTCTTTCAATTCTCCCATGGAATGCTAACCTTTATTTGCAGTTTGTGAGATTCATGTCAGAAGCTTGCTGTAGCCTGAGGTTTAAACCAGAGAGATTCTGACTTGGTCCTGAGGCAGGTACCTTTGTAGCTTTCTAATCTCTTGCTCTGAAGTTCCGGGGCTTTTAAGGGAGGCGGGTGATGTTCCCTACGGAGGATTTTCTGTCATTCTGTGGGCAGGAATGCATGGTTGTGATACAAAGAACTGAAGTCTAAATCTCTTTGCATTCTGCTTAATTGCCATTATTGGCCTAATTGCAGGTACAGGGCTCAAAGAGAACGAATGTCACTTGCCATCTGTAGCCGGAAGGTGCTTGAATCAAACCAAATCTGTTCAGGATGTGAAAGACACTTTAGCATATGCAGATGCCTGAGATGGCTTTACAGACCCAAATCCTTTTAATAAGCTTAAGACAGGCCTGAATTTATTTAAATGTCTAATTCTAAATGTACGTATGCCTGGTAGTAATGTTTACCATCTGTCTGACACTGACTGTTGAGGTAATTGTCAAGCTACAGTATGACATATGGTGCACATATTTGGACCTTAAATATAACAGCCTTGGCATGAAACAATTGGAAACCAAGATTTAATCTTTGGTATCATTCAAGTCGGAGTTGAACAAACAGACAGTTCTGGGCTATTACTGTTTTCTTCCTTTATGATAAATACTCCTCCGTAGACATGCTCGAGAACAACATCGGAGGGGCAGGCCTTGTTTCAATACACTGCCTTTTTCTCACTCTGGCTCCCACATTGGGAAACCCAGTTGGAATGGCAATTCTGCAGTGGAGGCCAGAAGCCAGACTCTGGCCCAGGCAGCACCTGGTCTCAGCCAAAGAATATAAGAAGGGTCCCACTTGAGAGCCCAGCGGAGCTGGTTGCCTAGGCGGAAGCGGCAGAACCGAATCCAAGGCAGTGGCAGCAATGGCAACTCTTCTTTCTGTTCTTTATTCTGTTTGCCTGTCTTCTCTTTTCATGTCTGTTCTATTTTATTTCCCCGGTTTGGTTTCCAATTGTTCTGTCAAATATGGTAGCGTTGGCAGGAAGGAGGAAGAAAGGCTAGAGGCTGACAGCTCCAAGAGCCCCCCTAATGCCCCGAGGAGATGCACATGATTCCAAGAGACGAGAACAACACCCTTTTCAAGTTATTTTGGTTAGATGGTAGAGACCCTAGTGACAAATATCTCAGGCACTGCTCCCTTCATTCTTTAAATACTAGCAGCACTGTAGCATTTCATACAGCTGTGTAGATGCTTAAAGCCTGATCTGAAAGACCAACTTTATGCTAGGCTTAGAGGATGAGTGTAGCTATTGTGGTTGCAGTCACTGTCTGGATCCGAAGTGATGTAAATATGGCAACGGGAATAATGTAACTCTTGCTGTAATGTAACTAAGAATGTGGTTGGTGCCTCTTCTCAGCGAGTAAGGCATGTCCTTATGCACGGCACTCCATACAATAATAGCTTCCAGTATAAAGTCAACACAGACACTCTTTCTCTAACCCTGTTTTTATCCCTAGGCTCCACTGCCTTTTCATTTAGAAAAGGAGGCATGGGAAATTCTGGAAGATGAGCAGGAAACTCAACAATGATCTGTGTGTGCGTGCATGCATGTGGACGCCTGCACCAACCGTGCAGGAGGTCTAAAAGGCAAAAATGATAATACATGGGGTTAGCCAACAAGCTTTGGACTACCTCCCCCAACCCCCACCCCGGTCTGAAATGACTACTTGATTCCAGAGTTTGGCATCCTGCCAGGTTCTGTATTTAAACCTGAAGCTTAACATGTCCTCTGTTCCTAATTAGCAACAAGGCTAAATTTAGCAAAGGTTTCTCTGGTGCCACCACAGTCACAAAACGATTCTAAAACTGAACATGAAGGCCGGTTATTGGATGGATTTAGGAAAAGACAAAACAAACCTGAAGGTGCCTCCCTGAGGTCTGATGGACGTGGACGCCAAGAAATTTCAAGGCAAAGGGATAAAATTGGCCATTGTGTAAATTTTGATACAGGAAAACCCCTCCCTTGGGGCTCAGAGTTCACAGTGTGGCAGCCCAGGGGTTACATCTCAGACAGGCCTGGCCCGGGGAAACAATGAGAAGAGGGCAGGGTTCATTTCACATGCCTCCCTACTCCCCATTAGGATCCTACTGCTCTTTGTCCTGCCTCCTTTCCTCCGACCATCGCCCCCCCCCCCCCAGCTGCAGGACTGTCCCCAACAGGTCGAAGTTCCCCCGTGCAATGTCATCCCCCTGCTCCCCACCCCCTGACTTCTCTGCACACTGAGACTTCAGTGATCGTGAAGCAGCATCCCCCACACCAGCCTTTCCTTCAGGTTGGCCATCCATCCTTCCAGGGTTTCCTCCCCACTCTACAACTGTTTGTTTTTAAGATATTTCATATCTACAGAGAAGCTGCGAGAGTATGATGATGAATGATGAAGTGATGTATAATTACTTCACCTCAAGTCATCTTGCTGCATGTGCTTTATGTTCCCTTTTCTCTTCCTCTGTATGTGTGTGCATGTGTGTGCACGTAGGATATATGCAGTACTGGGGTTTTTGTTGCTGAACCATTTCAGAGTTAGCTAGGCATCCGCACTCCTTCTTCCGTATTTTCACGTGTGTCGCCCAAGAATAGGGACCTTAGCTAGATAGTCACGACTACAATCGTCACACTTAGGAAATTTAAGACTAGGAAATATGCAGCCCATGTTCACATTGCCCCAATTGTCCCACAGGGCCTGGTACAGGTCTTTTATGTGAGACACTGATGTTTATGAAACGGCTGGGCCAGCGGTCTGACAAATGGCCTTTACTGTGGTGAACATCCCTAAGTGTTACCACTTCTGCCACGCCATCAGTGGTCGCAAACATCACTAGACATGCTTAACACTTCTTCTTATCCTCACTTAAGAGGTAAAGAAGGAAGATGCCACATGGAGGGCAGACGCCCAGCCTAGATCAGCCAATGGAACCAGGATGGAAGAGCATGTCTATGGTCCTTCCTTCTCCCTTCCCCTCAGATCCCCCACAGCCGTAACTCCCAACTTATGTGAGGCCTGACTTCCTTCCTTACTCCTGGTCTATTATACCCACTTCTCATGCAAATAGCCACTCTGAGCCGCTGTCATTATGACAGGAATGAGACAATTCTCCTGACAGGGACAAGCTCTTACGCCTCACTCCTCTTTTTTTTCCATCGAGGACAGGGAATGAGTAAAACTGTGGGGGAGACTCTTCTGAACCCCTCTTCTGTGAAGTGGCTCAAACCTGAGCATGCCCGGCCAGCCCTCCTTTCTTTTTTCTCCAACTGCCTGTCTGAGCAGACACACTTACATGCTCATGGTACCCTGTGTGTGTTTTCATGCATGCTGGGTGTGGTTAGGATGGCCGTGGTCAGCGCAGAGAGCAGAGGAGAGCAGAGGGAGGGGCCTCTCTGGTGGCACGTCAAGGTCATGTCACATTCTCTAATTAGCTTCATCAAAAATAAAGCTGCTATTTTGATATTTGTCTGGTGCCTGTAATTCCCTGTTGTTTTCCATCTCAGGAGGGTGAAAGGGTCTTATTTATTGGCTCCCTGAATCCCCAACTTTTCAAGCAGAGCATTAACCATAATAGAGCAACACAAGTTTCCCACTGCCCTCACCATGGGGTGGAATGGATACTGTGCCTGTACTGACTCTTCCCTCTTGACGGGTACGTAGGGTTGCCTAGGCTGTGGGACAACGGGAGGACTCAGGGCTGCACACACAGGGTGGGGGTAGTGAGGACAGAGGCAACCAGCCAGCTTCAGCTGAGCCCCAGCCGGCTGGTCTGCTTGGAGACGCCACAGAATTCAGAAGGCGGGAGGAGAGCCCCATGACTCTTTGAAGCAGGTGCAAAGAAGTTGAAGATGGACAGGCAAAGTCCCCATTTTAAACTCTTTGGCAGAAAGGGCAGATCTGGCTGCTAAGGCCTGTAATATACCATCTCTGGTGTCCAGGAGGGAGGACCACAGCAGGAGGAGCAGGGGGCTTTGTGTCTGGCTGCCAAAGGCTAACACGTTTGCTATGGAAACTGAGTCTTGGGTTCCTACCAGGTTCTCTGGAGACACTCGGGCTTCTTTACCAGGAGGTGACTGAGCTGTTCTTTCTAACAAAGATTTCCCCTTAGATACAAAGAAAAATGGCCTCTTGTTAGTTCGGGGTTTGGGTGTGGGATGAAGGATAAGCGGCAGCAAATATAAGGACTGGGGTCTTTCAGCCTTTTGCTTACATCACTAAGACTTTAAATTATCCCGAACAATGTCTGATGTGTCTCTGTGTGTAATAAAAAATGAAAGAAAAGGATGTCATTTAAAGCAGAAGTGAAGCTGTCTAGGCCTTGAGCTGTCACACATATGGATGTGACTTGTGAGTGTGTGTGTGTGTGTGTTGTGCCTGTGCATGCACGCAAACAAGCAGAGATACCTGTGTTTACCCCAAGGAAGAGTGAAGCTATTGTACGTGCCATGTCTACTGGCAGAGCTGCCAGTGTTTTGAATAATTCACCTCCACCTCTATCCCACACATATACTTGTTTTCCTTCCCAAAGGCTATGACCAAAATGGCCCCCACCCCTTGGTCTACCCCTGAGTCCTGACTAGAATCATTGCCTTCGTGTGTTGGGCAGATTTGACTATATGGATTGGTTTCTCAAGTGAAATTTTTAAGACCCTGTGATCAGGGGTCTTACACAGTGCATGGCACAAGGAGTGTGTCTAATAATAGGGTAGACACGTTATGTCCTTTTCTGTGAGTGCCAAGGAGTAGGGTGTGCAGGTTAATGACAGGGGATAATGACAGTCACTTATTAATTTGGTGACTCTGGGTAAGTTATTTGACTTCTTCAAGTTTCACCTTTCTCATTTATGAAATAACAATGAGGGCCGTCTTGTGCTATTGTTTCAGGTTGTCATACTATGGCTAAAGGATACAGCAGAATTCCTGGCAATAATAAGAACTCAGTAACATTTGGGTTGGAGCTACAGTAGTGCTTTATCAAAAAATTGCTATATTAGAAAAAGTCTTACAAGGCTTCTGCTCCTCATCTCGTAATTAACATGGTTGGATAAGATTCTCAAATCAACTAGACAGTATCCACCATTGTTATGTGGGGAGATGGGTATGTGGGGTGTGGTCCTGGGGACAGAAGTTGTCTTAGTAAGTCTTCAAGGCAGGCTTTTGCATCTCTAATAATTTGGGAAGTTTTTCAGCAATTTTATATAGCATTTTCATTAATCCAGAGTTAGAAAATTGCCTTTCTGGACACATAAAAATCTTAAAGTATGTTAGAAAAAAAATTAATCCTTTTTATTCTTTTTTCTCTATGATGCTCCCATTGTGTTTTTTATCTTAGGTTCTCTGAAGATCCAAGGTTCCTCTCTTTCACAGGAGTTAGCCAGAGATGCAAGAAAAGAAAATGAACTTATGCTCCAAGCCTCTTCTGGCTAGGAGGAGAGGGGATCTGATTTCCATGTGAGCATGAAAAAGATAGCAGGATACAGCATCATGCACTTTCCACTGCCAGAGTCCGACGGTGACACCCATAGACCTCTGACCTGATACAAGCAGCTAGAGCTACAGTTACTTCGTCACAGTACATTCAAGCACAGAACCAGGGCTACAACTGCCTTCAGTGTGGAGAGGAATGAGAGGATACTGTCTGATTCTGCCCCCTCACTGGTGAACAAACTTCTCTAGGGTCTGCCTGGGCCATGTGGCTTTTTTCTCCAGATCTACCCAAACCATGGCTGCCTTTAACATGGGAACCTTCAAGGTGCTCCTTAAAGTACACAGTTGTGAGCCCATGACTTTGAATGCAGATGAAGGACAAAATACATGAAGGAAAATGTGTCTGAGATCTTCTTGAAATGGCCAAATCACTTAAATGCTTTAGAACTTATTTTACTCACCTTTGAAGGGCAACTATTGGTGTATTTCACTCACCTTGCTAATAAGGTGAAATGACACACATTTTGAAAATTACTGACCATTGAATCAATGCTCAAATGTGTAAGCTTCCCTCTCCTTGTTGACCGTAACACTTGCATGTGGACTATCTTTCAGAAGGATGGCTATCTGTTGGGCAAGCTTTGCTGCAGGAAGCAGCAACAGCCACAGTATGGATAACTGCAGCTTGTGTTGGAGAAACCATGACACTGAGGGTCGGGAGACTTGGGTTCTAGTGTTGGCTTCTTGCCTTACTAGCTCCATGACCGTAAGCAAGTCACTCTCTGAGTCTGTTTCTACCCATCTCTAAATGCCTGCTCCACAAAACTCATAAGGTGTTTTAAGGAGCAGAAGACATACTAGTGCCCTTTCAGTGGTAAGGCTCAGTATAAACACAACAGATCAACAACAGCAAACACCCATGCTCAAGTGTCAGCTCCAGAGAGGCTTCTCAGTCAGGACTTCTACTCTGTAGGCAGGGCTGTCCTACATACCCTGTTTTGTGGACACTGGCAAAAAGATAGCAAAGACATGTCTCTGAAGTAAAAACTAGGACCAGGAGAAGCCCAAACTGGCCCAATTTCATGGTCTTCCAGTACAAAGGACGTTTATATATCAGAGCTTAGGCTGGGTTTTAACAGAGTTTTGGGGATCTACACTCTTAGGATCATTCTTGGTATCCTGGCCTAGTCAAGATCCCCCAAATATGGACAGCTAACCCTTCATTAAGCAAATATTATACCCTAACATTCATTTATTTTAAACATTTACTACATTAATGGAGGTAAAGCAAGTGGGAGGCATCAGGCAAATATGAACTTCTGCAAATATTATTTATTATCTCTATCTTAAAGATATGGGAACCTCAGTTGCTCAAAGGCCATCTAACTGGTGAGTGACAGATCATCCTGTCCTCTTTGACTTTGCCAGACTAACAATCTCACGCTTTCTGTAAACAACCTGTTTATAGGGGCCTAGTGTGGTCCCACTCACTTTGTTTTTCTTTCTGGTAAAAGAAGAGTCTGCATTTTAAATGAAGATTCAATATGATGAATGGTGACTCAGGTATATCTCACTTCAAGAAAAATCAACCTACAGAAAACCATTTTTTTTCCCCTAAATAGATGTACAAGCAGAAGGGTATTCAAGTTTTATCCCAGAATTAATCACAAGATATTACTAAAGATCAACTTTCCATAAGATACCCAGTATACAATTTGGGTTGTCTGATTGATGCAGATTTTTGTATTATGTTACTACTTGAAATATAAGTCAGTATAGGATAGTGTGTAGTCAATAAAATAAACACCATTAAAGGCAGACGAGAAACTGTATTGTTTCTAGGAGTATATCAATACAACCATAAATAAAATTACTGATTTTGCTAATATTTTATGTCAAATGTCAAGGCAAAAATACAAAATGGGGTCAGGCTTTCAACAAAAATGAGACTGGGTGAGGGAGAGGAGGCAACCACAGCCGACCCTTCTTTTCTTTCTTATTTGGCTCTGTTTTTATGGGGAAATCACAGTAAGAAGACAGTTTGATGAAAATATTCTTCAAAATCAATAGACACTTGTAATGTCTTGACCTAAGAGCTTGGGTCATAGAACCCATGAATGAGAGAAGACAGGAATGACATTAATATGTGGGGGGAATGTCTAGAAGACATTTCATGAACCAGTGAACATTCTTAGTCTGAATGAATTTGAAAATTTGTTACAGAAGATATTCCATTCATTTGGGTAGAAGGGAACCATCTTTCAAAGACGATGTGACGTGCCCTTGTCATATTCACATGGTTTGGGTCACAGATTTTGCCAATTACTGCACAGCCTTTAAAGTGTTCATCCTATATCAATTTTCTTCCATACGCACCTCAGGCCAGAGGTGGGAGGGTAGTATGTTTCTTTCCATGAGGCCTTATGCCAGGGAGCCCTTTCATCCCGAGGCAGGACAAAACAAAGGAGCACAGACCATAGAGCTGAATGTGCTGAATTCCCAGAGAAGCCCAATTTCTGTAGTGTACTTTTAAATCACAGAATTTATTTATGTTCTCTCTCTCCTTTCTGTGGTCAATGACACGGGTCAAAGGCATTTAATCAAACCCTTGTAGAGAGATGGGTCCCATCACCATGCAGTGCGATGATCTAATTTGTCTTCTGTCAAAAAATGTATTTTGGGAACTAGCTGAATATGATAAGTGTGATGTCTTTTTACGGTCACTGCTGAAATATGTGTACAGCACAGATTTGCCAGGCTCATTATTTCATCTGTCTCTGGGTAAATATTGAAATTGTTGTTAGTGTGGATACTAAATACTGAGGAAACATGGGGACATGTTTTCTTTATTCCACTCTGAGTTTAGCTAGTGAAAGCCAAAACTACCTTCTCCTCTCTGAATCAGAATAATTGAAGACCAATAAGGCAATGCAATGACAGGAAGGTCTACAGACCAGATGCCTGATTGCTGCTGGAGAAATAATGATGTGAATGGAGCTTATAGTGAGAAACAAAAACAAAAACAAAAACAAAACTCCTCCAGCCAGCAGGTGGTGCCACAATTTATAGTGTTTGGCTACTTTGGGCTTTATGAACAGCTTGCTAGTTGCTTTGTCAATTAATTTAAGTGATGTAATTTAATTTATTCTGCTGTATCACATAGGGGTTTATTAAAGAAATCATAATCAGCTCCTTGGCCCTGGATGACCAGCTCATTTGTTAATGTTGCTAGTAATTTCTAGGCATCCTCTGCTAAATTCTTCATCCACCTAACTCCAAGAGGAAAGGGCAAGTTTGATCCTAGCTATTAATCAAGTGCAGATATAGACCTAGATTCTGAACTAGATGTCTCAAATTTATGTCTCAAATTTAAATCCAAACTTGTAAAGTAAGAAGACAGAATGATGCCCCATTCTCAAGATATTGGAGGAACTCTATCTTTGGTCCCATGTAGAATCCTTTCCCCTAAGACCATTCCAAATTTTTGCTGTATGACAGACAAAGCCCTGGTCAGTCCATAAGTATTCTCTTGTGTATAATTTATTTTATTTTCTTTGCCAAAGATGTAGAGAACAAAATTAACACATGAGGCAGGAAGGGAAGTGAGAAACTTACAAGAAACTTGACAAGAAGGAAAATTCCACCTCTGAAAATAACTCCAGTCAGTGATAGATCTCCTAGAATTTACAGAAGTCCCTGATTAATTTTAAGTTTGGAGCCCTGAAAACTGTATTTCTAATGCAAATTAAAAAACTGAGGAACTTGGCTAAACTGAAAAAAGAAAAAAAGAGTCCCATTTGCCCAGGTGCCAAAAGTTACTTCAATTCTCTGCATTGCCTTGTCTAGACATACCCAGACCAATACTTCCCTCTACTGCTTGAAAACAATTCTACAACAAGTCAACTAGAATTATTTGCACAAAATAGCATACCTGTTTCACAGGTGTAGAAACTGAGGCATAAGAATTACGTTGACTTTTGCAAAGTAAAGTTAAAAGAAAAGTTTAGAAGTTGTTCAAAACTCTCTTACTTCTGTGGAATATCTCTAGGGAAGTGTAGGCAAATTTACCTTTCTAAATGTGAATCTTAACCAGTGGACTCTGTTAAGTGAAGATATGAGACTTGGCAAAAATAAATCTTTGAAAGAGATTTAAGAAAAGAGAAGAAATGACAAATTATCAAGGTATGTATATACCCAAGCTTGGGTCTAACATACCGATTATATCAGAATCTCTGTGGGTGGAACCTGGACATGAGCATTTACTGAAATTCTCCAAGCAATTCTAATAACTACTAGGCTACTAAAATGGAATGTTGGCTAGTAGGGTTTTAGAAAACAATGAAGAAGGGAATTAGAGTAATATATTTTTATTAAATTATTATAAAAATTATTTCAGTTTGATATTTGATGTAAGTATGGAATAAATAAATACACATTGATCATATTGTGGTCTCAGTTATCTTAAATTAATAAAAATATTTGTAATGGTCACAATTATTGCACATATAAACATGTAATTTAGAAATTCTGACCAATATTGGTATCTTTACATTTTTTCATTTGTAATTTAGTCCTCGATTACATTTATTGAATAGGGGCAGACAGGACGAAAGTGCACTGTGTGAGGGTCATAGGATCTGTATGACCCACCAAGCATCTATTATACCAAGAGAGCCTTCTCAAGGGCAGAGTGGCTTCTAACCAGTCAATTTTTTCCAATAGAGGGGTCACTCTACTAGTGTCCCGTATGACTGGCTATGAAAATGACTTCTCAAAAAAACTGAGAGGCCAGTAGTATTGCAGCAAAAGAAATTGTGGCTAAGGAGGAGGATTTGGGTTCACCACTAATAGGTTAAGAGCAAGATCGTGAGCAACTGCCTGTCAAGTAGCCATGGTGATGTCAAGAACTTCTGGGGATAGGGATATTGGTGCTGCCTTTATTCACTAGAGGGGGGAAAAAAAGCTTGGACTGAGGGGATAATCACTCATATATATCACCATCTGTGAGCCTGCTGCTGTATAGGGGAAAAATAACAGGCTATAAACACATGATTTACCTGCAAAAGCTTTAGAACTGCAATCTCAAGCCTTACAGACACAGCTCTATCTTTTATTTAAACAGCCTTTTGTTTCCATCCAAGAAACTATAAGCAATTTATAGATAGAGGTGGACCCCAAGGTTCACAAGGAATATAATCTTGAGAAATATGTGACTTAAAATCATGTAATTGAAAGCATTAAAATAACCTCAAATTAGTGACCTATTCATACCTTATGAAGCAAAATATTTAAATACAAAATATCACTATGACATTAATAATCCTATTCAAATTTTTTTATGAGTTATACTTTGATGAAGTTACAAATTAATAAGTTGCTAATTAATTTTCTTTACAAATAACATAAATATTTTATCTATGGCTGGTCTTATTTGGGTTTGCAGGTAACCAGTAGAAAATCTGCAGAGTCTGGGAGATGGAGCCAAAGGAAGTGTTGAGTGAATGAGCCTGAGAAGGGTGCAGAAGCTGGGATAGGAAGACCATTTCTGGGGACAGATGAAAGGCTTATAGAGAGTAGATCTTGGAGTCTGGTCCTGTCCCACCATTTCCTAGTCATGCAACCCTGAACAAGTTTCTTAATCTTTATGACTTCTATAATCTGAATGTCTATGTTCCCCTTCTCCCTGCAAATTCAAATGTTGAAATCTTAATGCCCAATGAGATGGTAGTGGTAGGCAGGGCTTTTGAGAGATGTTTAAATCATGAAGGTAGAGCATTCATGAATGAGACTGGTGTTCTCCAGAGAGATCCCTCACCCTTTTCACCATGTGAAGATGCAGTGAGAAGGCACAGGCTATGAGCCAGAAAGAGGCATTCTATCAGACTCTAACCATGCTGGAACCTTGATCTTGGACTTCCCAGTCTTCAGAACAGTAAGTAAATTTCTGTTGTTTGTAAGCCACCCAGTCTGTGGTTTTGTTATAGCAGTCTAAATGATCTAAGACAATGACCTTCCATCTCCTCATGTGAAAGAAGTAATAGACAATATGTTATGAAATTGTTTGAATTGGTTATGAAATTGTTTGAATTGGTTATGAAATTGTTTTAAATTAAAATGATAACACAGAAAGAGATGTGCAAAGAGCACAGTGAGTACACAAAAATGGCAAAAACAATAATTTATATAATTATTCATAGCTGGTCTCCATGGAAATACTTAAGAGAATCATTAACTACCATTCAATAAATAGTTTGCTCTTACAAGTTATAGTGCATGATACCAATAGATGACAATGTAAGGAGCAATGTAACTACAAATCTACTTGGAACACCTACCCTGCAACTTGCAATTATGAGCTCATATTCCAGACCTACCCACATCATGACTCTCGTGGTCTGCAGTCATGAGGGCCTCTTGTACATCAAGGAGCTGTTTAAGATATTCTTGGCAGTATTTCTCAGATCCCCCAAAGTAAATCTTTCACACAGCTTGCAACAAGTATTTTGAGTCAGTCTTTAATAACCACATCTTCAAATCTGGTGAAAATATGCCCATCAATTTTCATTATTTGTGGTAACATGAAAGCAGAAATATACTTTTATTGGAAGTAGTTGACAGTATTATTATTTCCTAAATGACACTAGATATCTATAACCCAGAAGAATTCAGGTTCCTGGGATTCCTCATTCTAAAATGAGGTCACAAAAAGGCCCTCCTTTTCCCATTCAGAGATTTTCTACCTCATAATCTTGAGGTAGGGATTTGATTATTTGATGTCTTTATCAAGAGTGGGAAGAAATACAGGAAAAGGGTTGAGATGTACTAAAATCAAATTTACCTGTTTTTCAGTTTTGCTTCCGGCTGATATGTAACTGTCAATCCTATGATGGAAAGGAGGCATTTCTTTCTTTGGGAAGCATAGGATGGAGATACACACACACACACACACACACACACACACACACATGACTCTCCATGGCTAAATTTTAGGAATCTGGAATCATAACCTCAAGGTAAATCCAGGTTATAATCAGATCATTCATTCTATTTTTGTGGAAACACATGGTCCTAAAGTGGTGCAGTAGAAGGTAAGGTTGTTAAACTAGAATAGACCAATGCATGAAGATAATGATTGCCACACTTTGGAATATAGACAGACAAGGGGAATCTATAAGGCCCTTAATGGTATCAGAGTCCTAGTCTAAGAAAATAATCTGACAGCAGTATAGAAAAAGATAGAAAATCAAGGAGCATATTTATTGTGCAATGGTTCCTATGGGAATCCTCGAAGTCCTGTGTAATAATCACATCAAAAGGACAGAGGTAAACTTTGTAGAAGCAGAACCTACTGTAAAACTGACTAGAGGCCAAAAGAGAATGCCAATGAGAGAAGCATGAGAGAAAGAAGAAAGATCAGGAAGACTCCAAGGCTTCAGCAGTGGTTTATTGGCAGTAAGAAGCCTTACTAAACAGAATTAAAAGATACTAATTATAGTGGAGGCTGGGCTTTTTACATATGTTGGTTGAGGTGCTAAAGATTGTCACAGAATTGGTCAAGAAGTGTTGGGCATGGAGATCTGGAGCTGTGTAAAGAGACTGATTATACAAGTATACTTAAAAATCATTTATTAAGGAAATATTTGCCACACAGAAATGCATTAATTTACTGAGGGAGAGAGTGTATATATTTATAGAAGGAAAAGGCAGTCAAAATTCAGCCAGAAAACAATGACAGGCAAGTAGAGATTTCAGAAAGGAACTAAACAGCAGTGTCAAGGTTGTAAAGTCAAAGCAAATGATCACTGAAAAAAAAGATGACTGAATGGGAATCAAGGGTATAGATTTTGTTTGACATGAAGGCAGCTTGGGGAAGTGACAAGCTTGAAAAAAGCTTTAATTTTGTGTGTGTGTATGGGGTGGAGAGATAGCATAAGAATTGTGTAAAAAAAAAAAAAAAACAGAGTAAGAGAATAGTTTATGGAGCAAGAGATTAACAAAAACAGCAAGAAAAGAATCCAGCACAAGAGAAGAGAGGATGAATTCTGGCAACAAATAGGAACCCTTCGGTCTCATAGATGAGAAAGGAAGAGTTGGAAAACCAGTAATAACTTGTGAAGCATAAGAAAGAAATGAAGAGAACTGTGTCATATATGAGTTTATCTATTGAAACTGTGGAGAAAGAACTGAGTGAAATTGTGAGGCAACAGAGAGTGTTTAAAATCATTGCTGGGGGGAGAAGGGGGGTGGGGTTATGGACATTGGGGAGGGTATGTGCTTTGGTGAGTGCTGTGAAGTGTGTAAACCTGGCGATTCACAGACCTGTACCCCTGGGGATAAAAATATATGTTTATTAAAAAAAAATCATTGCTGGGAGTTTGGTTGAGGCAAACTAGTGGTGAGTAGGAGGACTGCAATGCAGCCATGATGACTCAAGTGAGGAGAGACAGCAGAAATACTTTCTCAGCTGTTCAGTGGCCCAGAAGTCAAAGAATCCAATAATCTTCTAGATTAGAAAGCAATAAGGTGGGAGGGTGGAAGGTCAAGTAGGTGAGACATCTGCTGAGTTTTCAGAAAGGTAGTTCAGGCTAAGCAGAAAGTAGGAAAACGATGAGAAAGGGCTGACAAACAAAGAAACTGAGGATTCAAGTACTAGAAAGGATGTAAAGGATACACATCAGATTTAGGTGAAGGGTAGGAACTTCTCACTGGAGGTGAATTTGCACTATTTCAAATACGATGAGATCTAAGACATTCATTAAGTCATTGGTGCCTGAGATAAAATGAAAATGTAAGTTTCTGGAGCTGAAAAACAGAAGAGTAGATATTAAATTGAGGGAGGAGCTTGAGCTCCCCGAAAGGAGAATAACCAAGAGGTAGGCTCTGAGGTCGCTGCGGACACTAAAAAGTGTTGGTAAATCTTCAGTGAAATAACAGAGAAGATGTTATAAACATAAAAAGAACAAACATTTAAAAAATGTATCTACCTCCATTGAGTAAATGAATAGTTAGTTGGATGGACCCTGATGAGATCACACCAGCACTTCCAGAGACAACTATACATGGTTCAGATTTAATCAAAGAGATCATGAAAAACCACCGTACTGCTTAGTCTTTGGCCAGCTAGAGAAATACTGAATCTGAATGTATAATAAATTAGCTCTCGTGTTCCATTAAGATACATTAACATCAGCAATCAGATATTTTAAAAAAAGAAGTTTAATGAAAAAATGGTAAGTGAGTCCCTACTGTTTTCATTACACTCCATTTTCTAGTGAACATTGTTTCTAACTCCTTTGGAGAATTTCCTTTAGGAGACCAAGTGAAAAATGTGTCTATAAAAGAAATATTGATTAGTTTAACAATCTCATTAAATTTGATTAACCTTTTAAGCGCATTAGGTAGATCTTTAAATTATACAAAGCTGAATAATACGTTTGTGTGTAATGAAGGACACCTTTTAAAAACCTCCAAAATTTATGAGAATTGAGCACTTACAAGACTAATGTTAACATTTAGAATTTTAAAATATGTCACTCTGTATTTTACTTATTTTTAAGGTGATTCAGAATTTAAAATGACTTTGTACTTGCCTTATTTTTTAAATATTCATGAAGATAATGATAAACTACACTAGGTTAAAAGAGAGAGGCCAATAGAAAACAGGTCAAGAAGAGTCGTAGGGACCTTTTCCTCTTCTTTTTTCACCTTTTCTAAATTCTATGTCATCCAATTTATGATCTCACAGATTCATGAACAAGACTTAGTAACAAGAGTTCTAACATAAATAGTAAAGGGGCTTGTAGGGAAAAGCACTAAAAGCAATCCTTTGACATACAGGAGCTAGCTTCTCCATCCCTAGATCCTCAGTTAGAAAAGTAAGTTCTCACGCATCAGTACAAAGTAGACTCAACTCTGTAAGTCTCAATGTACAACTAAGGCATAATATAGGCTGGAAGGGAGAAAAGAACTCATGAGGAAATAGAAAAAACACTTTTTCTTTCTTTTATTTTCTGTTCCTTTAAAAAATAATGTATAGTAAGAAATACTGATATTTCTCTGAATGTATAGTTGCAAGAATGATTATTCATACAATTCCTTTAATCATACATGGTCACAAGAATGACTTTCAGATTCTCTATTTCCCATTTAAAATAGATTTTTTAAAAAGATTTTATTTACTTATTTGTCAGAGTGAGAGAAGGGATAAGTAGGAGTAGTGGCAGGCAGAGGGAGAGCAGAGGCGGAGGCTCCCCACTGAGCAGGAAGCCTGATGAAGGTCTCGAACCCAGGACCCTGTGATCATGACCTGAGCTGAAGGCAGATGCTTAATCAACTGAGCCACCCAGGCATCTCTGAGCATATTTTTAAAATAAAAATGGTAAGGCATCAGAAACTTAGTCCCTTATGTAATTGCCTTTTTAAAAATTCAGTATTTTTATTGACAGTCCATTGTATTTTCTTCCCCTGAGATACCCGTACGGTAATCAAAACATGGGAATAGGTAATAAAAGACTAGAAATCATCAAACATTATTACAAAACCCCAAAGGTCTATTATCATGTGTAGAATGATTCATTAATTGCTGTGTGTGTGTGTGTGTGTGTGTGTGTGTGTGTACGATCACCAGATTTTCTTATTACATTTTAGGGATAAGAATAAAAATAGGGAAACGTGCAATTATTTTTTTATAAAGGGAAAAATAATGCATTTATTTTAAATTATAATAACATATTGCCAAATCCTTCAACAGTCATTTATCATGTAAAACAAGTTACCATATTCATTGGTCATGCACACTGAAAATTTCTCAAATTTTAATCAATAAATTATGTGGCAGATGCATAATACTTAACATGGAAATTTGTGAAGGCTGACAAGGACTTTTGACATGTCTCCCATTTGTGACTTCAACGCTGCTTTCTTCAGGGCATTTAAAACTCTGTTTGTGACTCTTCATCAGCTGTTCTACAGACAGCAGCAATCTCTATAATATACATTTTCAGTTTCTGCATGGTTGAAGGAGCTCATGTGCGATATCCAATTTTAAGGTAGAGTGTAAGATTACATTTCTAGAATAGAGAAAGCCACAGCCATTGAAACTGCACTATTGCTGTTGATAGTAATGTCTACTATTTACTCTTTGACGGACATTTGCGAAATGCAGAGAAGATGGTGCCAGGATGATCGTCAGGCCACTGTAATAACTGGTAGTGCATGCTGTCAGCTGTAGATAGGCCTGAACCCGCAAGCACTTGGGTACTCAAGACACTTTGAAGTCAGCAGCTTCTTTGCTTTTCAGAATGGAACTGACTTTGAAGAATACACTCCAGACACAGATGAAATACCTTTCTGGCTGACTTTCTTTGTCTTACTGAAGCCTTCGTGTTGCATACATTTGGGGCTTCAATTTTCCACTGCAGATTTTATTCAAGTTGAAGTTTTGCAAACTACCCTCCGTTTCCAACAGACTTGCCATGAATATTACACAGGATTCCAGTGTACTTGCAAACAAAAAGACTAGGAAAGACAGACCTGAAGAATAATTTCAAGTATCAAGTTTGGATGAGGCTGACCTGGGATCAGATCTTAATTGGTCTTAGGTAGATTACTTAGGTCTCTCTAAACTTCAGTTTCCTCACCTTTGAAGTGTGATCATTGTGTTTTCTACCACCCAGGATAGAATGAAATTTTAATGAAATAATACAAATGAACCAGGTAATAGAGTTTCTGGAAAACAGGAAATGTTCAGAACTGTTAGCTAGTGTAATTATGAAATCACATATATATGCAGGCCTTTTCTGTTAACTGTTGTTCAGTTTACTGACTGATTCCCTATCAAAGGTCTCTGTGAATGGGAAGGTAGAGCTACTCTGCCTCCAATGCCCAGGACTGATATCTCCTGGAAATATATGATACAGTGATTTTCTAGCTAAGATGTGCTCATATAGTTTTTCAGCTCTAAAGAGAAACCTCCATGTCTGACCCGATGATGTTTTTAGTCGCTAACAACAACAGCAAAAAGACCCCAAGATGAAAAGATCTAGGGGTGAAAGGTGCTGACAAAATCTCACATAGTGCATTTCTCTGGTAGATGTATGTTTTCAGGAGACATCATTTTCCCCCATGAAAGTACCAAACTCTGAGAATGGGCCACTTGGAGAATGGGCCGTTGTTCACCTGTGCCTTTTGCTGATGTGTCTATCATCCCTCTGTTACAGAATGCTGAGACCCAAAGGATGGGAACCTCTTATGAGGAACTGGACCCCAGTAGACGTTTGAAGAATCTTGATTATGGTGACTGATTCTTACACTAACTCAATTCCTGTTTTGCAGCCAATCTTTTTTTTTTTTTTAAATCCAAGTGTTTCTTTCCAAGTTCAGCCTTTAGGCCGGATGCAGAAGGAAGCTTAGTTTCTTTTCTTGTTCCCCCTTGCTCAGAAGACCTTGGTAATGGATATGGAAGAATCTGATACCCTGAGGACAAAAAGAATCTTACTTGGCAAATAATTAAACCAAAGTAAGGAGCAAAACAACCATCAACAATAAAGGCAAAATGTGGATTCTTTCTTTCTTTTAAAGGCTCATCGTGAACTTTATTAACACTGTGCTCTTCCCCTCAAGGGACACAAGGTAAAGTGGTATCAGTGTTTTCACCATAAAACCCCTAGTGCCCAGGCCTCGAAAGCTATCTACAAAAATTTATGTGAATACAGAATACAGTATTCCAAATCTCATTATCTGAGTCTATTTTTAAAATTCGCTTGAAATCACTATTTCCAGAGTTTTAAAAATGGCTAAAAGAAACAAAGCCACATTTGGGTTCTTAAGTAGTTCTTCAAAACGTCTTCATATATTGCTTGGAAAGGTATAAAAATACAGAAAAGGCTGTGCAAAAAATGCACACAATTTAAGGTCCTGGCTAAAGATCAAATGTTCAGGGAGCTGGGACAAGCACGTTATGCATTTGCCTCAGAAATGTGTACTTCCCTCCCCTGTGGACCACATGTGGGAGGGAGCTTTTTAAGTATTAATTGCAGTTTTATTTTTGCTCCCTTTGCCAGGAATTGGACAGGCAATTCTATATTTCAGTACCGAGGCTCAGTGGGACTTTATGGAAGACATCTCTGGCTTTTATCCTCTATCCTAACTTAAGTCAACTTTAGATTTGTTTTTCAGTCTAATTAGGATTTTTTCTTTCTTTCATTCTGAGTAACTTCATGGAATAGTATTTAAATTGGACATTTCTAATTTGAATCTTCTTATGCTTCTGTGGCCAAAGTCACTCATGTGCTTTCTTACACTAACATGACCTGCATTTACTGCAGTCATAAACACTAATTAGAAAATCATCGTGGGGGCACCTGGGTGGCTCAGTGGGATAAAGCCTCTGCCTTCAGCTCAGGTCATGATCTCAGGGTCCTGGGATCGAGCCCCACATCGGGCTCTCTGCTCCGAGGGGAGCCTGCTTTCTCCTCTCTCTCTGCCTCCTCTTAACTCTGCCTGCTTGTGATCTCTGTCTGTCAAACAAATAAATAAAATCTTAAAAAAAGAAAGAAAAAAAGAAAGAAAGAAAGAAAATCATCATGTTCTTGAATTTCCACATCTTGTATTTCATGACAGATTCTAAAACTCTGAAGCTTAATAACCAGCACTTGTGATCAAGACCTCCCATTCTACAAAGTAATAGCTAAGTATAACAGAAAACAGCAGAACCTAAATGCATGAGTTTATGAGTTAATTCAACCAGTGGGTTTACTTTTTTAAACTGCTCTCTGCTCCAGGGAGGGTCAAATCACTGCTACATAAATGAGGAAAATGAGCACTGACCAAAGAAAAAATGAATTATACAGAATGAGATTTCTTTGGCAGAAATTAATAACTAAGCTCATTTGAAGTAAAATCACACATTTTATGCATTTATATATGTACACACATGTAACTATATGCACATATGTGTATGGACATATGCATGGACATATTGTGTATATACCCACATATACATACATATTATATATATACATATATATATAAAATCTCAAATGGACAGACTTAATTAGATGAACTCTAGTCCTCATTTATAAGGTATTATTGCCCTCTGCATGGCTCTCTTTTATCTTCTCTCAATTTAAAGTATAATAAGCTCACCACTCATTCAATAGTTAAAAATATGACCACTTACTTATATCTAGTGGTAAGCATCCCACCATTACTTGCCTCCCCTATGAAGTAAACTATAGCTTGATTTATGCTTATAACTTCCTTACTTTCTAAGGAATATAGTTTTGAAATCACACATATATATGCATATACTTTGAATGATGTATTGCTTAATTCTACCCATTTTTTAAGTTTTATGATGGGGTGTCATGCAGTCTTCTTGGACTTGATTTTCTTCACTCCACATTATGTTACTAAGAGAGTCATCTCTGTTGTCCATAACTCTCATTTTCTTTTCTCATTGTCATATAATATTATACTATGAAAATATATCACAATTTATCTCTCCAGACTCTGGTCAGCCTCTTGTCAAAGATATCCTGATTGCCTCTACTCTTGGTACTATTTGAGAAGAAGAAACGTTATTAGGATGAGGACATTTTGTCATTTAACTGCTGAGAAATTACTATATATGCCTCCTAATGGTGCATTTGGGCAAATGTTTCTTCTTGCATGTATGTACACATACCTGCATGCCTGTGTGTATCACTGCTAGATTATAGGGTATGTGACTTTATTATCTCAACTTTATGAAATAATGCCAAGTCATTTCCAAAGTAGTTGCTTCAGTTTACATTTATACTAGCGAATGAATAGAGACCTCACTGAACCTTATTATCTATAGCGGTTGATTTTATTGGATTTCTCAGATTTTTCTTCTCCCTGTTGAAAGGGTGTAACTGGTATTGCAAATTTGCATTTTCCACTTTCTAGTTAGATTGAGCATATCTTTATGTGTTTATGGACCAAGTGTACTTATTCTTTTCTTAAATGCATGTCGAGGTTTCTTAAATCCATTTTTAAATTGTGTCATTTGTGTTCTCCTTATTTGTGTGGTGGAGTATTTTATAAATTCTAAATACTAATCCCTTGTCAGTCGTATTTTATATAAAAATCACTTTACTAGTTGGTGGCTTGTCTTTTCAATTTTTTAACCGTCTTCTAGAGAACAGAAGGTTTTAATTTAATAAGCTCTATTTTATCAATCATTTCTTTTATGCACAGACTTTATACATTAAATAAATATTGAGCACTCATTATATGCATGGGTTATAACAGGCCCTGGGAATATAAACATGGAAACAAAAATAGTCCTTTCTCTTAAGGAACTCAAAGACTACTGAGAAAGTAAAATGGGTAAATGATTATAACATATTGTGATACCTGCTGTTAGAGGCAAGAAAAACTTACCAAAGACAATTAAGGAAGCATTATAGAAACTGATGAAATATTTAAGCTACTTCCAAACAACTGGAAGAAAGAAATTTTATCAGCATATGCCAAGGCCCAGTGACACAAAAACTCACAGTGGGAAACTTCAGGTAAAATCCAACCAACCTGGAAACTGATAAGAGTGAAAATAAGAGAAGCATTCAAGACCATAAACCCCAAGGGTCCCACATTGATAGGTGGTGTGTTGTGAAGAAATAGAAGCTTACAAATGCAGGGACTTTTTGTGTGTTTCTTTATCCATTGCTATATCCCCAGGACTTTGAACAGTTTTGATACATAGTGAACATTTTCAATAGGTATTTGTTGAACATCTCAGCGAATGAATAAAAGGATAAAGGAAGCAATGCATTTCAGTTTCCTAAGGTTGTCACAACAAAGTACCATGAACTTAGTGGCTTAAAATAACAGAAGTTTATTCTCTTGCTTCTAGAAACCAGAAGTCTAAAATCAAGGTGTTGGCAGGGCCACACTCCCTCCAAAGACTCCAGGGGAGAATCTTTCCTTCTCTCTTGAGCTTCTGATGGCTCTGAGTATTCCTTGGCTTGTCCAAGCATAAATCCAGTTTCCACCTTTAATTCTGGTCTCCTCCTCTGTGTTTTCCTCTTCTTTGAAGAACATTTATCACTGGGCTTAGGGCCCATTTGAGTAATCCAGGATGATCCCACCTTAGATAATTATATCTGCAAAGAGCTTTTTTTCCAAATAAGGTCACATTCTTAGGTACAAGGGGTTAGGACTTGGACATATATTTTGGGGGGACACAATTCAACTCACTACAGAATGTCACTTCTATACTGAAAATCTTTTAATGACTCTGCTGATTGAGTAGAATATTAACTCTTTTAAATAGCTTAAAGGACCCTAAGGATCTGACTGCGGTCTATCTCTCCATCTTCATCTCACTTCTTCTCCTACTCCATATACTATGCTCTAGTCACAACAGTCTTCTAGGATTTCTTTCAGGCCATGCTTCTCCATACTCAAGCTGTCTGCACATTAGCCCTTTTGCTGTGGCTGTTTTCCTTCCTCTCTACCTCTGTCTCCTCTTCTGGTTTCAGGCTTTCTTCTCTGATCCTCAAATTATCTTCTCTGATCCTCAAGAGTTATCCTACTACAGCCCGACATGTTTAAATACTGGAAAGCTACAATAACTAAAATGGTGTCTTCAGAAAAGGAGGAGTAGATAAATAGCCCATAGTATACACATACTATGGAATCCCATGTAGTCGTCTAAGACAAAAAAAATAAAAGGTCTGACTACACACAGACATGAAAAAAGCTCCAAGAGTGTGAAGGGACAAAAGCCAGTTGAAATCAGGTGTATCGCATGATCCTACAATAAAAAGAACATAACAGATATGTCTATATAGCTTCATGTATATATGGAAACCCTTAGAGAAACCAGAATAATATCTCTCCACTGTTGACTTGGGAGGAAGGCAGGAGGAGTAATGAGGAGAGTCTTTCATATTTCCTCTGAATATTTCTGTACTCTTTCAACCATGTGCAAAGAAAAAGTTATGTTTTACTTGTATAACAAAAATAGTAATGACAGAAACAAAAAGAAGTAAAAAAAATAGTTTGATTTATTCAAGAATGTACAAATAGACAGTAGAAAAGAACAGAAAGGTTAGTAACAGGTGCACACATATTGGAGATTTAGTATTTGGGAGAGGTAGCCTCTCAAATCAGCTACAAATGGACCAGCTCCTCGATAAATGGGACTGAGGCAAGTGCTGGCAAATAGTGGGGGCTAAAGAGCAGCAGATAATAGATTCCTGCCTCTAACCAGGTACTGAAAGTCAGATGAAAGAGAGAGAAAAATGTAAAGAGCAAAATTATGAGAAATATTGGAAGGATATACAAAATAATATATTTTATAATATTGGGGCTGAAATAACGGAAAGAAACAGCACAAACTAGATAATCATCATTAGAGAACTATACCTGAAAAATACTTGCATGTGTGCATAAAGAAAAAATGTAGAGAAGTGTTCACTGAAGCACTGCGATCTAAAATTAGAAATAACTTAAATAGCCAAAAAATAAGAGGAGGATTAAGTAAAATGTCATATGTTTCTATTATGGCTGCATTTTACCCTAAAAAATCATATGGGATGCTATCTTAGCATTCAAAACAATGAAATAGATCCACATCTAGTGACACAGAGGAGTCTTCAATATATAATGCAAGTAAAGAAAATTATAATATAACAGTATAATCCAATTTATGTTTTTAAAAAGGAAGCAATACTCCTACACACATATGCATAGATATATGTATATGTGAGTGCACATGTACATATGCATATACACATTCATAACCATGCACATGTGTATGCACAGATGTATGTATAACGTATACATGTATGTACATTAGAAATGTATGGACATGGGCTTGAAAAAACCAACACTATTTCTTACAGTAGTGACCCCTTTAGAGAGAGTGGGGTTAGAGAATGGGACATCTATAGATATTACCTAATAAGTAATCATTTCCTCCACTTTCCTTTAGGGAGCTATTCTTCCCCCTTTCTTCAGGGTTCTCGCGTTCATACCAAACACAATACACATTCTTTTGCACAGGAATTGATAAGGATGGTCATATGACTTGAATATGTCATATGACATAGAAAAGAAAGTCATATGACTTTCTTTCTTTTGGGAAAAGAAAGCATTCTCTTTTTTCTAGGACCACTACCAGTACAGGTATGATTAATCTCCAGCTGTTTGAAGCCATGTTACCAGCTGTTTGAATCCTTGCCTTCTTGGACTAGGAGGAAGTGAGAGAAGAGAGGAAAAGAAAGGAGAGGCGGGAGAGAGGCCAATCATTCGGGTCTTTGCATCCAGTTGTCTATTGACTGGTCATGCCTTGAAGTCAGTCCATCTCTGAGTCTCCTAGTTATGTGTATCATAGATTCACTTTTCTTAATTTGACTGGATATCTTTCACTTGGAACAGAGAGTCTTGACTAATCTCGGCCCTTTTGTGTTGACTGTTTGTATTTATATAGTTTGATTGTCTTTACAAAGAAAATGTATTCATGTGTTACTCTATAAAAATGTTCCACCAATTTAAGTACCTATTTGTTCATTTGTTTAATACTACTTTGTGCATTAGACTTGAGGGCAAGGCTCAGAGTAAAAACAGCATCCAAACCTGCTATATAGTAGTTGCCCAATGAATACTTATTTTTAAAAAAATGTATTATGGAAATATCAAACTGGAAATATGGCTTTACTGTAGGAAGTTTAGGGGGATGCAGGACTAATGAAGATTATAAGCATATAAGGGACAAATTATGAAGGACTTTTTAAGCCACGCAATACTTCCACAGTCAATGGCAGTATAGATTTAGCATTAGTGCCATTGATTACATTTCTAGTCTAAATTCTTCTCCCTATAAAAATGTACAAACTTAGTTATAGAGAGTTTTCTCACATCAAGAATTCATTAAAATATAATGGCACCCTCCCATGTCTTTTGCCAGGTGGAAAAACTGGTTTCATTGGGGTGCATATGAGGCCAAGATAACAGATGTGATTCTTTGGGACGTCTGTTTTCCTCATTGTAATGCACATCCAGCTGTCTGGCAACCTACACAATGGGAATGGGTGACAGGGTGTTTCCAAGTTGGCACAGATCCACTAAAAAGAGCTCAAAACATTTTGGGTTGTTGGGGAATATCAACCTCTTCATCTTCCTTAATAGAAGATGACTGTACAAATGGGAGATCTTTTCCTACAATACCCTTTCACTGGCAGAATCAACATCAAAAGTCCAATCTTTATAAAATATATGTAACTTCTTTCATTGTTGTTCCTGCTTATGGTGCACATCTGTTTATTTTCTTGACATAAGTTGCACATTACAAATTCACTTAGTACACGGATGGAAAATATTAGCAGGGACATTGACTGCAGCTGTCTTTTCAGTCTGATATTGTTTGCAATCTCCCTTGTATACCTTCTTTATGCTTTAACTAAAAATGAGTTCTTATGTCTCATCACTCACAACAATCCCACTTTCTCAGTAGCTATAACTATGAACTTCAGTAGACTTGGGCTTTTATTATATACTTTGGATGTTTCTCCTAACTACCTCCCTCCTACCTGGCCCTACTACCCTAATTCACTTCATGACAAAGCAGCTATTTGATCACCTTGTTCTTTCATTATCTACATAAACACAGTCCAATAATACGGGCTTGTGATGAACAGTATCTCTGGCCCTGTGGACTTCTGGACCTTTCCAGAAAACAGTATTGTCTTTCTCCTACCATAGTAGCTGTGACTGATGAAAAAACTCACAAAGTAGGGTGCATGGCAGAAAGTAATGTCACGTCTCTTGGATATATGAAATATGGCATGGACTGGACTGCCATGTGCCTGTAGCTCAGTGCTATGCTTATCTGCCACTCCCAGTTAGTTTACTTGGGTTTTCTGCTTTGTTTCTCTCCTCATGTCACAAGTTCTGGACAGCAGGAAGGCTGACCCAACTTAATAGCATCATTGTAGAAAGCTGGACATATAACATAATTGATCCTGACCAAACTCTCTTAGAGTAAAATATTGTATACTTTTCTTTGGTATAGATTTAATGATAATTAAAGGAAAGTATTTCATCTGTTTTGCAAAATATTGTATTATGTACCTGCTCCTAGTGACCTTCTATTTTTTTAAGGGTGGTGGTTATATCTCCATGTTTATTCCTTCTTCCAAGTTATTAACTACTTCTTCATGCTTGATACCCTAAGAAACATGGATGTGATCCCAAAAATGTTGGTTGGTTTCATTTGATGTGACCCATTACCTTAATGTGGACCTAGAAATACTGATATGTCTGTTTTGTAGGTCAGTGACTTGGATTTTGACAACGATCATATTCAGTTTAGTCACAGTGATACAGGTGTGGCATTTATGTCGTCTGAGACTATGGTAAATCTATGTCCTCTATATCATGAAAGCCATATCTACACAAACTCCAATTTGAAGTGTTCTCAGGATTGAATATTCATATCTTTCATATTATGTTCACATCATCTAAGATATGTTTTCCAGTGTGATATGCTATAACCATCCTCGTAGCCTTTGAAGAATAAATGGAAAAGGCTCAATAAACAACTTTTCAAATCAGAGTCGGGATTTATCTTACAGGAAATTGCATAGCATCCTCTTCGCCCATACACACCACTGTACAGTTGGAAACTGCTCTTTAAATTGACTACTCTCTTGGCAATGATAGGTTTGGACTCTATTTTTATTTATTGTTTATTGTTAGGGAATAAGGAACATAATAAAAAAAATACTCAAGATAGAAATAGTACAGGTTTTGCTTCTTTCTTGAATGCTATTATGATTTCAGAGGTTTTGGGACCTTAAACCTGATTGGATTCCATCATTCCTATGTCTGGGTACCTATGTCTTCAGGGACTCTGACAAGGGAATAAAATATTAAATTCATCAGCTAAATGGTAATAGTATTTTATATGCTTATAAAGAACTCCAACAATCGTGGAAATGAAATTAAAAAAAAAAAAAGGATCCTGTGTGGTCACTGCAACAGAATATTTAATCAAAACCAAAAGTATCCCTTAAACTACTCCTCTTGGTGCAAGGACTGTAATGATGTTACATAGGATGTGTCCCCAAAGTGCCACAGAAGTACCCTTCCATTGCTACTTATGGGTAGGAATTTCAATAGTGCTACATAGGAAATATCTCTTAAGGGTTGTTGATGGAGCAGGGATATTTAATGATGTTACACAGGAAGTACCTCTACACCACTACTGCTGAGACAATGTCAAAGCACTACCCAGTGGGGAATGTTTTCAGCTTGGTGCCAGGCATAAGATAACTCTTACTGCCAAAAAGAGACTGAAAATACCCATCCTGCTGCCAGAGTATGCTCAGAATACTACAAAATGCAGGGGAAAAATGCCGATTGTGCCAAAAAGAATGGAAAGAGGAGGGAGCCCTCCTGCATGAGAAGAGTTCCAGGGCCAAGCAAATAGACCAAAGAAGCCATTATGAGGCTAACATGTAAAGCAAACAGCCAGAATTTTGGCGAGCTGAACAGAAATCTCTGCAAAAGTTCAATGTGAAGTGAACGTTAAGTTTTTGCAGACAGGAGGCCTGAGAACCATTAGCAAGAACGCTGACACCAGAAACCCACACCTCCATATGAAAGAAACAAGGCAAGACATTTGCAGCAAACCAAAGAACTCCAACAAACGAATAACGAGAGAGGAAGAGAGTTGAAAGTGAGTCAGCACAGATACCATTCTTTTACCATAAGAGTTGAGAGATTTTAACAAATCCTTGCTGAGAAGAGCATGAAGATGGAAATCTGAACACAAATGATATTTACGGTCATTCTTTAGTAAAGATGGCCTGATGGTAACTGAATGGTAAAATCCATATGGTTCCCACTCCAGAGAGTAGTTTTAATCCCTCAACAAATCCTTTCACCGTCTTCAAAATACCCTTAACTAAAAATCTCCTCCAGGTGTTGTTAATTGATAGATATTTCAATAGATTACATTCAACTATTGCATTTTAGACCCTAGTGTCCTGAAGGGGCAAAATCAGGCAATCCGCCATCATCATCCTTTGTAGCATAAATCTATCAAAGCAAGCAACATGAAGAATCCAATAAGCTGACTATTCCATACTGCTCAATCACTGGAAGTTATCTACACTTTTCTTTCCTTTGCCAGAAGGCAAAAAGATCATATAAGATTCAAGATGATCAATCTCTGATCTCCGAAAAAGTCTGAACACATTTCTCTGTAGCCTGCAGGGTCTATGGCTAACCAGTTTCCATGATCAGAGGTAAGAAAATTGTTAGTATTTCTCAAGTCCTATGGTGTTAACCTAGCGAATACTCTGGCAGTAGGTCAAATGGTGAAGATCTGTAAATGAATGACTTTTCATTCCCTCCATGCCCTCTGAATTCCTGATCATTCTTATGCTGTTATACCCTTTTCTGTCTTTCATGGTACTTATCTTCTAATGGACTAGGTGACTATTTATTGCATCTACTGTTGGTTGTCTCCTTTCATTGTTGGAATTTATGCCCCAGGCTTATCCACTGATGTATTCCAAACATCTGAAAAAGTATCTGGTACAGAGTAATTACTCAAAA
This sequence comes from Mustela nigripes, assembly GCF_022355385.1. Lineage (NCBI taxonomy): Eukaryota > Metazoa > Chordata > Mammalia > Carnivora > Mustelidae > Mustela > Mustela nigripes. The sequence goes on along the minus strand of NC_081569.1, from coordinate 65,660,157 downwards.
TATATTTATTTAAAGTGCTGAATGAATAAAGTTATCAACCCCAATACTATGTTTCATCCTTTCTCTAAGGCATTTCTATCTAATTAATTACAATCACATCGAGCTAAAACTAATAGGTTAATAAATGCCTCATTTTCTTATCAAACCAAGAATTCTGCCTTCACTACTCTGTTACATTCTTGTAACAACACTTTGGAGTCCCTTAGATTTCTACATTTTCAGCCATTTTCCATTCTTCATTTTTTCTCCTCCTCTATGTCTATCTATGTCATCCTGTCAGCATATCCTGCATATGACTTCTACATAATGGTCCCTATTATATCATTTCCACATGTTACACCATAGTCTAAAATAGGAACAGCATTTAGCTATCATCTAGCTTACCAACTCAAATTGTTCAGTAGAGGTTTCCCAGAGGGCTATGCTGAGAAGGATTCTGGTACCATTCTGAAAGCATTCTGCTTTTGAATAGGGATACCTGTCGTAGAACAGGTAACTACAGCTTGTCATCCCTGGTCTAAGACCTCATCAGCTCTTACATTTAATGTATCAAACTCCTTTATATTGCCCAAGTTTTAGAAATTTCCTAATACCTTTAATATAAAAGTTTTAAAACAATCTTCCTTAAACATATTTTCTATTTTTCCCATGTCACTCAATAATTCATAATGGCTCCCTTTGTCATTATGTCAAGTCATATCTTTAATCTAAATTCAAGACTTATCACTTACTAAATGTCCCCCTCCCCATTCCCAGAAGTTTAATCATGTATGATCTACCTACCCAGAATCCTTGTTGTTGTCAAAGGATCTGCCTGCTTTCTTGCATGTCTTGCTTGACACTACCCAAGTCTCATTATGCCATGTTGCATGCTATGGCCTGAAATGGTTGTCTTCCTTTCGCAGATACTTCTCTAATTTCTCAGAAAAATGACGTCTTCTAGGAAGCTTTCTCTAATTAATAAGACCTGACAGGTCAAGCCTCCACTCTAACCTTCCTCAGGACTCCTATGTAACCTTACTTTGTTTCATTTTCTTTTAAACATAATTTTGTACAGAAACATAGAGCTGTATCTTTAACAGGCAGGGCTGAACTATACATAGCATGTACCTATCTATGTTCCTCCCTTGGGTTTAGCATGTAGAGGGAAGCAGTTTACACTGATTACAGACTAAACTATATCACTTTCTGCCCCTGTTCAGAGCACTACAGACATGGTCCATAATGGAACCCAGTAGATTTGTAAGTTGGAGGTGCTTGGGGTTGGCAGTGGCCTGACTTCAGGGCCAGGTGTTTGGACACTTCAGTGATCAGTTAAAATGGGCTTTTATTCATCAATCTCAAATTCTTGGAAACAGTCAAGTCTGGTTCAAGAAGAAGAACCACAAGTAATGTCCCAGTGCAAATAACTGGAGCTCAGGTGTCTAAAAAAGCTTAAGGATTTAAAACATTCGCTACTCTCTAGAATCCACCCAAACTCCTTCAAATCTGCCAAAGGTGCTTATCCTCTTCATGTACTTAAGTACAGAGCTACTTTCTAGCTGTAAATGGGGGTGGCTGTGAACTTCAAGATGACAAAGCCCAGGCTGAACATAATTTTAGAACCTGAAAACTGGAAGTGTTTTGTGGCTGCTCATCTCAAAAAGGGCTTTCTAATCTCATCTCAAGTGCCCTCATCTACTACCTCCAGGCTTATCAGGAAAGTGTCATGGATCTGAGCCCTTAAAAAAGTCTTTCAGGAAATTGAGGAAGACACAAAGAAATGGAAAAATATTCCATGCTCATGGATTGGAAGAACAAATATGATGAAAATGTCTATGCTACCTAAAGCAATTTACATGTTTAATGTAATCCCTATCAAAATCCCATCCATTTTTTTCAAAGAAATGGAACAAATAATCCTAAAATTCATATGGAACCAGAAAAGAATTCAAATAGCCAGAGGAATATTGAAAAAGAAAGCCAAAGTTGGTGGCATCACAATTCCAGACTTCAAGCTCTATTACAAAGCTGTCGTCATCAAGACAGTATGGTACTGGCACAAAAACAGACACATAGATCAATGGAACAGAATAGAGAGCCCAGAAATGGATCCTCAACTCTGTGGTCAACTAATCTTCCACAAAGCAGTAAAGAATATTCAATGGAAAAAAGACAGTCTCTTCAACAAATGGTGTT
>NC_081569.1:65604770-65657879 GCF_022355385.1 Mustela nigripes | reverse complement strand
ACAGACACATAGATCAATGGAACAGAATAGAGAGCCCAGAAATGGATCCTCAACTCTATGGTCAACTAATACTCTATGAAGCAGGAAAGAATGTCCAAAGGAAAAAAGACTCTTCAACAAATGGTGTTGGGAAAATTGGACAGCCACATGCAGAAAAATGAAATTGGACCATTTTCTTACACCACACACAAAAATAGACTCAAAATGGATGAAGGACCTCAATGTGAGACAGGAATCCATCAAAATCCTTGAAGAGAACACAGGCAGCAACCTCTTCAACCTCAGCTGCATTAACTTCTTCCTAGAAATATCATCAAAGGCAAGGGAACCAAGGGCAAAATGCACCATTGGGACTTCATCAAAATCAAAAGCTTTTGCACAGCAAAGGAAACAGTCAACAAAACCAAAAGCCAACTGACAGAATGGGAGAAGATTCTCACAAATAACATATCAGATAAAGGGCTGGTATCCAAAATCTATAAAGAAGTTATCGAACTGGGCTGCCTGGGTGGCTCAGTGGGTTAAAGCCTCTGCCTTCGGCTCAGGTCATGATCCCAGGGTCCTGGGATGGAGCCCCACATTGGGCTCTTTGCTCAGCAGGGAGCCTGCTTCCTCCTCTCTCTCTGCCTGCCTCTCTGCCTACTTGTAATCTCTGTCTGTCAAATAAATAAATAAAATATTAAAAAAAAAGAAGTTATCGACCTCAACACCCAAAGAACAAATAATCCAATCATGAAATCGGCAGAAGACATGAACAGATATTTCTGCGAAGAAGACATCCAGATGGCCAACAGACACATGAAACAGTGCTCCACATCACTCGGCATCAGGGAAATACAAATCAAAACCACAATGTGATACCACCTCACAGCAGTCAGAATGGCTAAAATTAACAAGTCAGGAAATGACAGATGTTGGCAAGGATGCAGAGAAAGGGGAACCCTCCTACACTGGTGGTGGGAATGCAAACTGGTGCAGCCACTCTGGAAAACATCATGGAGTTTCCTCAAAAAGTTGAAAATAGAGCTACCCTATGACCCAGCAATTGCACTACTGGGTATTTACTCTAAAGATACAAATGTAGTGATCTGAAGGGGCACGTGCACCTGAATGTTTATAGCAGCAATAGCCAAACTATGGAAAGAGCCTAGATGTCCATCAACAGTTGAATGGATAAAGATGTGGTATATATATACAATGGAATACTATGCAGCCATCAAAATAAATGAAATCTTGCCGTTTGCAACCATATGGATGGAACTAGAGGGTATTATGCTGAGCAAAATAAGTCAATCAGAGAAAGACAATTATCATATGATCTCTCTGATATGAGGAATTTGAGAGGCAGGGTGGGGGGCTGTGGGGGGTAGGAAAGGAAAAAATGAAACAAGATGGGATCGGGAGACAAACCATAAGAGATTCTTAATCTCAGGAAACAAACTGAGGGTTGCTGGGGGTGGGGGTAGTACAGTGGCTGGGTGTTGGACACTGGGGAGGGTACATGCTATGGTGAGTGCTGTGAAATGTTTAAGCCTGATGATTCACAGACCTGTGCCCCTGGGGCAAATAAAGCATTATATGTTAAATTTACAAAAAAGTCTTTCAGAATATACCAAGTACCTATAATATGGTAGCTGTAATTCTCAGAGGCTTAGGGAATTTAATACTATATAATTCCTTGGGGGGTGGATTTGAGTCTAATAGTAAAGACAGCCCTATAATTAGACAATTTCACTATGATGATACAGATTCAAGATGAAAATAAGAACAAAAGACAATGAGAAAACACAAAGGTGCACTTAACCCAGTCCTGAAGTTTTAAGAACTTTCTGCAAGAGGTGATATTCAGACTGGGTCTGTATAGTTAAGTAGGAGTTCACTAAGTGAAAAAAGATAGTTGGATTGGGGGAAATAAGTTTATTTAAGTTATTATGTTTTCATTATAAAGATGCATTGAGAAGTTGATAAAGTGCATCACCACAGACTGTTACAGTGTTGTTACGGTGTTATTACAGAAATGAGTTGGATCTATAAATAAATAAACACATATAAGTAAGAATGGTACAGGTAAGAACCTTGGGAGTTTCAGAAGTGGAAGGCAGGGAGAGAAATTAGGTAAGGATGTGCCATTAGTGTGACATGTGAGGTAGATCTTGAAATAAAGACAGAATTTCAGTGTGGAAAAACAGTTGGGATAGCATAAGCCAGGGAATAGAGATGGGACAGCTCAGCGAATATACAGGATTCATGAAAAGGGCTATGACTGAAATGCAGGGTATCTGAAGGAGAGTAGCTGGGGATCAGTTACAAACAGCAAGTTGGGCCCAGCTTGCAGGTACTTGTGACAGTCAGGATTGGACTGTGCCATGTAGATCCAGAGAGCCATTGAAGGTGTTTGATTGGGATAGTAATGGGATCAGAGTTCCACATTAGATAGGAAATATCCATCACACAGCAGTATAAGAATATAAGAATATAAGAATAACGTGTGGTGCTTAAAAGCTAGTTGGCATATATACATTTATTAGTATTAGTGGAGTTTTTGGGTGTCAGTGGTTGTCCATAGATTCCATAAAAGGTCTATGTCTATAACTGAGAGGGGGTTCCTAGTACTTAGTGGAGTATCCAGCGGATGCTGCACAGATAATTCAGAACCATCCTGTTCATCCAATGACACTCGGTTTCCTGAGCATGGCAGAACACATGGAAGATTCCTAAAATGAAAGTTTTGTTTCCTGAGAGCTTATAATTCACCTGGTAACATGCAATTAATAAACAGAAGAAATGAGTTTTAGACCATGGCCAATAGGAGCTGACAAATGTGATTCATACTTCGAAGCACACAGACTGATGAAAGGAAAGATACACTCATCATTTTTTGTTTGCCATCTACTGTAGTTAGTCCTCATCAGAGCTCTGATAAAGCCACCATCATTCTTGAAGCCTGGTTTTGGTTCTAGTTCCCTTCCTTCAACCCCCCACTACCCCAGCTTTTTGCCCTTGGCCTTCTGCTGTCCCCTTCAGACTCCATGGTTGCTTTATAAAGGTCTAATATTAGCCTGACCTTTCTGGTTAGCATCACTCTTTCTTTATGATATTTGTGGGACTTAAAGATGAACCAGACAGATAAGAACTTTAAACTCTGTTATTGCCCTTCCTTGACACTTCCAACAAGTTAATTGTCTGTTTGCCTTCCTGTAATCACTTTAATTACATGCCATTAGTGACCATTAATAAATGCAAGTGTGTTCAATTTTCAAAATCTTACTTTTTTTTAGTCTCTGTAGAACTCCACCAAAGCGTTCACATGTGGTCAAAATAGAAAGTGAGGCAACTAAGCACATTCACATTTAACCTTTGGGGCTAAAGTGAAGAATAGAGGATAATTCATGAATGGGCTAATTGTTTTTCCTTGCTTCTGACACTGGTCAGCATCCTTTCTATACTGGCTTCATATATATGCAGTGTGTTCATTTATAAGACAGCAAAAGTTAAAAGGGGTTGAGAAATAAAAGCTGCCTAATTGCTGCTATTATCTCAACTCAGGGAGAGAATTGCTGGGTGATATTATAAGGATCGAAAAACCATTGAAGATTTTATTGATGGAACACTTTTGCTCTAACTTCAAGCCCCAGAAAATGAAGGTCATAATTCCAGTTTTTATGAGCAACTGATTGGGCATTTACATAGAAAGAGCTGAACTATGAGGAGACTGAGCCAATATTCTCTCTGCTATGGTTTCCTAGATTATGTCACAATATCTACTATAAAAACAGTTTATCCCATATTGTCTTCTGGTCAGCTTTGCCAATGAAGTCAACTGAAAAATATTTTCTCAAGACAGCTTGGAGAATGAAATGTATCGAGAATGATTAGTTAGATGCCCCTGACTGTGCCACTTCACTAACAACAATAAAATCATTGGTGAAAATGTTTAAATCTGTGGCTTTTTAATATTTTCTGCATAATTCTCTTTAAAAACAACTTAAATAGACTAAACTTATTTATAATGATAGCAATATGCACTTCTCCAAATATAAAAAGATAATGTTAATCTCTAATTACCAGAATTTATGATTTGAATTTTTTTCTTGTGGTGAAAATGGGTTATGCCAGGTCTTTTGTGATCTTTCCCTGCTGTAGACTAATGACAACACTTGAGAAAGCTGGCCAGGGTTGAGCCCATGGGTTCTCTGAAGCTACAGAAAGGCAATTTAAATGTGTTACCCCATCCAGGTAAACCCAAGAAGGTGGCATCATTAGTACTCCGGTGTTCCTCATCACATACTCTGCCCAGGTTATAAGCACAGGACTGATAATATAATTTACATGTCACTTCCTGTGGAGTTCACGTGGGATAATAATTACTCATCTTTTTGAAGTAGTAAAACCCAATACTAGATTTAATTCCAGGTACAAATATATTTCCTCATATTTTAGAAATATCTAGTTTGTAATTCTAGTCAATAAATTCTGATTAAATGAAATAATATTCTAGGGAAAATAAAATTCATTCTGTATTATAAAATGTCAGTTTTCTGAGTCATCCACATTGTTCCCATATCACAAACCTTTAATCATACAATATGACCTTTTTACATGACTACTAAGTATTACCGTCTCCTCTTTCTTCAAATGCCAACATATTTTTGGATGAAGGGTAGATTTGTACATAAAAGATATCATCCGCCCAAGACCTCTCTGCAAAGTAGGAAAGTGAAGGGGTGCTAAGAAAGTGAAAGGATGTGAGTTAGGAAAAAATCTACGGAATGAAACAGGAGTTGTCTTAGGTTGGGGTGAATGGGATGAGTCCACGGACAAAAAAAACGAAACAACTGACTGAATTAAATCAAACAGTATACTTGGAGGGTGTTATCTCATCATCTATATCCCTACTTCTCCACTCCCATTCCCACTGTTGGTTTCTAAAATAACTTGAGGTTGTTTTTTTTTTTTTCACTCACTTTTGTGCCTTTTTTTTTTTTTTTTTTTTGAGACAGGAACGTGGGAGAAGTTGTAGATAGCGTGACAGGTAAATGGGAGAAACAGTACATAATCCTAAGTTGTTTATAAGCTCTGCCATTGACTTGTGTTGAATCGAACCTAAAAATAATGTGTATCAAATCCCCAGATTCCTAACATACATGAGTATAATAACTAAGTCCATTTCTTTTTATCAAATAAAAGCTTGTATTTTAAAGTTGTAAAGGTCATTTAAAATTCTCCTGAAATTAAACCTCCACATTAGCAAGACAAACAAAGCCCTTCCCAACCTGATCCTAAATAATTTTGCTGTTCATCCTACCAAGTCACCCATGAAATTTATGCGTCAGTTAATGACCAGTATCAACAATAGAACTAAATGAAAGAATAAATGAATAAATGAATGAAGCCTTAACTGACCAAATACAGAAAACCCTTCCCCTCCTCTTTGTCTTTGCTTAGAATGCCCTCCTATCTCCTTTGCCTAAAATATGACGACGCATCTACAAAGATCTAGAATCAATATTACCTCCCTTGTGACACAAGTCTTACCGCAGATTTTCTTTGTTCTAGGAACACTGGACGAAGTCCCACCATAGCTCTGCTATTTAGTAGCATCATTCTGAGCCACTTGGGGGAAGGGCTCACTACTGGCTTGGCAACTGTATTAGTCAGGAGAAGCTCCATTATGCAAGTCACAAACTGAGCCCAAAATTTCAGTAACTGAATATGACAGGAGCTTATTTCTTGCTCATACTTTATGTCTCATTCACAGTCAGCAGGGACTCTGCTCCACATAGCTACTCAGAGATCCAAACTGATGGAAACTCCCATCATCCTGTAGCTATGCTATCCAGAACCTGGGCCTGCTTGATTGTTATAAAATCATGCCATGGAATCCTATCACGAAATCATGAAAAACCGCATATAGGCTCTTACTCCCTTAGCCCAAAAGTGATAAATTCATCACTTCCACTTACATGTTATTGACTAGTATTGGTCACAGTGCCTTGCCTAATTGCAAAGTGGCCAAGGCATACAGGCAGTATTTGCTGAGCATTTTGGTCTCTACCTTAATACGCCATTAAAATATTATTAACATGCCCATACTCCCTGAAGGAATAATCTACAGATTAAATATTATTCTTGTTGTAGACTAATAACATTGTTTTTACAGAAATAGAAGAAATAATCCTAAAGTTCATAAAGACTCAGAGTAGCCAAGTAATCTTGAGAGGAAAAGAACAAACCTGGAAGTATCACAGTACCTAATTTCAAAATATATTACAAAACTACAGTAATTAAAACAGTCTGGTACTGGCATAAAGACTAATGGGTTAAGCCGCTGCCTTCAGCTCAGGTCATGATCTCAGGGTCCTGGGATCAAGTCCCGCATCGGGCTCTCTGCTCCGCAGGGAGCCTGCTTCCTCCTCTCTCTCTCTCTGCCTGCCTCTCTGCCTACTTGTGATCTCTCCCTGTCAAATAAATAAATAAATTCTTAAAAAAAAAAAAAGACTAATAGAACAAAATAGAGATCCACAAGTAAACCCACACATATATGCTCAACTTATTTTTGACAAGAATGCCAAGAATCCACAATGGGGAAAGAATAGGTTCTTCCACAAGGTGTATTGGAAACATTGGATATCCATACAAAAGAATGAAATCAAACCCCTATCTTATAGCATACATAAACCTCAACTCAAAAGGGATTAAAGACGTAAATGCTTGACTTGAAACTATAAAAGTCCCCGGGGGAGTGGGGGGAACACAGGAGAAAAATCTTCATGACATTGGTTTTGGCAAGTATTTTTTGGATATGACACTAAAAGCACAAACAACAAAACCAAAAACAGACACATGGGACTATATCAAACTATAAAACTTCTGCACTTCAAAGGAAACAACAGAGTGAAAAGCAACCTTGGAATGGGAGAAATAATTGCAAGTCAAACATCTGACAAAGGATTAATTTTCAAAAGAAACAATTCAATATCAAAAAAAGAAAAAGTGGGACGCCTAGGTGGCTCAGTTGGTTGGACTACTGCCTTTGGCTTGGGTCATGATCCCAGAGTCCCGGAATCGAGTCTCACATCGGGCTCCCAGCTCCACAAGGAGTCTGCTTCTCTCTCTCACCTTCTCCTCACTCATGCTCTCTCTCACTGTCTCTCTCTCAAATAAATAAATAAAATCTTGAAAAAAAAAAAAGAAAAGAGAAAAGATAAAAAAGAAGGGAGGAAGGAAGGAAGAAGAGAAAAAATAAAAGCGTAGTCCAAATACAAAGTGAGCAAAACATTTAATAGACGTTTCTTCAAAAAAGACATACGAATGGCCAACAGACACATGAAAAAATGCTCAACATCACTCATCATCAGGGAAATGCAAATCAAAACCACAATGAGATATCACCTCATACCAATTAGAATAACTATCAACAAAAAATAAGTATTGCCAAGGCTTTGGAGAAACTTGAACACTTATATGCTGTTAGTGGGAATGTAAAATGCTTCAGCTGCTATGGAAAACAGTATGGAGGTTCCTCAAGAAATTTAAAATAGATCTACCACATGATCCAGCAATCCCATGTCTGGGTATATGCCTGAAAACATTGAAATCAGGATCTCAGAAAGTTATCTTCATTCCCATGTTCACTGCAGCATTATTTATAATAGCCAAAGTAAAGAAACAAACTAAATGCCCATTAGTGATTGGGTGGATAAAGAGAATGTGGTATATAAATACAATAGAATATTACTCAGCCCTAAGAGAGAAGGAAATCCTACCAGGTGTTAACAACATGGATGGACCTGGAAGACATTACGCTAATGTTAGCGTAATGTTAGCCAGACACACAGGACAAATAATGTATGATTTTACTTTTATGAGGTACCTAAAATAGTCTGACTTCCAGATGAAGCAAATAGAATGGCAGGTGATGGGGGAAAGGGGAAATAAGAACTCATTCAGTGGGTATAAAGTTACAAGTGTACAAGATGAGTAAGTTCTAAGAGATATGGTGTACAACATAGTACCTGTAACAATACAAGTACATTTGAAAATATACGAAGAGGGTAGGTGTCATGTTAAATATTCTTACCACAAAAGAGAAACTAAGACAAAAAATGAATGGACATAAGGAAACTTTTGAAGGTGATCAATATGCTTAAACCGTTTCCGTAGAGTAGTGGTTATCACGTTCGCCTAACAATATGCTTAAACCTTGATTATGATGATGGTATCATGGGTGTATGGACATGTTTAAACTTACCAAATTGTATATATTAAACATGTACAATTGTTGTCTATCAATTATATTTCAATAAAGTTGTAAAGAAATACTCTATTAAGTACTGGGAAAAGAGAAATGATTAAGACTTAGTGCCTTCTTGCATAGAGCAAGCTGGATAGATACTGAGTAGTTTTAATAAAGCCTGTGTCTATTAGAGTCATGTTGCATAAATGAGCATTTCATTGAGGTCATACCAGTCTCTCCAAGAAGAATAATATTTTAAGATGATTTCTGGAGTCATGTTTCACATTTGCTGCAAAAAAATACATTCATAAATTTAAGTGTTAATGTCATATACCCTTTGATATATGCAATGAGGTTTGGGATGCTTAAAAATAAGTGTTTGTAGTTTATGTTTATGGTAATTTCATGGGAACACAGAAAGGATCCTAATGTATTAAGCAAACATTCCACAACTAATTAGGCCATTTACTCCTCAATCCACTTCTCCTCTGAACTGAAAGGACAGAGGCTTCTGACTAAGAGATTCTGACCCCAGGGGCGACAGGGAGGGTCTGTCTTCCTCAAGGCTCAGTTGTAAGCCTGTCTTAGGCAGCGCTCAAACTTCTTCCGGAGCTCAGTTCACTCCACAAGCCCACAAACAAGGCGACAAGCTGACAGGAACTAAGCCAGGATTCTTGGCCTTCTATTCTGTTTCATGAGCCAAAGGGAAACGAGGCCACCTTCCGAGGTCCAGCCAGCTAGGAATTAAGCCTTCTCCTCCCCTCTTCCTTCACCCTTGCCAGACAGCCTGTGGACAGCCTTCTCAGGCTTCCGGGACTCCTGGCCAGCTGGGAAAGGAACGGCCTTTCCAGACCCTGTGAGCTCGCCAATAAGCCCTTTTTTCCCCCCACTCGAGAGCCAGAATTGGGAGATTACAAAGCCACTGTCACAAAATAGTCACTAATAGAGGTTTTAAGGGACCAAGAGGAAGAAAGAGTTTCTGGGTCAAAGAAAAAAAAAGAAACTGGAGAGTTTCTAGCAGTATTAGTCATGGTTTTCCATAGTTTGCTGATAATCAGAGAAAACCTTTTCCTTCCAAGGGACCCCAGGCAGGCTGGAAGACGTGTCTCTGAAATCTGTTCAGAGTCGTATTACATTAGTTTTATTTTATGAGCAGCTTTCTTTTTGAGCATTAATCCCTATTCTCTAATGCATGAAAAATTTAAGTTGATACTTTATGAAGAGGTGTAAACATTGGTACCAACTGATCCCTGTTTCATATGCAGACTTCCTGGGGACCTGGTGGGAAAGCAGCTAGAGATAGTCACTGGTTCAAACTGTGTTAATGTGCATCAGGGGACTCAGGCATGATTGTTTCATTTGACTTGTGATTAGATCTTTCCCAAGGCTGGCCTTGGTGAGTCTTGGCCCAGGAACCTCCCTGGCCCAGCAACAGACCTCTCTCAGGATCCACTGGGCTCTGTAAATTCCAAATCTTCTCCAGGGCCAGGTTTGGACTGGAACCAAAGCTGCCTCTACAGTGGCCAAGGGGAAATGGCAAGGGAGGAACAGGAACTGCAAAGTCGTGTGGCTCAAGTGAGACCACCATAACTTTCCATGAAGGACTGAATGTCTTTCAGTCCTTCCATAACTTTCCATGAAGGACAGAATGTCCCTCCACTCACCACTGTCCATATTCCCAAGCCACCAACAATATTAGCAAACTATTTTTTATCTCAGGCTGACCCTGGGAAACCTGCTTCTTCCTCTCCCACTCCCCATGCCTGTGTTCCCTCTCTCATTGTGTCTCTGTCAAACAAATAAATAAAATCTTTAAAAAACAAAAACAACAACAAAAAAACTTTAAGATCCAGTCTTCGCCTATCAGTCCTTTTTATACATGTCTCATTTAATCTTTTGTACAACTTTATTATATCAATGCTATTCATAGTTTTTAGAAGAGGCTGCTGAAACTGAGGAGAAATCAAGTAACAATATCAGTGTCACACAGATTATTAAAGATGGACTCCACTTGTCTTCGGCCACAAAGCTCCATTTCTTCCACCATCCACATTCTTCTGGTACAGTCCTAGGGCCATTTCAGAGGAAGAGGGATAGCATAGTTGGAAAACAGGCCTCTTCTATCATCCTCACTATCTCTTCCATGTTTACTTTAATTGTTTTACACATTGGGTTTTCATAAAAGATTTTCCTTGAAGGTAAGAAAAATTGGGACACAGAATACTGTACCATTTGTCCTCCTATTTCAGACTTCCCATTTAGGAAAATAGAGGAGCTAAGACAGTGATATTTGACTGATGCAGTATCTTCTAAGGATATAGTTCCTGAGTGATCCTGTGACACAATAATTGGTTATCATGTTAACCTACTAGACAATCAGAGATGATATTCTAAACTCCCTTGTGGCCCCAATTTTTTCTCATAGACCAAAATATTAATTAAGGTAAATTAGTACAAATGCATTTCAGACTCTTTTAATATCTTTTACATTTGGGAGAAAATATCAAATTTCCTCTGTTCTTGCCAATTTGGAAAGGATAGGCTATGGACAAGTAGGACAAGTGACCCTCCCATCTGAATACTGCCTCTAGTTAAACTAAAAGAGTATAGGTAATACATGACATCTCCTGGGCTATTAATTTTGAAAATGCCTTCTGTCATTAACATTTCCTGATTTCTCTGCATAATAGTAAATACCAAATGCGTAGCATGCTAGAACCGTCCCCCTCCTATCTATTCCAGTTGTACTTTGACACCTTTAAGGATGGAAGACACGATGTCAAGGTATGTGGCCTCAAAACTTAGCTGTTGCAAGTGGTTCTTGATCAGTTACAACTGCCTTCTGGCTTCTCCTTGATCTCACTTAGCCTTGCTTTCTAATGATAAAGTATGTATGTCTCTTCTCTCCTCTCGTTCTCCACCTTCTCTCTCTCCCTTTCTCTCAATGTATGTAGTATGCAGGGGTGGTGTGTGTGTGTGAGAGAGAGAGAAAGAGAGAGGCAGACCTCTGATCAACTGAAGTTAGTATATTATAGGAATGATCTCCCTTTCTCCTGATTTATCACTCTCAGATGTGTCTATCAGGGACTTTTCTTAACAGCTATGTCCCTTCTTCAGAAAGACACTTCCATAATAAATACAAAGGAAACAATCAAAGCAGCTTACTTTGGTTGGCTAGCTCTTCCCATTAGGCCCACTCCTCAATCTGGCTCAAAAATCAGGTCTAAATTTTCAGTCTGCCAGGCTGCTCTCTACTGCCATCCCATGGTGAGCCACACTTTTTCCTTGAACTAACCTCTCGGTACAGATCCTCCTAGACAAAGTAGACAAATTGTGAAAGGTCCTCTCCAACAGAAGAGCAGTCTTTACAACAGATTGCTTAGACATAAGCTGAAAATAACTAAGGAATTACTGAGTGAGTTATAGTTTTACCAAGGAGTATATCAGCACCTGATTTGAGAAATGAGAAAATGTGATGTAGGAAAAGGGGAATCCTGGGGAAGCATCAAACTGAAAAATACTAGAAACTTGGATACACATTTATAGGAACCAAGAGACTTAAAATTGCACCAAGAGTCAGTAATGACTTCAACACAATCACTAGGATAGCCTGCTTATGTCTCACAGTGTCTATGCAGAAGTTCACGATGACCATAGTATTCATCCAGTCACCCCATACCTCTGTCACTGTTCAGACAGAACTCCTTACTGCTCTGACCCTGTTCCCTCAAATATTCATGAGGCAAAATAGTCACATGTCCCAGTCATTTAACAGACTCTCTTTCATACTTGTTTTATTTTTTTCCTATCACTTGGTCAAAATCAGTAGTATTTTGCTCTATACACATCATATATCTCTCCTTGCTCTAGCAACTGGCTGCCAGACATGGTCATTACAGTATATATATTTAGTTACTGAAAGCACAACTTTACATTGATTAAAATTTTGAAATAACTCCATAAAGCATTTTCGGTATACGGCATACAGCAAACTGACCCAGACTTCCTTAGGATTCCAAACTGTTATTCAAACGGTATGCTTAAAGCAGTGCTTCTACTATTTGTCTTTATTCTCCTTCTATTGTGTTTTTTCTAAACTGGCAAAGAGGGTTTAAAAATCATAATAAAACTTGAATTTTGATCTATATCAACTCAAGACACCAATCTGAAACGCTAACCCAACCTGACTACTCAGTTGAGCGTGTCTAGAGCCAGTATGAGGCAAACGTCCAGACAAAATGACAAAGAATATATTTCCCTAAGAAATATTTCCCTAAGAAGAATATTTCTTCCCTAAGAAGAATGAGCATCCAAATTCAAGCTTAATCAAATCACAGTATCATTCCATGTGGAAGACACAGAATTACAGAAGACCATGCCTTACTGTTGGGAGTCTGGGTCTTCCTTAGGATTCCGGGCTGTCAGTCTGTGGCGAAGTGATCCAGGACTCTGCATTCAACAGTAAATAGAAAAGAAAATGAACAAAAAGATATCAGGATGGCGACAAATGCGGCAAAAGTGCACTGCTTACAGATTACTAAGGAAATAGAAAACAAACTGGAATTAGGTTCATAATCCCTCTTTAAGCACTACTAGACTTCCCCCCCCCACCAAAAATATTTCTCCACAAAGAGCCAGTATGTAAGCCAGTAGTTTCATACAGGGTCTTAGAAACTATGCTATGTGGTTACTGAAGGTAATAAGACCATGTTAGGAGGACCAGGATAAGGACTCTCCTTGAGGTTCAGAAAATAAGAGGGTGTGCTGCTGTAGATAATTTTAGAAAAACAATAATACATCCAACTAAAAGTTGATTTATTTTTTATCATTGCCATGCATTGACAATTCTCAACCAAGACAGTAATAAAATATTTCCCACCAGGCAGATAGCTCCCCTGCCTCCTACCTGGCACACCACAGATTTTAGAAAAATTGGGCTCTTTACCTAAACTAACAAATTATGGTGATAAGGAATTTGGCAACGGCAAACTTTCTGAACCCAGAGACCTCAAGAGTTCAAGCAAGGGTGGACAGAAAGGAAAATCTAGGAAAGCTATCATATCCTAAAGAAAATTCTTTTTTTTTTTTTAATATTTTATTTATTTGACAGAGAGAAATCACAAGTAGGCAGAGAGGCAGGCAGAGAGAGAGGAGGAAGCAGGCTCCCTGCTGAGCAGAGAGCCCGATGCAGGGCTCGATCCCAGGACCCTGGGATCATGACCCAAGCTGAAGGCAGAGGCTTTAACCCACTGAGCCACCCAGGTGCCCCCTCCCAAAGAAAATTCTAAAGCAACCCAGACAGAGTAGCAGAAGGGGTTTATTTGGGAATCATCCTACATGGCTTTCCAGTGTGTTGGTGAAGGTAAATGGATAGAGCCCAGGAACAGGACTACTTCCTCTGGCCGGAGTGTCTACCAGCTATTGGACAATTTTTTTTTTTTTAAGGCTTTTAATAAAATTTTTTATTTTTTATAAACATATATTTTTATCCCCAGGGGTACAGGTCTGTGAATCACCAGGTTTACACACTTCACAGCACTCACCAAAGCACATACCCTCCCCAATGTCCATAATCCCACCCCCTTCTCCCAAACCCCCTCCCCCCAGCAACCCTCAGTTTGTTTTGTGAGATTAAGAGTCACTTATGGTTTGTTTCCCTCCCAATCCCATCTTGTTTCATTTATTCTTCTCGTACCCACTTAAGCCCCCATGTTGCATCACCACTTCCTCATATCAGGGAGATCATATGATAGTTGTCTTTCTCTGCTTGACTTATTTCGCTAAGCATGATACGCTCTAGTTCCATCCATGTTGTCGCAAATGGCAAGATTTCATTTCTTTTGATGGCTGCATAGTATTCCATTGTGTATATATACCACATCTTCTTGATCCATTCATCTGTTGATGGACATCTAGGTTCTTTCCATAGCTTGGCTATTGTGGACATTGCTGCTATAAACATTCGGGTGCATGTGCCCCTTTGGATCACTACGTTTGTATCTTTAGGGTAAATACCCAATAGTGCAATTGCTGGGTCATAGGGCAGTTCTATTTTCAACATTTTGAGGAACCTCCATGCTGTTTTCCAAAGAGGTTGCACCAGCTTGCATTCCCACCAACAGTGTAGGAGGGTTCCCCTTTCTCCGCATCCTCGCCAGCATCTGTCATTTCATGAATTGTTGATTTTAGCCATTCTGACTGGTGTGAGGTGATATCTCATTGTGGTTTTGATTTGTATTTCCCTGATGCCGAGTGATATGGAGCACTTTTTCATGTGTCTGTTGGCCATCTGGATGTCTTCTTTGCAGAAATGTCTGTTCATGTCCTCTGCCCATTTCTTGATTGGATTATTTGTTCTTTGGGTGTTGAGTTTGCTAAGTTCTTTATAGATTCTGGACACTAGTCCTTTATCTGATATGTCGTTTGCAAATATCTTCTCCCATTCTGTCAGTTGTCTTTTGATTTTGTTAACTGTTTCCTTTGCTGTGCAAAAGCTGCTATGGGACAATTTTTAACCATGCCATTCAAACCTTGGATACTGGATAATGGTAACTGTTCTGTGCTTTCTCTGGTATCATTGCTATAGACGATAACCAAGAAAGCATTACTTTAATACCTGCCTAGCCTATCAACAGCAAATAATACAAAATTATGGGTTTGGATCAGTAGGTGGTCTTACAGAAAGTCTTGAGGTAGCTTGATACCTTCCTCTTGCTCTGGACTTGCTCCCCATAATCCAGCTCATTTCATACCTAATGTTAACTCTTCTAAGGTTATCATCTAGGCTGGATGTGAGCCTTGCTGAGTTGTCTCCCTTCTCTGATCCCAGCATTCACTCACTTAGACTGAGGCCATGAATCTGATCATTCTTGCTTCTCACTGCCTGGTTCCTGGCTGAGGTAGGACTCAGGGTTTAAGGCATTGTCTTCAGAACATCATTTTCCTGTTCAGTTACAAAGGCTGATGTAGTCTCCACTTCTCAACCAAATCCGGTATCATGAGAAAGCCCCAGTGATGGAAATCACTGTCAGCCGTACCCAATTTTTCAACAATGAAGAAACACAGATATGAATAGCATATATATACATACCCATCCACACATATATGGATACATGTAGATATATACATAGTGTCACATATGATTTAAATTAGAAAGGAGGCTGAAGTTGCTGATTTCCTTGATTATATTCTTTTTTTTTTTTAAGATTTTATTTATTTATTTGACAGCGATCACAAGTAGGCAGAGAGGCAGACAGAAAGAGGGGAAGGGAAGCAGGCTCCCTGCTGAGCAGAGAGCCCGATGTGGGGCTCCATCCCAGGACCCTGGGATCATGACCTGAGCCGTAGGCAGAGGCTTTAACCCACTGAGCCACCCAGGTGCCCCGCCTTGATTATATTCTTTTTCCAACAAGAATACAGGTCTAATGCAGCAAGTGAGAGACAGTGAAGAAAAAAAAAACCAAAAACCATTATTTACATAACATATGTACTAGCCTGTGCTTCACCAAGTACTGTTATATAAACTATCTCATCTAAATCTCCTAACAACACTGCTGATATTATTATTTCTCATACTAGAGATGAGGAAAAACACTAAGGAAAAGAAACTTTTCCCAGATCACATAGCAAGTAGGGGAAGGAGTTCAAACCTATCTTCTTTTTACCGGCTGCCTTAGTAGACACATCTACTAATGACACCAATGCTTTTGGATTAGGTCCTACAAAAACCCATGATGACAAAGAATTCTATCAATTTTCTCTTAACATCTTATCAGCGAGAGAAAACAGACAATGCTCTAATGTGAAGCAAAATGCCATGAGGTGTAAAAGGAATGTGATGAAGGTAGAGAAATAATCTCATTCCCATTTCCCACATACCTAGATCAAGTCTTACAAGTTTTTCCCTAATTAAACAGCCTTTTTTATTCTTCCATCCCTTCCTCTACTTCTCAGTCGGCCACTTAACTAACATTTTCAAGTTGTTTTTTTCCCACAAATCTGCCAGCCTTCTTGCATTTTCAGCCTTCACATGTTTAATGAGAACGCACTGGGTATAAGGCCTTATGTCAATCCATCTACTATAGGTTGCATTTTCTAGCAAGCATTAGCATAAATACCAACATGTTTACATCATAATTACTTTAATTCCCTTGGCCCCTACTAGACCTGGAGTGTGTCATTCCACAGTGATTTCAGGGGTAAGAGATGATTATTGGTCCATGAAACAAAAATTACAATAAATGCTTGGAAACTTGGCACACTGCTTCTGAAATGATCCCAACTTTGCATCAGGTTTTGCTGCATAATGCTTTTATATTGATGTGAGCAAGTCGCTATTTTCTAGGTCTTTAGGTTCTCATGTATAAAACAAGGATCAAAATTACTATCTGAATAGTTGCCAAACTGAACATTTTGTCATCTGAAAGTTATGTTAAAAAAAAAAAACAAAAACAAAACATGTTTTTCCCTGGAGAAAATCACTAGGTAAATATTATTATAGAATTAGCAAGATCCTTTCCTGGGTTTACAACTTAAAAGTTAGAGACCTTTCCCTATTATAGGTAAAAGAGTTCAGCACAACTAGCAATGCTGCAAAGCAAGTGTCTAGGAAGTAAGAATTTTAAATGGCATGTGAACTATTACTTATTACATAATTACATATGACTGTACAAAGATCTATATTTGGGGCTTATTATTAATAACCATATAATTAACAGAAGTAGAGATTGAAGTCAGAAGTCAAAGGCCCAGTGTTTTTTTTAAGACTTTATTTGTTTTTTTGACAGAGAGAGTAAGAGACACAAGCAGGCAGAGCAGCAGAGGGATAGGGAGAAGCAGGCTCCCCACTGAGCAGGGAGCCCAATGTGGGGCTTGATCCCAGGACCTGATTCCAGGACCTTGGGATCATGACTTGAGCTAAAGGCAGTTGCTTAACCAACTGAGCCACCCAAGCGTCAGAGGCCCAGTTTAAGTGACTGCAATTTTATGAGGGATATTTCCATTTTTTGTACAGAATAGAGATTTATATATTCACTAGTAAAAACATATTTATTGACTAATGAATGCAAAAGCACTGTGGGTATAGGATAGAAAAAGTCTTATATTTATTGAGCACCTATCATATTGTAGATGCTATACAAAGTGTCTTTGTGTGTTTGTGAGTGGTGGAAGTGGAAGAATGGGAAGGCGAGAAGGTGTAAGAGAAAGAGAGGAATGGAGTATTCTAGCCGGAGTCTTAGTTCTACCCATCATTGGGTTCATACATGTCCAGCAAACTTGTGACGTTATCTGTCTATTTGCACAATGGAGATAAGAACCCCTTAAGAGTAGTAATTCAGACAAACTGGCTTAGTCCATGACAGTATGTTGTTTGTTAATGGGGTATGACAATCCATGATACCGCTCCTTTGAGTTGTGTCTTGACCTAACTGTACATGGACTCATATATATGGTACTTGTCTATTAAAGAGGTATTTATATTAAATCAGAGAAAGAGAGGGTAGCCCCATTTGGGCAAGGGTGCAGGGTAGTTTGTGCACATGCAAGACTACAAGGAACACAGTACAACTTTGGCACCTTGAGAGTTGAGTAACTTGGCTACACCACAGTGGCAGCACCTAGTCTCCATGGTAGCACACACGCAGCTCCACAAAATAATAATCTGAGAAGAGTGAGAAGTAGATATGGCTGTGGAATATATTGCTGGCAAATGCGGGGGTACCAGGAAGCAGGGCCCTTGGCATGGAACTGGGCATGGGCAGTGGTGGCTTGTCATGAAGTTGAGAATATAGGTATCACCAAAGGCACTTGAAGCAGGATGTGACAGTGGTGGCTGGGGGTGGCAGGATGGTTGATGTCATCTGATAACTAAATGGATTTCTTGATGAACAGCCCCCCCAAACCCCAGAGACAAGGTGTTGCAGGGCCTGAATTCATTATAATAGCAATGAGTTGTCCATCAGAGAAATGCTATTTCCCATTTATGGGACCCTGCAAAACGTGGTTTAATATCAAAAATATATTTAACCATGATGATGGAAGGTCATTGTCCTCATCTTACTGATGAGAAAATGTAGCTCATAAAAATGAAATCTCCTTAGGGTTATGGTATAACCAGTTGAGTAGTGGCCCCTAAAAAGATACATGCATGTCCTAACTTCTAGAACCTATGAGTGTTACCTTATATGGAAAAATATATAATTAACATAAGGATCTTGAGAAGAGGAGCGTATCCTGGATTATCCAAATGACCTCTACATGGAATCACATGTACACTCATAAGAAAGAAGTAGAGGGAGTTTAGGGGCACCTGGTAGCTCAGTTGGTTAAATGTCTGACTCTTGGTTTCAACTCAAGTCATGACCTCAGGGGTCGTAGGATCAAGCCCCAGGTTGACTCTGCACTGGGCAAGGAGTGTGCTTGGGGATTCTCTCTCTTTGCCCCTCCCCCATGTTGTGCATGTGCAAAAGTGCACACTCTCTCTTGCTCTCTCTCTCTAAGATGAATGAATAAATACATCTTTTTTTTTTTTTTTTTAAAGAAGCAGAGAGAGTTTTGAAACACATACACACAGAGGAGAAGACACACAGAAAAAGAGGAGGCAATGCAATCACGAAGGTAAAAATTGGAGAGGTGCAGACACAAGCCTGGAGCCATCAGAAGTTAGAAGGGGCAAGGAATGGCTCTGCCAACACCTTGATTTCAGTTTTAGCCTCTGGAACTGTGACAGCACGCATGTCTGTTTTTAGCCATCCACTCTGCGACATTTTGTTACCATCACCATAGGAAACCAATACAGTCATACAATCATCTAGTCAAAAGAGGAAACACGTTTCAGATCTAAGTTTGTCAGACTTTAAAATTTGTCTCTTTGGGCCCTGCTGGGATGTCTCGCATACCCCATCAGTACATGCTGCAGCCATACAGTTCTTGGGCCTTGCAAAGTACTTACCATCTGCTTTAGTCAACACCACCTTCTATTTGGAAATGCACTAAAACTACTGGGTATGTTAAGATTTAAATGAAAAGTATATGCAGTAAGGGCTACAGGAACTGAATGAAGAAAACTTGTTATGGTCAAAAATCAGGAAAGCGTTTATGGAGAACGCTTTGAATCGTGAGGAAAAGGATGCACATAATTGGATAATCATGAAGGACCAGGTAGAACATTGTGGAGTCTCTGAAGAACAGCTTGAGCAATATTTCAAGGGGAAAATTACAAGCTCCATCCGGAGTACACTGTGCAACCCAGCCTGCAATTGAAAACCTTGTACTAAAATGAGAAACTAATTAGATTTAGATCCTGATTGTTTCTGTTATTGCTACAGAGGACTGTTACTATCCCTTCTGGAATCTATGGTATTCTTATTTATTTACCAAAGATCCTTTTCTAAAAAAAAAAAAAAAAAAAAAAAAAATCCTTCTCACATCCAAATTCATTATTGAATTGGGTTTGTAGCTACATCTCTTTGTGGCCAAGAATTTTCTTTCTGTCCACGTGCCTCTTTCAATGCCATCTGTTTTGCTAAAGGATTTAATGAATTACAAAACAGCCCAGCAACATACAGGGCCACAAAGACCTGGTTCTTGAAGAACAGGTTTTAGCTTTACATCATCCCTTCTTCTCCACCAAGGTGAATTAAGTAATCTTTACAAGAGATAAAATTACCTGCACTCTTGCCTAACATAATAATGAAAAAGAGAAGGCCTTTTATCTATTCATTGTAAACAGAGTAATCACTATTTGCTGTGGCTCACTGAAACAATATCAACCAACCACCAAAACAAATGTGTTTTTCATTTTATCTGAGAACCTTAAGAACTTGGTAGTCTTAACTCTAGTTCATTATGTCCAATGATTTATCTCTGATGGCAGAGTAACAAGAAATATGTTTATGTCCCAGGTAGCAACAGCATCACCCCGGATCAATATTCACAGAGACTGTGGGAAAGAGGTTCAGTTTTTGCAAAAACACCTATGTATATATCCCACCTGAGAACAGAGAAGCTGAGATGGGGCATTGGGGTGTGGTACTACTTTCTGGAATCCCTAGTCAGGCGAAATCTGTATTACCACAAACTATGGAGCATTAAAAAAGTTTAAAGCATCCTCTCTGCCTTAAAAATCTAGTTGGAGAGATGAGACACAAGTCTTAAATTTTAAATAATAGCCCCAAACAATCAAAACAAAAAGAACCCAAAGTAAGAGTTCAAGAAAGCAAAAATAGCCCAAGACAGGACACATTTAATTATCAGTAATTGCTACAGGATGTCAGAGAAATAGAGAGAACATCTCATACTACAGTGGTCTGGAAAAGCTCCATGGCAGTACCAAGATTTGAAATGAATCACGCTGGATGAGTATAAAAAGCCAAAAAAATCAATATCTAGAATCACCAAATGGTGCCTTTATGAATATTCAATAAGCTCGAGTAACACACAAGGACTGTCCTGTTCATGTGGCAGGACCAAATCTAATATTCACTGACTTGAACCAGTAAATATCTATAGCCTTTTCATCCATCCCACCATATAAATGTGAAGATGCAAACAAAAACATACATTCTTATTTTAAATGTGTTCTGCAAGTAGAAACTCTAATCTTATGAATTTTATCCCTTTTGGACTAGGGTGTTTCTACTGACCTTAGTTTATCTTTCTTAAATTAACATGCAAGGACCAGATTTTCCATTCCAAAGAGCATACATGACTCATCCAAGGACAGAAAGCAATTAAATTTCCAAGAAAAAGCCTCTTCCTAACATCCTGTACACCTCACTTTATCAATAATAATTTACTTAGATCTTTCCTCCTTCTCCTTCTTATGATTATTACTACTAATAATTTTAGTGATGGAAAGACTCTGGTTCCATGCCCTCTGTGATAATGTCATACGATTATCAAACCTGACAGACAAATCTCATATTTCTTGTTCTGCAGGTCAACCTAACCACTTGCCCAATAAATATTCCAGAATGTCTGCTTTATACATGGCAGATACAATGGTATAAAAGAAAGCTACAAAGTCTATGTGTTCATGCAATTTACATCCAAGCATGTGTGTGTATGTGTGTGTACACAAGCATGTTGAGGGGAGACAGACAATAAATAAGTAGTTCAAGTGAATAAAAACAATTTCAATTGTGAGGTGTCTGCTATGTGAAAATGATGATGTAATGAGATGGAGAGTGACTGAAAAGGGTGACCATAAGTGGAAGTACAGTTATTTTAGATGATGTGGCCACCAAAGACCTTTCTCAGAAGGTCATATTTCAAGAATTGAATGAAGGCAGTGATGTGAAGACCAAGGGGAGAGTGGTCCAGCCAGAGAGAAAAGCAAGTATCCAGGTCCTGGGTTAGAAATGAGCTTGTTAAAGGAGGTGGAGGCTAGGAGGTTGGAGGATGAGAGAGGAAATGGTTGGAAAAGAAAGCAGGAAGAGGAAGTAGGCAGGAGTTAGATCAAGTGGGGCCTTGTGGACCACAGAAATGACTCAATATGCTTGGTTAGGGCAAATACTAACAGTGATTTCATAAGATGGCAAATTTATTTGAATTAATTATATCTGCTCTTCTATGTTATGATACTTATTGTAACAAACATATGAGATATTTATTTGCAACATTTACTAGAAATATACCATTTAGTAAAACAGAATTGTTGTTTACAGTTTTATGATCCTATTTAAGCTTAAATAAGAAATAAGATTTTTACAATATATTTCGATGTTCCCACCCTCTCTCACAATACTTTCTACACAAAAGTTTGGAAAACAAAGGGGAAAAGTTACAATCACATAACACTAACAAATCGCCTACTTTCAGTTGTGTTTGCTCCTTCTTATATCTGTCCTCAAGCATACAGCATCATGATATAGCTTTAATCATGGAAGAAATATGATTTTCCTTCACTGCTTTCAAAGTACACTTCGAGTAGAGTACTTATTATTTCGTAAGATTTGGTCATTGGCAAGAAGATTTCTTGGAAACTCTAAATAAGCCTGGCAAACCAGGTTCCATTGATCACTGCTTGCAATGATTTTGCCCCTCTCATTGACTCAGATCTCTACCTCTTATCAAAATTGGCCTTTCAGGGTAAAAAAGGACTTGAAGCAAAAAGTAATTTCTGATAAGCAGTAATGAGCCTGACTCCTTCTTACGAGGCTCCCTGGGTATAAAAATTAGATTCTAAGTAATTCTAAATAATTTTTGAGAATTCACAGGAGGAGAATTCTTCCTTTTGGTTGAGTGTCATTTGGTTGCAAATGAGAAGACACAGCTGTGGGATGGCTAATTAGAAGATTTTAACCTCACCTCACTATGTCTTAACAAAACCTAGAAAATAGACATTTTTCTTAGTCTTTATGTAAGATTTTGAAGCTCCCTGACATGGGGATTTGAATATAAGGATCTGGAGAGCTTAAAAGGTCAGTGGAGGAGTTAGTGGAATTGATTTTTTTAAGGAATGGATTTTATTTCATAAATTCATGTGTTATTTAGAAAATTGAAGAAGAAGGACCAAATACAGTATATTCTGCACTACTCCACTTTTCCCCCCAGAGAGTTGTCTCTGATATTGCCACAGAAATGAAATCCTTTTAAATAAAACCTAATAGAGTTTTCACAGAAATTATTAATAAAATTTAATATTGGTTTAAGTGGAAGGCTGTAGGGGAAAAAGGGAGAAAATCTACCATTTGTTCTGGGGTTATTTTACAAGTTTTTAAATTTATATATTTCCCCTTGCAGGTATCATGGGCATCTCAAAACTAGTACAGTCATCACAGAATTCTTGATAGTCATGCTCACTATCCATTTGTTACTCCATGGTTCTTCCTAGCCTCCTAAATCACGAGGCACCCAGTGCCAAACCAAACTAGATCATACTTGATTCTCCTCTCTCAGAGCCTCCTTCAACTCCATCCACATTCAAACCACCTGCAAGTCCTACAAAATATATCATAAGGCTACAATCAAGGAGTTCCTGGACTGTGTTCTCCTCTGGAGGCTCAACTGGAAAGAATCTGATTCCAAGCTTATTCAGGTTCACGGAATTCATTTCTGTGCAGCAGTTTGACTGAGGGAGCTGGCTTTTTATTGATTATTGGCTAAAGTCTACTCTCAGGTTGTAGTGGCCACCAGAATGTCCTAGAGGCTGTCTGTATATCCTTGCCACACAGGTTTCTTCAACATAGCCCCTCATTTCATTAAGCATATAAGAAGAGTGTCTGGTTCAAGTCTGCTAAGACAGTTCTATATAACATTATGATGGGAGTTAGTCCTATCATCTTTACCATATCATATAATCTAAGTATAGGAGTGACATCACATCACCTTTGCCATATTTATTTGGGTAGAAAATAAGTCACAGATTCCACCCACACTCAAGGGGAAGGAAAGACAGAAATCAGTGGGGCTTACCTCAGGGTCTGCCTGCCACATTTTAATGGATATCCTTTACCATAACTTTTTATTTTGTGGTTTGGGGCTCATATTATTTCTTTTGCTTACTTTGATTTAAATTGTTCTTCCCCAGCCCCTTAGTTTCTTTAGGTGGAAACTTGGGCGATTGATTTTAGGCCATCCTTCTTTACTAGTAAAGGTGTTGTAGGGCTGTTAACTGCCCTCCAATCACTGTGAAAGCATCATCCTATTTTCATTTGTCTTATTTTTATTTTCATTCAGTTAAAAATACATCCTAATTTCCTTTTGATCTCTTCTTTGACACATGAGTAATTAGAAGTGTGCTTTTTTGTTTCCAAATACTTCAGGATTTTCCAGATGTTTCTGTTATTGAATTCTAACTTAATTCTATTGTGATCAGGGAACATATTTAATATGTCTTGAATCCTTTTCAAATTAAAGAGTGCTTTATTATGGTCAGAATATTGTCTATCTTCATAAATATCCCATAAGCACTTGAAAACAGTCCTTCTATTATTGGGTAGAGACCTCTATAAATATAAGTTAGGTGAGATTAGTTGATAGAGTTAAGCCTTCTATGTCCTTATTTAGTGTAATAATTTAGTGTAATAATTTTCTATTATTTATTTAGAAAGGGTTGTTGAAATCTCTAATTTTGTTACTTTTATATTTGTGTTTCATGTTTTGGAAGCTCTTTTTTTTTTCCATTTTTTAAAATTTGTTTTCAGCATAACAGTATTCATTATTTTTTGCACCACACCCAGTGCTCCATGCAATCCGTGCCCTCTATAATACCCACCACCTGGTACCCCGACCTCCCACTCCCCACCCCTTCAAAATCCTCAGATTGTTTTTCAGAGTCCATAGTCTCTCATGGTTCTGTTTTTAAGTGCAGAAATATTTAAAATTGTTATGTTCTCTGGATGAATTGACCTCTTTGTCATTATGAAATGGTACTCTTTATCCCTGGTCATTTTCTTTTTCTAATATCAATGTAGCCACTCAGCTTTATTTTAAGTTGTGTTACCATGATATAACTTTTTGTATAATTTTACTTTTAACAAATTTATGATTTTATATTTTAAGTAAATATCTTATTTTCTTACAGGCAGGATATATTGGATCATGCTTTTTTATTCAATCTGATGATCTCTCATTGTTAATCAGGTATTTAAACCATTCACATTTAATGTAATTATTGGTATCATCTCATTTAAATCTACCATACTTTTCTTTGCTTTATATATATCCCATTTCTTCTTTATTCCCTTTAGCCCTTTGTTATGTGTCTCCTCTACAAATTCATATTAAAACCTTAACACATATTAAAACCTTAACACATGATGTGATGGTATTTGGAGATAGGGCTTTTGGGAGACATAGTTAGATGAAGTCATGAGGATGGGGCTCTTATGAGGGGCCTTTTAAGGTGGCCCCTAAAAGGAAAGGAAGAAAGAGAGATCTCCTGCCCCCTCTCTACATGCTCGCACAAATGAAAGGACATGTGAGGACATAGCAAGTAGGTAGCTATCTTCAAGCCAGGAAGAGAACTCTCACTAGAAACCATGAATTGGCTGGCTTCTTGATCTTGGACGTCCCAGCTTTCAGAACTGTGAGAAATAAATTTCTGTTGCTTAAGCCCCAGTCTATAATATTTTGTTATAGCATCCTATAATATTTTGTTATAGCAAAAGATGTCCCTTTTTCCTGCTTTCTTTTAGATTACTTAAATATATTTTAAAATTATTCTACACTATACACATTAGTGGCTTATTAGCTTTACCTCTTTTTTTTTTTTTTACAGTGGCTGCTTTAAAGGATTATAGTATATACATCTTTGAAATACAGAACTTCAAGTAATGTTATGCCATTTCATACAGAGTGTGAAACCACTACAACAGTATACACCCATTTCTCCTCTCTCATTCTTTCAATATTCTTGTCATACATGTTATACCACAGACATTATAAAACCCCTCAATATGCCATGGTTACTTCTGCTTTAAATAATCAATTATATTTTAGAGATGCTTTTTTAAAAATAAGAAAAAATATTTTAATATATGCCTACAGGTTTACCATTTCCAGTGCTCTTCATTTCTTTGTGTAGATTTAGATTTCAGTTTTTTTCTGAGGGTCTTTATTTTGGTTTTTGTATTTGAGAAATATTTCTGGTGAGCATACATTTTAGGCTGACAATTCTGTTCTTTCAGTACCTTGCTTTTCTGTCTGGCCTTCATTGTTTCCAGAAAGTCTGTAATCATTCTCATCTTTTTTGCCTCTGTATGGACTGTGCCTTTGGCTACCTTTAAGATTTTCTTTTTAACCCTTACTGGTTTGGGCCATTTGATTATATTCATTGGTGTATTGACGTAGTTTTCATCATGTTTTTATGCCTGGGATTTATTGAGTTTCTTGGATCTCTGGGTTTATATTTTTCATCAAATTTGTTAATTCCTCACCTTTATTTCCTCAAATATTTTTCTATGCCTTTCTCTTTTTTGAGGACTCCAATGACAAATATATTAGTTTGACTGAAATTTTTCTATACTTCTATGATATTATTTTTCATTTTTCAGCTTTTCTTCCTCTCTGTGTTTCATTGTGGTTATTGTCTACTGCCATGTCTTCAAATTCACCAACCTCTTCTTTCACAGTGTCCAACCTTTTGATAACCTCATCCTACACTTTTAAATCTCAGGTATTTTTTTTAATCTCTATGGTTTATTTGGGTCTTTCTAAATATCTTCTATGTCTCTCTTTAATGTGTTCATGCTTTTTTTTTTTTTTTTTTTTTACTTTTTGAGCATATGGAATATATTTTTAATATCCCTGTATGCTAATTCTTACAGCTGGGTCATTTCTGTCTTTTTGTATTGATTAGTATTTTCTCTTATACTAGGTGTATTTTCTTGCTTCTTTGCATGTGTGAGAAAATTTTTATTGGATGCTTAATATATGAATTTTATATTTTTGGATGCTGGATATTTGTATATTCTTTTTCATATGTTTGAGCTTCATTCTGACACTCAAACAAATTACTTGATGATATTTTCAAGGATTACCTATAAACTTTGGTATGGAAAATCAGAGTAGTCTTTAGTTTAGAGCTAATTTTTTCACTGCTATTAAGGCAATACAATTCTGAGTACTCTACTCAATGCTCCATGTATTACAGGGTTGTTCCATTCTCTCTGGAAGGAACAAAAATTTTAACAAGCCCTGTATAATCTCTTGTGTCTGTTTCACCTGATCTTTTATAGGTTTCTTCTCCACCTGTAGTGATTTCATCACATCCTTGTGCTGCTCAGAACACAGTAGAAGACTTAAGGAGAACACTTTGGAGATCTTTAAAATCCTCTCTCTATGCAACTCTCTCCTCTCCAGTACTCTGCCTTGCTAATTCTTATCTCTTTGGTCTCTCTGAATTCTCAATTCCATCTCCTCAGTTCAAGGAAATTACTGGGATCAGTTACAGCCCCTTCCTGGAAACTCTTGAGGCAGTAAGCTGAGACCATCATAGGGCTTGCATCTTTGTTTTTTTTTTTTTTTTTTTAAATTTCCCATAGGTATCATTGTCTTATACTGCCTATTACTCAATATCTTAAAACTGATTTTTTAAATAGGCTGTCTATTTTTTTTTCATTGTTTAAGGTAGGTGAATAATGTAGTCTTTGTCCCTTATTATCACTAGAAGTGGAAATGTGCAGGGATCCTTTATCTTTTTTATTTTGTGACATGGCTTCTATTGGCAGTCTGGTGGGATCTGTTTACACTTCTCAGAATATTGTTATTAAATTCATATAACCATAGCAAAGGAAACCAATTATTCTGAAATACATTTATCAAAATATTTTTTAAAACAATTCTGTTACTGTAATATATGTGCTTCTTTATTAAAATATTTAAAAATTCTAGCAGCAGGTCTAATAATTACTAAATTTGAAGCAGTATTGATCATAAATAATATTTCCAGATACCTGTAGCAACTGTATGTATTATGAAAATATTTTTAATTTCTATTGGTGACAAAAAGAATGGCTAATATAACACAGATTTGGATCCTTCATTCATAATAGGAGGAATGCTAAATTTAAGTTAGAGTTAGTGAAATTAGAGATGCATTTCTTTCTTTTTTTTTCTTATCCATATTAATGGGCCTCTGCATTGTCCATGAACATCACAGAAATCTATGGACCCTATGGTAAGAAATGCCCCCCAATTCTTTGATTGTGTGGAGTAAGTCACGGCAAAATTTGCTGTCTCCAACACCCTTGGTTTCTCAAGCTTGCTGCTAGTTCTATATCATCAATGTTACTGAGGTCCTAATGAACAATAAGATTAAATGGGATCATAGACAAAGCACTTACTATTGTGCGTGGCACCCAGTAAGCCCACAATAACCCCAATAACATTAGCTATTAATCATCATCACCATCTTTATCATGATGGGAGGGACCACTTCTGTGGCAAGGAACAGGCCAAAGTATATATAATGTGAAGGGCCCCTCTTAAGGAAAATCAATAAAACATTTTCTTTTCACCAATTTTATGAAAACTTATGGTTATATAAATGCACCTCTAGGGTCTCTCCCTATTCACAGAAATACAAATAAAAGGGTAGCATAAAGGAGACTGAGTAAATAAAAATCTTATCATATAAAAGTCAGCATGTCCCAGGTATAAATAAGAGAATCAAAAACTGTGTGTGCATGTGTGTGTGCACACACCTGCATGACAGGACAGTGAGCTCTTGCTATGAATGCATCCTCAAAGCCTCATCTCAAGATAGCTCATTGCTTTCTTGCTGGGTAGTCTTCATATATGACAAGTAGTCCTTATGAACAGAGATCTATCTACTGCCCCAGAAATTTGTTTAGCAAAAAGTGTTCAATACACATTTGTGAAATGAATTTTATATTCTGGTATCAGGAATAAAACCAGGGAACAACAAACAACAAGTTGAAAAATAACCTTAGAAATTAAGCTACTTGCAGGAAAAAAGGCTACTTCATTCTAAGGATCATTAATGGGCAAGAACTCAGTTACCAAAACTAGACCATAAGCTCTTGAGGGGTATTATAAAACTTCAAGAAGGCAGGGATTCATAGCCTTTGATTCATATCTGAATCATGCTACTAAAGATCCTAGTATGTCACCACCACGCTTTCTGTAAATGCTCATGGAATGCATGAAAAAGCTATACTGTTTTAAACTGCATGTTCTCCGCGGACTACATCACAGATCTTGCCTTACTTAAGCGCGTTAGTTGGGTAGCAGCAGGCTTTTTCTCATTTGTGAGCAAAATGACTGGCATGTCAGATACTCATGACCACAGAGATCATCAATAGGGAATGAGCTTTGTAAAGAGCATGGCTCTCTGGGCTTCATCTGAGGAGGGCTCCTATTTCCAACACGTGTTTGTTCAGGATCATGCTACCTTACAGTTTCATCTGCAATAGTGTTCAAGTTTGTGTATGGCTTGTCAGAAATTCTGGCCACAGGATGGGACTTGCATTGGGCTCTTGATCCTCTCCTATGCCATCTTTTTGAAAAGAGTTGTTAGAAGTGGCTCCTGTGATAAAGCAAGATGTTTTGAAATACATCAAACCAGTGACATTTGATTCTTCCTCTTTGTGAAGTGGGGCTATTTGTTTTAGTTCATGGAATAAAGCCAAATACTTGCAGACGTGCTGTTACTACTTAAAATCGGACTCTTCTCTGAACATGAAACAGAGAGAGGCCCTAAGTACCATTCCCAGCACTTTCCTCTCAGTAGGATACAAAGCTTTTGTGCACATAATGAACTCAGATATTTTAATAGCTGATTTGTACCCTTCAGGCCACTGTTGTCATAACCTCTACTGACTCACTGTAGATTATTATGTGGGCTTAGTATTGTTGATTTATTTTTTTTCATATCTGTTCCCAAAGCGATAGAAATTACCACTTCTGTTTAAAACACATTTGTTGAAATGGTACTTTCCTTCTAAAGGGCATTTAAGTCATTTTTATTTAAAATAAATTAATTAAATTTATCTTCTTCATTTGCCTCTATGTGACCTTTTGGGAACTTGGAAATTAAATTTTCTCCCAATATTTTACTTTCCAACTTGGCAAACATTGACATTGTTTTAGATTCTGAGCAAAGTTGAAAAAGCACAGATTTCTTTTCAAAATCACTTCAAGTTTAAAACAAGAAATGATAACGAATCT
Source organism: Mustela nigripes (assembly GCF_022355385.1). Taxonomy (NCBI): domain Eukaryota; kingdom Metazoa; phylum Chordata; class Mammalia; order Carnivora; family Mustelidae; genus Mustela; species Mustela nigripes. The sequence goes on along the minus strand of NC_081569.1, from coordinate 65,628,007 downwards.
GGAAATTTGCCTGCTGTAGTATAAGCTTTACTTTTCCTTTTTAAAATAAATTACAAAGAAGGAATGATGAACGTAAAAAATAATGGGATCATTAAAAAAATCAACTAAAACAAACAAAAGCCACCCATGAGAATGATTTCAACTGTAAATAGACTAGTTTTAAAAATGTAAAAGTGTTCATATGTCATTTAGTAAATATTATTATTCGATGTTGATAAACCTAATAAATTACTGAACAGAAATTGAAATCATCTACTTTTGAGTAGACCAAATAAAAATTACTAATGGTAATAACCTAAGTAACCATTTCCAAAATATACCAAAATACAGAATAGATCAAACAATTTGCTATTTATAACTTAAAATACTTTTTCATGCTTGATCACATAATCATGTAATAAAACTCTTCCAGTAGCTTTAAGAAATATTTTTAAATTTTTTAAAAAACTTTCTTATTAATGTTTAAAAATGAAAATTCATTTTCCTTAAACTCTCAGTATTTTCTTAAATGAGAGAAGAAAAATGTTTATTATTGACTAACTGCACACTATAAAAACACTAATTACATATAATTTTATGATTCATCCCCTGAAGAGGTAGTTGAAACAGGTATTTCTTATACCTCCACTTAAAGACAGAAAAGTGAACTCCCAAATCATATAGGGGCTAAGTGTCAAAGCTGGGGCTTGAATACAAGTCAACTGACTTTGAATCCAGTTTTTAACTAATCAAGAAACACATCCTTCCCCAATTACTTCAAAAGCAATTTGACAACTGTCTTATATATGATTGGGTGACATTGACCAGCTCCATTTTTTCATTTGCTTCAGCACTGCTATCATCAATAGGTATTTCTTTAACATAGCGCTTGTTGCTTCAGAGAATTCAGAGAAGAGAAAAGAGAAAGCCATGGGCCAGGCCTTCAGGATCTGAATGGTAAGTAAGGGAGCAAGCTAGGATAGGTAGTAGTGACAGAAGGTCTATGTGTGCATAAAACAAGGGCACCAATTCTAAGTCCCAGTGGCCTTCGCAAAAAGAAGTCATCAGTTGGGACACTGTGGTGAATCACAAACTGTTCAATTTTTGACTTTGGTCTTCAGTCAACTACACTGAGTTATAATTTACATAAAATAAAATGTGTCTGCTTTCTATATGCCATTCAATGACCATCACAGTCAAGTCCAAGAGCATTTCCATCACCCTCACAAGTTCCCCTCCAGCTTTTCTATAGGAAATCCCTCCTCCCACTCTTGGCCTCATACACCCATTTATCTGATAGAATTTTCAAAATCTAAAGAGTAGAGAGGGTAAGGGCAACAGTGAGAACACAGGGAAGACTTAAATCAGATGAATTTCCAAACTCTTAGAATTCCAGGTCACATGTCTAAATTAAATGTTCAAGCAAGGAAGGAGAAGTGAGTTGGGTTTGTGGGGGGAGGGACAGCCACCTGCTTTCCATTAACTCTATTCTTTTCCAGCAATCTTTTCCCAGCTTCTCACCATCGTATCACAACCCAGGCCCATCCATGCATACATTTATAGAATGAAAATGATACCTGCAGAGCCCTGCTGTATTGAGGAGCTGCAAGCTGGACTACATTGGTAGCTCCAACAGCATCCTATGTCCATGAATCCTAGCCAAAACTCTGATCAAGTACTTCTTAAACATCAGGGGGTTGAAGACATATCTAAGGAAGCTTTTGATATTCTCCTTGGTAACATGCACTTTGGTGTACAATTTTCCCTTCAATCTTTCAATAACCATGCATTTTTCTGTACCTTTGTGCTTTGAGCAGACCAGGAACAAATATCTCACTCTGTGCAAAAAGAATCAGGAGAGTCTCTGCATCACCACTTGTGGTAGCATTTTCTCTGAAAAGCATTTTTTTGGGGGGATGTGCTTCTATAATGCTTATCTTTCCTTGTGTTGAAGGTGGAGGCATCCCATTACTTTGCATAAGGAAATACGGTTCTGAAGACTTGTGGGGTTAGGGATTAATGTGTGCCTTGTCAGGAAGAGATGCAGCAAAAGGTGGAGAGAACACAAGACATTCCACGGTTCCTCTTGGTCTTGTTTTCCCCCAGTAGATATACTTAAGAAGGTCACCAGCCTTGCTGGGTATCACCAGTATGCTCATATTTCAATTGAGAAGGCACGCGATTAGATAATGCCTTTGAGCTCAGTATTCTAAGATTCAATACTGCCTTCCCTTATATCATACTACCATTTCTCTTTTATAAGTATTATAAACTAGGCTGGACACTTGAGGTCATCTTAAAAAATATCCAGCACCCACAGACAAGCATCCAGGCATCTGAAAAGCCCATAAAGATGTGAAGTGACCTGGAATGTACATGGCCAGGAGGAGGCAGTTTCTGAGGACAGAACTTACCTCTTCTAAGTCATTCTCTCCTAGAGGATCTCTTCCAGGGAACTCACAGTAAAATGGTGATCTGCTTTAGGGACCAAATGTCTGTAAACACACTAACAAAATGACACTGACAAGCACAGGAATATCTGTGATGAGCATACTGGGGTGGATGGGTGGCCACTATCATTCCCCAAATCATCTAGCACATCATGTAAATACATGTGTCTTGAATGGATGTACGAAAATAAGGAAATTATGTTGCATAATCTGGGCACAGAAAGGCGAACAGGGACTGAATGAGTTAGATATTTGGGGTTCTTTTATCTGGGGTTATCTGATTTGTTAAATGTGCATTTTTAAGATCAGCCTGTCTTGGGAGGTTCTTTGCCTGTGCAATCAGCAATGAATTTGTTCTACTTGCTTCATGTCAAATCCTATTCTTAGAAGACAATTAAAACAGTGCTAAACAGTCTCCTATGCACAAGAGGTCAGCCACTCCTCAAAGCAACTTTCTCTGGGTTTGTAGTTGCAGAAACTGTGATATGTCTCTTGGAGTTTCCCTAATTCTTTGTAATATTTTAAAATAAGTACTCTGGGACAGCTAAACACATAACTTGTCATCTAAATATGTATTCAGAGACTTCTAAAACATATTATAAATATGTATTTAGGGATTTTCTTACAAGGAATAAAGAGCTTTATAATAACTCCTTTGGAAAAATTGTGCTCTATTGCATTATATGTGTTCAGTCTCTTAAAAAATTCATGCTATTTCCCTGATAGACCAGGATGTATGATAAGAGACCGTAACAAGACACTGTCAGGGAGGCATGGAGAATCTCAAATTCCACATATGATGCGAAGCCCCATTCTTCATGAAGGACGAGGTATGTGGTGAGGATACTTTGTTTTCCTTATAAATAATGCAATGCGGTTGCTCACATGTCAAACCATAAATGGGCAAACACAATGCACATGAACTGGGTCAGCCAGGTTCAAGGCAATCTGTAAGCAGAAGCCTGCCCATGATTCTAGGAGGGAGACAGACCTGCCTTTTTAGGCAGATGACTAAATGCAATGAATTGTTTTGTAGGATCCTGCAACGCTTTCTCCAGTCAGATCCTTTTGGCTCTGGGTACATATACCTTACTATTGTTGAGTGCAATGGACATCCACATTTTTTATTATGTACTCCATTAGTAAAATATTGTTATAAGTATATCTCTATTATATGTATGTTCATCAACTCATCTGCTATGTATATTGAATTAAAGTAAAGCTTAATCTATGCTCTATTTTTAAATAACACATGATTATGAGTGCTGACCTTTTTCTCCACTCCTCAATAAATTACCAGGTTCCTGGTTTTGGAGAATCAGCTCAAATTAAGAAGCATCTTCATAGGAAGTATGTCTTGTCTAGACCTCTCTTGCTTCATGGCATTCTCTTCAAAACATGCAGAGAAGGGAATCAAAGGCTGCACATGTCAGCAATTCTCTTTGACCACAAGAGAAGCAATGAGTGGAGCAGAGGGTGAGTTTTCATCTGCTTATTTCTTAGATTCTGGGTGGACAAAGCAACATGACCCCCTGTGAGATTAGGCCAGAATAGAAAGAGAAAAGGATTTGCCATGTCCTTCTGTTTGAGGTACTAGCAGAAGTTAAAGGTAAAGGTAAAGACTCTTGTGTTCTCCCTGGAAAAAGATATCTTCTACAGGCAACACAGGTCTCTCCACAGAGATTATCCTCTAAAGCAAGACTCTTCCTTCAGCTCTATTTGTTTTTCTCTGCAAACTTTTCCTTTCTCTGGTATTCATATTAAGTACCCAGAGTCCTCATTTCTTTCTCCTCACAACAGTGAGGCTATGCTACTGAGAAAATACTGTTATTAACAGATTACATCTCCTTTTTATTTAACAAATGTTATTGACCTCCAACAGTCTTTCAGGTTGAGAAACTAGTTACTGATCAGGTACTACTCCTTCAAGAACTACCTGCTTAAAGAGTGTGCCCCATTGCTAATGGTTTAGATGTCAGTAACCAGCTCTCATAAGCATTACTGAGGCCATGCCAATTACCACTCTGCCTCACAAAGCAACCACCACCTGCAGCCTGACCAGTCAGCTGAGTCAGATCATACACAGATTATTTTTACTGGAAAAGAGCCAGCTCTTCTCCATTTATTAGTCATACAGGTATAAAAAAAAGATCATGGTCCAGCATTCATGATACAGTGGAATTAATACCTGGGTTTGAGATTTGTAGAAAGGAGTACAGAATGATGGAAGGGTGGCACGGTGAATAAGAGAAGTGCAAAACAAATTAGGCAAGGCAGATGAAGCTAATGTAAGTATATCTATGGCAAGTGTACCTTATGTCACCCTCAAAAATGCAGTATAATTGGGTGGATTTCTTGGTTTCTCTGAGAGTGACTTCTGGTTTTATACCCACACTGGGAGGGCAACATTGGGCACATTCTTTTGGAGATAGAAATGTTCCATATAGTTTAGAAAGGATAGGTGTGGAATCTACCTTAAACTGCATACTGGCGGGGCGCCTGGGTGGCTCAGTGGGTTAAAGCCTCTGCCTTTGGCTTGGGTTGTGATCTCGGGATCCTGGGATTGAGCCCTGCCTCGGGCTCTCTGCTCAGCAGGGAGCCTGCTTCCTCCTCTCTCTCTCTCTGCCTGCCTCTCTGCCTACTTGTGATCTCTGTCTGTCAAATAAATGAACAAAATCTTTAAAACAAACAAACAAAAAAACACAAAAACTGCCTGCTGGCTTTAAGATCCAGATAAATTGCCAGGTCATTAATTCCTCAAACTCATTAAGAGCTTATCTGGACCATGAACAGTATCAGAGGCCTAAAGCAAACAGGGCGCAAGCTCTGCCTACAAGAAGTGTGCAGTAATTTAGGGGCAACAGAAGTTAAGTTCATAGTAATAGAGAAGGAAGTGTAATAACAAGTGTATGGCATGTTCAGTAGAGGCAAACATGAAAAAGAGAACAATTATGCTAGATGAGAATACTTCAAAAAAGAAAGGCTGACAGAGCTGAGAGAGTCTTGAAAAATGAATAGCAGTGCCAGCATGTTAACTGGGGTGAGATATTCCACTGGAGGAAACAACTTGACAAACAGCATGACATAAATGTAGAACTGTATGTAGGTCCACATGGTTACATCATGGGGTGTCTATGGGGATATGGCTGGTGAAAGAGGACAGGCATGTAGACAAGGAAAAGATCATGGAAGACTTTGTGTGCCACGCTGAGATTTCTGGAATTTATCCTGTATGCAAGTGGGAATTATTGAAAGTTTTCAAGAAAGGAAATGTATTTTAGAATGGATTGGGCCTTTTCACTTTGCTGAGTATTTCAAAAAAGGAGTTATTAAATTCACTACAATACACATGACATATTTCTGCTTGCAGCTTGCTTCCATGAAACATTATTGTAAGTAAGGTAGGCAACATTATGTTTAATTTCTGACACACTAGCTCTAACTCCATTGTTTTCTGGCCACCGTCATTAGTCAACAAAAAGAAATAAGCAGCATCCAAATCAACAAGAAAGAAATCAGACTTTCACTATTTGCACATGACATGATACCATATGTAGAAATCCTAAAAGACTCTACCAAGAAACTGCTAGAACCAACAAATGGATACAGTAAATCGAAGAATACTAAATCAATGTACAGAAACTTGTTGCATTTTTACATACTAATAATGAAGCAGCAGAAAGGGAAATTAAGAAAACAACCCCATTTATAGTTGCAATAAAAATAATAAGATACCTAGGAATAAACTTAACCAGAGAGGTGAAAGATCCGTACTCTGATAACTATAAAATGCTGATGAAAGAAATTGAAGATGACACAGACACATGGAAAACATTCCATGTTCATGGATAGGAAGAAGAAATATTGTTCAAATGTCTATGCTACCCAAAGAAATCTACACATTTAACGCAATCCATACCAAAATACCAATAGCATTTTTCACAGAAGTTGAACAAACAGTCCTAAAATTTATATGGAACCACAGAATACCCTGACTACCCAAAGCAATCTTGAAAAAGAAAAGCTAAGCTGGAGGCATAACAGTTCCAGACTTCAGGTTATATTACAAAACTATAGTAATCAAAACAGTATGGTACTGGCACAAAAATCGATATACAGGTCAATAGAACAGAAGAGAAAGTCCAGAAATAAGGCTGTAATTATATGATCAATTAATCTTCCACAAAGAAGGAAAGAATATCCAGTGGGAAAAAGAGTCTCTTCATTAAATGGTGCTGGGAAAACTGGACAGCAACATGGAAAAGAATTAAATTAGACCACTTTCTCATACCATACACAAAAATAAATTCAAAATGGATTAAAGACCTAAATGTGAGATTTGAACCATAAAAATCCTAAAGAGAACACAAACAGTAACCTCTTTGACATTGGCTGTCCCAACTTCTTTCTAGATAGGTCCCCTGAAGCAAGAGAAACAAAAGCAAAAATAAGCTATGGGAACTTCAACAAAATAAAAAGCTTCTGAACAGCAAAGGAAACAATTAACAAAACTAAAAGGAACCTATGGGATGGAAGAAGATATTTCCAAATGACATATCAGAGAAAGGGCTAGAATCCAAAATATAGGAAGAACTTATAAAACTCAATATCCCAAGACAAATAATTCAATTAAAAATGGACAGAAGACATAGACAAACATTTCTCCAAATGTTTGGAGACATACAGATAACCAACAGACACATGAAAAGATGCTCATCATCACTTACCATCAAGGAAATGCAAATCAAAACTCCAATAAGATATCACCTTACACCTGTCATAATGGCTAAAATGAAAAAACTTAAGAAACAATAAGTGTTGGCAAGGATGTGGAGAAAGAGGGGTCCTCATTCACTGTTGGGAATGCACACTGGTGCAGCCACTGTGGAAAACAGTATGGAGGCTCCTCAAAAAGTTAAAAATAGAACTACCCTACAATCTAGCAATCACACTACCGAGCATTTACTCAACAATACAAAAACACAAATTCAAAGGAATACATGCATTATTTACAATAGCTAAATCATGGAAGCAGCCTAACTGTCTATTGATTGATGAATGGATAAAGAAGAAATATTGTATGTCTGTACAATGGAGTATTAATTCGGCCATAAAAAAGAAAGATATCTTCCTATTTGCAACAACAAGGATGGAACAAAAGAGTATAATACTCAGTGAAGTAAGTCAGTCAAAGAGAGACAAAGACCATATGATTTCACTAATATGTAAAATTTAAGAAACAAAACAAATGAGCAAAGGGAAAAAAGAGGGAGAGACAAATCAAGAAACAGACCCTTGATTACAGGGAACAAACTGATTGTTATCAGAAGGAGTGGGGTGGGGAGATGGGTTATGTAGGTGATGCAGATTAAGGGTGCATTTGTTGTGATGAGCACTATGGCAACTAACCAATTAAAGAAAAACTTAAAAAAATAAATCTAATAAAAATTTAAAAGAAACAAAAAGAAAAATAAGTCTAAACACCCACTTTGGTAACTAAAGAACTGGAATGTATGCACAATTTATACTGTGTATACATATAAATTAGTAATGCAAATAGAGATAGTACATTCACAAATGCACTCATGTTTGTGTCTGGGATCCACACAGAAAAGAGCATCCATCCCACACACACCCCTAGTGGTATAGGCCAGCATTCCACAAGGCTAGTGGTTTTTCCTCCCAGACCACCCTCACAGTGACCAAGCAGGAGTCAGTCCCTCTCCTGGAAGTGAAGAGTGCCCCAGCAGGGTTTGAGGGGACAGTGTGCCAGTGAGAAGTACACCAACAAGGTTGATCTTTGAGATGCAGGTAGACAGTATCAAGAGCAGAGAGTGGGTGATGAATGGAGGAAATCTTCACATAGGAAGGAAAACATTTGTGCATGATAATTTATTTTCTCTTATACAAGGATTGTATATTTCCCTTTAGTGTTAGGGAAGTGGGAGGTGGTCATTCTTTGTGGGTCCAAAGTACTCCTATGGTTAACGACCACCCCCACCTTAGTCCCTTGTCATGACATAACTTGTATCCCAGGTGAGCCACCTCCCCCTTGGAATATGGTCTTTTGACTACAGAAGAATATAATTCTTTTGAAACAAGTGATATTTGTCATGTATATGGGGCTTGAAGAGAGGACACAAATATATGCTTAAGGGGAGAAGGACATGCCTTGAATGCTGAAATGCCATCTGTTTTTTTTTTTTTAAGTTGCAAATTTGAGCCAAAATCGTAAAAATTAAAAAGTGCTGGCAACAATCTAAATAGGAAAATAGCTCAGTAATAGGTAACACGTGGAAAGGAGTATTATGCAGCTGCTGAATTAGTGCTCAGGAAGTTAGTACTAGTCACTCAGTACTACGCTAAATGAACAAGTGTAGAATACAAACTAACGTACACTATACCTACCAACACGTGAAATAGACACAGGTATAGTTAAACCCTGAGCTTAACATGTATGTGTTATAATGGAAAGAGTTGACATATTACCGCAGTAGGGAGAGGAGTGAGTTTTACTTACTTTCTCTTTTTTCTATTTTCCATAAGTTTTATTTAGTAAGAGCATCATAACATAATATCATGAAAATTGCATAAAAAATATATTTTAAAAATCTGTGATACAAACAGGACTTGGATGTATCATACATTTGTACTTCCCCAACAAATAAGCTAGTTCAGCTCCTTCCGGAGACAACTAAGCATTTGACCCATTATCCGTGTGACAATATGTAGTTGTGATATTTACTCAAAGAAATGAGGATGGAACAAGGCTCTTGATGTCATGAAACAAAATGAGGGTTGCTGGGGGTGGGGGAAGAGGGAGAGGGTGGCTGGGATACTGGGGAGGGTCTGTGCTATGAGATGTGTTAGCCTGATGAGTCACAGACCTGTACCCCTGGGGGAAATGATACAGTATGCGTTAATTTAAAACAAACAAAAAAAAAGAAATGAGGATGGAGAAGCAGCCTTCCATCCTTGAAAGTTTATCCTGGGTATCAGAGGAGTTCAAGGAAATCAGCTAACCCAACACTTCACTAACTGCTACTTTAATGAAGGCTTATATATCCTTTTTTCTATTTTCCCAACACTCCATTGACAAGCCATCTTTACTCATTCCAGCTAATGTGAACTTTCCCCTTTTTGAACATCCACAGTCTGTCCATACTATTTATATGAAGGTCAGAATCTACTTTGTATTGTTAATAACTCTGTGTGTGTGTGTGTGTATGTGTGTGTGTGTGTTAATTAAAAACTCCACGAGATTTTGTTATTTTGTTATTTTTCTCTGAATTTCTCCCAGGGTCCTGCACATAACAAATAGGCAAAGGTTAAAGGTTGAAGATACAGTCATTGATGCGCAAGACAGCAGCATACTCAGTCACATTTTAGCCAGGTGCAGATCACTTCCAGAAAAATGGTGTGGCTGACTCCAAAAGGTTAAGTGAGCCTCAGGTGGGATTCTGACCACATCTCAGAGACACTGCGCTGTCCTCTAGATCATCTCTTTGTCATCAATATCTACTCTCTTTGCACCCACTTTGGTCTAGAAATGATGGGTTATCAGTAAAAGATAATGTTCTCACATGTCCTCAGAAGACAAATTTCCATGATAAGTAGCCATTACTAATTAATTTCCCAAAATTACCTGATGTGTGAGTGCATCCTTTTACTTTCAAAAAACTGAGGGCCTTCAGGTGTGCCTGGGTGGCTCAGTGGGTTAAAGCCTCTGCCTTCAACTCAGGTCATGATCCCAGGGTCCTAGGAAGGTCCTAGGATGGACCCTGGCTCTCTGCTCAGCGGGGAGCCTGCTTCCTCCTCTCTCTCTGCCTGCTTCTCTGCCTACTTGTGATCTCTGTCAAATAAATAAATACATAAAATCTTTAAAAAAAAAAAAAACTGAGGGACCTCCACAGTTGCTAACATTTGGTGATTATTTTGATAGGAAACCCTCTTCTAGAGTTTTATTTAAGAGCTTATGTTAATGTTTTCTCAGTGACGGGGTGCCTGGGTGGTTCAGTGGGTTAAAGCCTCTGCCTTCGGCTCAGGTCATGATCCCAGGATCCTGGGATCAAGCCTGGCTTCTGGCTCTCTGCTTGGCAGGGAGCCTTCTTCCCCCCTCTCTCTGCCTGCCTCTTTGCCAACTTGTGAACTCTGTCAAATAAATAAATAAAATCTTTAAAAAATATTTCATCAGTAAAAAATATTTCATCAGTGTGTTCCAGTTATTTATTACTGTATTTTAAAAATCACCCCAAAACTTAGAGGGTCAAAACAGTAGTAATTTTATTATCTCCCCTGCTTTGGGAAGGCTCAGCTGGGGGGTTCCATCTAGGTCTCTTGTGATGCTGCAGTCAGATGTTGAGTAGACCCAAAGCAGCAGGTGCTATAGCAGCTAGGAGCTGGTTTGGCATCTCTCTGTTCATGCAGTCTCAAAACCTCTCCTTGTGATCACTCCATAAGGGCTAGTTTGGGCTTCCTCACACTATAGTGATTTTAAAGCAGACTGTATGAATGGTAACTCTGTAAAAGAGTTAATTCCACTGAGCAAAGTGAAAACCTTTACACCCAAGTCTCAAAAGCATTTTGAACTGTTCTCTATTGCACAGCATAATAGCTTGATAAGTTTAAAGAGAAGGGAATACAACACAGACTCCACATCTCAAAAGGAGGAACGTAGGGGTAGGAGATTGTGTTGTAACCATCTTTGGAAATGCAATTGCTACAAGGTGATAAATGTATCATTGCATTCCATGTGGTTAGTAATCATTTCAATTTGCTGAATTGGAATGCAGTTTCTACTATCACTGGTTAAAAAAAAAAGGATAATTTTCTAGTCAGTGCACTCTGTAACTACTGCTGGTTAGAGTGGGGATAGTTTTCCTGCTTTGGTTCTGGAGATTGCTACTCAGGACACACACCTATGACTTGGAAGAAAGGAGCAATAAGTAATAACTCTAGTCCATTTGGAATTCCTAGTGTTACAGGGTTTTAGCGTCCTGCTGTGTCTCATCAGTGTTTTCCCTGTTTCATAGCAAAGTTTTTGTTTTGTTTTGTTTTGTTTTGTTTTGATACAGAGAATCAACACCCAAAAGAAATGATTCCTGTGTTGCAGTGGAGGTCTATGGCAAATACACTTCCTTTCCTGGCATTTCTGCTGTGGCTAATAACAGTAATGTAGACCTCTAAAGCACTTTTCCATCCTGGAAGGTGGCTCTCAACCCAAACAATGTCAACTTGTAATATTTAAAACTTTAAACTTTTGGTAGCACTCCCACAGGTGTTTCCTTATAATACAGCTATCTAGGGCAGGTGTTACTCTCCTTTGAATAATGAGAAAAGGGAGCAACAGGAGATCAAACAGCATAGGTTATATGGCTAGCTGGTGGCAGAGTGGGGCTAAGAATCTAGGACTCCCAATTGCAGCCTAAGGCTCTTCTTGCTCAGCTTTGTAAATCAGAGCAGGTGTAAATTTTTCTGTGGCTGCAGAGACAAGGAAGAGGTAGATGAACCTCCCTTTTCTGTACATCACAAAGGGTATCCTTTAGAAGTATGGTTATAGCCTACTCCTTTTATAGGAAAAGGAGGTAAAGGGGAAGCCTTAGGTTTCTAAGTGTCTCAAAGACTGTCAAGTAGGTAACAAATATAGGAAACATCAGCATTTGATGGGTACTATGTAAATAATACTGCTAATAGATTTTAACCTAACTTCAATGGAAATATTGTTGACATACTGTGGATGCAAGGTTTGCCAGTCATTCAGAATCTCTTCCTAAGCTATTTATGCCCATTACAATATAATGAATGAAATCAGGATGAATTTTAGCTGTCTTGTAATGCTAGAAATTGTATGCAATGAGGGTGATATGGTAAACATGGAGGGAAATGCTCATAATTCATACATTTAAATAGTAACCTAAAGAATTTAGGGTTATAGATGATCGCAGTGTAGGGATGTAGCAGTTCCCTCCTATACTCCATCCCTCCCAAACAAAGGACCTATAGGAAAATCAGCCCTAGATAAACTACAAATGCTTTTTCCGCTTACTCCTTGGATTAAAATATTTCATATTAACAGATATTCATAATATATTATGGTTTGGAACATGTTCAAATCAACCTTATTTAAAAAATAAAATGTATTTGCTATGATTCCATAAAACATTTCAGCATATGGAGTTCTCTAAGGCCAGTTTTTTTTTTTCTTTTTTTTCAGTCAACTGGGATCTGCTGTTGCCAAAAATCATGCAATGTCTATAGTTGAAAGACACAGCTATGCATTTGAGACTCCTGCCCAGGGGCGCCTGGGTGGCTCAGTCTGTTAAGCATCTGCCTTCTGCTCAGGTCATGATCTTGGGGTCCAGGGATCCAGACCGAGTTACATTGGGCTCCCTGCTCAGTGAGGACCCTGCTTCTCTCTCTGCCTCTCCCTCTGATCCTTCCCAGCTCCTGCACTCACTCTCTTTCTCTCTCAAATAAATAAAATCCTAAAAAAAAAAAAAAAAGAAACTTAAAAAAAGAAACTCCTGCCCATAGACATTTAAAAGACAAATGGTATATCAAACTACTATATAAATGACATTGTGTCTGCATTCCTTTGTAGTAAAAAACAAATCATTTATCTTGCTTGTTTTAACAGGAGCATTCCATTTTTGTCTTTACATTGATCATTTCTCACTACATCTTGTTCCCATACCCTCCATCTGCATTACAATTTTTGTTGCTTCTGACTTATGTCCACTTTAGTTTCTTTCCAATGTTATTTGCTCTGTATTTCCCTCCTCTGTTTAACCTGACTTTCACTTTCCAGGTGATTATTTTTCCATTAAATGTCAATCACAGGCAAGGAACATATTTTGGAATTAGGAATTATTACCCAGGAGAGAGATTGGAAAGCATGTGATCTACATAGATGACATAGTTCATATATATACCTAAGAAAGATCAAATGAGACTCATAAAGAGATACAAAGTAATATTATATAAAGTGAATGTCTAAAAGCTAACAGGATGCTATGATTAACTTCACAGGGCTGCCATGTAAAGGTAAGTGTGAAGCAGAGATTCAGAGTGATGGTGGCATTTCAAAGACAAAAGAAGGAGCAAGTTGCATACAAGGTGATGACATATAGATGAGCTTAGTTGTAGTGTTTGGTTTCCTGAAGGTCAAGAAAAGAATAAATGTGAGTCCCAGCAGTAGGTTCTCTTGCAGGTTCCATAAATTTATCATGATTCTCCTTCCTCTTTCTTTTTTCCCTGTCATGTGCTAAACAGTCTGAATGCATATACTTTAAATTGTCTCCATGTCGTTACCACTAACTTCTTTCATGTCAGACAACCTTGTTTCATTTAATTTTGATCAACAAAAAGTCCTCAGAGATCACCAAAGACCTGATCTCTTTGTCCATTTCTGTTCTTGAGCTCAGCCTCTCATGTATATTAGACTTCATTTACCACCATCTTTTTGACTTTGTCTTCAGGAACATTGTAAAGTTGCTTTCCTTTCTAAATTGAGGTCTGCCAAAGCCTTTCTTAAAAAGCGGTCTTCCCATCTCCTTCGTGCATAAATGGCAGTTCTCTTCCAAAGTTTAGTTGTGGTCTTGTGCTCTTTTTTCAATGCTCTGTTCTTTTCAAGCCAATAATTCCCACATGCCACTCAATACATGTTTTCATGTAACTTTCCCAATGCAATCCTCAGCTCAACGTTTCTTACTGATTATAGGTTGTCATCACAGATTTCTTGCCAATAACAAGTGAAATATAGTCATAGCCAAGTTCGTTATAAAGTCCCTATTCCAAATTTATGGCAACTCCCCACTTTCATGTGATTTTCTTTGACTTTATTGATGATGAGGATAATCTCTTGCCTCCTTGTGCCCTTACTCATGGGAGGGCATCTCAGGTTCTCTTTTCCATTTCTTCATTCTGCCAAGTACCTATATTTCTCTCTCCCTTGTAAGTCTTAGACACGTTTCTTCCTCTATTTCTGAGACTGCAGTCTACATCTAATCTCTAACACATTCACAACTGTTCAAGGGTATTCCTCACCCCCGTGATGGTGTCCACAGAAGGGTGTCCAACCCTCCTTTTGTTTTCCCAAGTTCAACTTATATGCGAGCAACTTGCTTTCCTGTACATCTCCAGACTCATCACAAAGTATGTGCTCAATAAATGCTGGAGGATGACACTTCCTGTCACTTGAGACTATTCCTGAGATACACTGTATTTTTTTCCTTCTTTTCCTTAGTGCCTGGAATGCTTTTTGAAATGAAACTACCATCCTCCTTGTATTCAAATTTCTCTTGGTAATTGTGACCTTTTGAAAAAAAAAATCTTAGTAGTATCTTGGTGAAGGATTTTCAAAGATTTAAGTGAAAGAAAGATTCTTTCTTTCTTTTTGAGACCTCACAGTTACTTTTTATCTGATTTTTATTGTCTGCTTAATTTGGCCTCTAAACCCACAGGGCAGAAATTAGGTATCAAAGTGTTCAGTCATGAGAACAGCATCAGCACTTAGTCAATAACACGCTGTCTACTTCTAGCTCTGCCTTTGCAAAGTGAATGAAAAATCCTACATGGAAAAGGCTGTAATGAAAAGATACACCATGGCCAAGAGGATATTGTACAGATCATATCATCACTTAGGTCACATGATAAATTTTCTCTGTAAAGGAGAGTTCACACGTTCAAAGAAGAAAGTACATTCAAAATTACAGAGTTGGCCCAGCTCAGACCAAATTGTTTCAGTTGTTTCTAGTAACCATATAAACAGAAACAGAATCTTCTTCAGTAGCATATAATTAAAGACTTCTAGAGAATTGATCTGTATAAATACAGAGATTGTAAGTGTTCAGTTTATATAGGTTTTTAAATAGAAGTGAGCTGACTCACAAACATTATTTAAAATGTACACAAACTACTCACTTCTCGGTACATAGCTATTATTTGATTACAAAAATAAAACATTGCTAATGAAATAACTCCCAGAGTATATGCTCAAATTAATTGGCACAGTGGTCTAATTATAAGATGCAAAGAATACAAGGTGATGCCCTTCTTTTACTGCATAGAAATCACAAATTAAAAATTCACAAAAGCTCTAGTTCTCACATGACTTTTTAGTTTCTCTGTTTTAATTGGAAGACACTGATGCTTTGTCTCCCTCTTTGGTAAGCCATTAAGAGACTCTTAATCTCAGGAAACAAACTGAGGGTTGCTGGAGGGGAGGGGTCAGAGGGATGGGCTGGCTGGGTGATGGACATTGGGGAGGGTATGTGCTATGGTGAACGCTGTGAATTGTGTAAGGCTGATAAACCACAGACCTGTATCCCTGAAACAAATAGTACATTATATGTTAATTTTAAAAATGGAAAAACTTAATAAAAAAATGGTGGACTCAAATGTTTTTATTCTTTCCCCTTTCACTCTTTCCTTAAATGTCACCTTCCCCACTCCAGTTACTTACCCACTGCAAGATATTGCTGGGGGGTAGCACCACATCAAATGCACCCACTAAATATTATGCACATCTGTGTTACAGACACTGTTCTAGGCATTTGGATATAACAGCAGGCTACATCAACAGAAATCCTCCCCCATATGGAATTTACATTCTAGAGGGGGAAAGCGAAAAATAAATGAAATGAGGGAGAAACTTATGTGGATAAGCAGAATTAGGGATACCCAGGGTGAGGGCAAGGACCGATGATCATGGTAGACCTCATTAAGGAAACAGATGAGCAGACTTAAAAGAGGTGGAGGAGTTTGCTATCTATGAAAAAAGCATACCTGGGAGAAAAAAGCAAGTGCAAAGGTCTTGGGGCAGAGCATTTCAAGAAGGTCTCAGGAATGGCAAGGGGACCAATGTGGCTACAGCAGAGAATGGTGGGAGGTTTTATGAGAGGAGAGGGGAGACGTAAGAGTCAGATCTCCCAGGACATAATGAGCTGTTAAAAGGATTTTGGCTTTTACAGTGTGTGAGATGAAAATCCATTATGGGATTTTGAGTAGAAGAGTGACAGGGTCTTATCTATATTTTAAAAGATCACTCTGGCTGCTATGTTGAGATAGCTTCTAGGGAATCAAGAGAGGAAGCTGAGAGACAATTTAGGAGTCTTTTGCAGTCAAGAGATGATGGCAGCTTGCATCAAAGTGGTTGCAATGGAGGCGGAGAGAAGCGGTAGGATTAAGGATATATTTTGAATTGTCTCTATAGTCGATAGGAATTTTCTGAAAGAGTCTACGTGAGATGTGAGAGAAGAGAGGAGTCCAGGACAACTCCAAGGTACTTTGGTCTGAGCAACTGAGATGGGAAAGATTGCAAGCTGAAAAATTGGGGGGAGGAGATTAGAAATTTACTTTAGGACATGTTAAGTTAAACAATTCATTCACACTATCCAAATTTGGTAATAGTGATACATCAGAAGTCCCAGGACTGAGACAGCTTTTATAAGCCCATCCCCCAACTTAGTCCAGATCTTATTAGACGCTTAAGTCATAGCAAGGGTGCAGAATGAGAAAGAAAACTTCTATAGTAGACTCATGCATCAAAGAGGTTGTTAGGTTATTATTTTTGGTGCTTTCAAAGCAAAAAGTAGGGAGAGGAGGAATGCAGTATGTTGTCTGGAAGAAAAAACAAACCCAGGGTTTTTATGTTGTCTCACCTCTAGGAAAAAAAAAAAATAATTATAGTACATTAGCTGAATCATCTTCACTAGGCTATGCCTCAGACATGTCAATGCTATGCAGTTCTCTTGAAGGAGGTTCTCCTTTAGCTGGAGGAAATGAAAGTGACTAAGAGCCAGCCAGCAAGGTTAGTATCTAGAGTGGGAGATCACTTCTTTTTCCTCTCAAACTAGACACTGCTTAGTTACTTTACTAATTTCAGATTGTTGTAGGTGGAGGATGATTTGGGTTGAAAGAACAGAATTAATAATACCTAGGCAAATGTGCAGGGGGAAATTTACACAATTTATTTTCAGTTAGACTGTAACTGATTATTCAAAAACTTTCCTGATGTGCTTGCAAATAACTAATAATTTTTGACACATTGATTCGTTCAACAGTAAATATTTAATATTGTTCACTAACATCACGGATTATATTTGTGGTGGAGGTAATAAAACACAAGACATGACCCTTGCCCTCAAGATCACTGTGGGCCTTCCCAGCCTATATCAAGGTTATTTCTTACAGTAATCTAAATGGCATATGTCATGATTAGGAATGGCCATGAGACAATTGGCTAATGAGGTGTTTGCCTGGATAAAACACTGGAAACTCCTCTTGCAGGATGAGGAAAGAAATATTTTAGGTGTCAGTGAGGGACAGACAACTGAATGATCACTTCTAATGCTGGTTCCCAGCAATCATCTTTCTACAGTATTTTTCTAAATCATAGGATTTAAAAAACTGAATTTCTGCTTTAGAAAAATATTTAAAATATATACTAATCATTTAGAGTCTATTAAAGCATCACAAATACTATTTGTATTAGTCGGGTCAGGCTAACAATGATGTGTTAAGAAACAACCTCCAAATCTCAGCACCTTAACACAGAAATTCAAGTTTTTGTTTACACTGCATATCTAATAAGGTAGGGAGCTCTCCTCTTTAGAGTCACTTTGAATCAAAATGCTGGAACACTTAGCCTCCTTAGGGGATGAGCTAATGCTTCACTGAGCATTGGTTTCTTACTGCCTGAAAGTGACTCATACCACTTACCTTAATAGCCATTGGGCCAAAGCTAATCATATCATTCCTACTAAACTGAAAGAATCCTAGGAATATGAGGAATATTTGGTGAGTGGTTTTCTTTTCCATATAATTGTTTTATTTTTAAGAAAATAAAGACACAATAAATGACTTAAAGATAGGGTCTTAGTGACCCAAAGCAGGATTCTTCTTTAAAATGTAAAGTAAAATAAATAAACAAACAAACAAAAAAAAATGTATACAGAAGTCAGTGAAAACTATTAAAAAAAAAAAAAAAAACCTTTCTCAATCCTTAATAAAAGTAAGACAAAAGGATCAAATTATCTAGTCAGTAGTGCTTCTACCTAGAATGCACCCTATATGAATCTTGCCTCTCTCAGGAGCCAGACCAGAGTAGATCAAACTGAGCATCCTGAGGGTCTAGCAGACAGGAGGTTCAGCACCTCCACAAAGAAATTAATCTGGCCCAACCTTGTAGGGAACCACGTAGCCTTAGATCTGCCATAAAGAGTTCATTGTTCCTCATCAGGGTCTCTGAGCACATATATTAAAGGACACAAGGCATATATGGAAAACTGTTTCTACCATTCCATGAAGCCACATTTTATTGTGGAAGGTGGAGACAGAGAGGAGGGAGACCATAATCTATGTTGTAAAGAATCTGAAGGATTATGGGTCAAAGATATGGACTGATGGTTCACAAACCAGGAGCAACCTCACAGTTTAGAATATTTCCTTCTTTGTTTAGGAAAAATGGTTTTTTCAAGTATGACTTTCCAAGAAAACCCCAGCTTCCCCACCACCTAATGCAAACCACAAAGTCTCTGAAGAATAAGGCCAAGTATAAAAAGGGACTGAAAACTGGACTTCTTTCCAACATGGTTTAGTTTAAAATCTGGCCATTCTCCACTAATTTACAATCCAGTGATTTTTTTTTAACATTTTTTTATTTCCCTTTAGGATCAAGATAAAGCTGTTAAAGAACTGTAGTCTCTGTCTCTCTGTCTCTTTCTGTGTGTGTGTGTATGTGTATATGTGTTTCTGATAACCAGCTGTGTTCAATCCCTCTTAAAGGTCAAAGGAAGGCCCCTTTTTCTTCCCATCTGGCATATTTCTTACAAAGACCACACTGATATAAACACACTTATTCCTCTTGTGCACCAGGTCTTGCCCTTGGATTGATTCTGGGTTAGTCAATGGACCCTCACATAGGATTCAGAGGGAGTTATGCCACGTGGGACCTCACATGATCTATTTGTAGAATGGATTCTATATTTCAGACACTATTTATGTGCTGTATAGGATATAAAGTGGACCAAACACAGACTCAACTCATGAAGTAGCTTTAGTCCAATAGTTTATCACCTGCATTTAGTGAATCTTCTTGAAAGCTGAGGAAAACAAAGTTATATTTAATCATCACGACTCATGGAGGCAATAAAGTAAGGATAACAGCCAAACACGATCAGGGTAGCATGTAGCAAGAAAAGAGACAGAGGAAGAGAAGACGGAAGAAGGAAAATAGATCTGCTTTGACTCAGTTTATTCCTTTATGGTCAGAACCCTGTTCCCTCTGCCTCAGTTCCGCTTCACTGTCAGCCTGTTAAGTATTTCAATGTGAATGATCTAGAACACACCCATTTCAACAAGAGTAAACACTTATTCCCAAACTGCTTCCTCTAAACTTCCTTATTTTTGTCAACCTTTTCAATATTCATTGCCAGACTTGAAACTACAGTTGCGGTGTTTTTCCCCTTCTCCTTCAGCGCCTGAACCTAGTTACTTGCCCAATTTTATCACACATCAATTCTCATTTTCTATTATCAATGGCAGCAGGATAACTGAGGCCTCATCTCTCCATACCCAGACTGTCGTCATTGTTTCATACTTGGCTTTCTCACTTTTATTGTACCAACTCTACACCATCATTTATAATTTCAGCTGACTTTGTTGGGACACTGGAGTTTATTGAGATAATGAAAACTTATGTCCTTGCTAAAAATCCTAACATTCAGAATTTTGATGTAATTACTGAATCCTATCTCATAGCTTGTATTTTCAAAAGCATAAGGAATCTGTGGACAGAATGCAACTCTCAAAGGATGAAGGTTTTCTTTCTCAATCTTTTCCACACCTTATAATTGAATTGATTTTGACATCTAAACCATATTTTACGTTTATTCCATTATGCTTTGCAAAGAGACTGTTATCCAAGGATTCCAAGCTTGTGATGGTGTTCCTGTGTGAATCAGGCATCTCCCAATACTCCACAACTTCAGTGAGTTCTTTCCTAATTAATGACTAACCTTAATGAAAACTCAGTCCCAGAATGTGTGATCCATGAAACACTGAATTGCAACATTTGACTTAAAAAGGCTTTGAAAAATAAAGAAAAATATACATTAAATGCAGCCAATTTTTATTAAAATCTAAACCCTAGTGTTTTGAGGCAAAACCATTATTTATTAGCTGGAGAAGTTAACTGGTTAATGGAAAGCCACTGAAGTCTCCATTGTTGCTTTTATTGCTGTTATTTTGCATGACAAGCTGTGGTTTAGAAGGTACCTTTTAAATGATAAGATATTTGGATATTGCCTAAGAATCAAGAAATGTAAAACTTTTTTATTAGTATTCTACTAATGCAAGTAACTCAAGTGCCTGATGCAAACTTATATTTGCACTGTCCACAAAAAGAGTTCAGCAAAAGATTATAAAAGACTTAGAGTATAATTACACGATTAGTGCTAATATCTAAAATACTGAAGCACCAACAGCATTTATCACAATTGGTGATTATAGATTATAATTTATTAACAGCTTATAAATAGTCACTTAGCACCGTAATCTTAGTACAAAATGCACTGTCCAGTATAAAAGCTCAGAAAATTTTTGTGGAACAAATTAATTCTTTTGAGTACCTTACAAACACTCAAAAGATCCATTCACAAGTAACAGGTGAATCACTTTACCGAATCTTCAAAAATAGCTCGTTAGGTTTTTGACAATCACTGATGGCCCAGTTTATTTTATGGTTTTAAAAATAATTTTTCACATCTTAAAAATTCACACTTTTCACCAAAGCAAAAAGCACTTTCATTTGATCATTCAGATTTTGTTTATCTAAGCTGAATTGTTCTAACTTGGAAAACACAGTAGTTCTTCCAAGAGATGCCCAGACCAGCTCATAATTTGGAGTGGTTTGTTTTAGAGCTGCTTTTTTAGCTCAAACGTGGTCACGTGATCTTTTCAGTAACTTTGCCTATTATGCTGCCTCTCAGACAAAGCCTAGTCACTTCACCTTTTTTTTTTTGGCTTATTACTTACTAACTCACTGTGTTACACATATATGTATTTTATTACATATATATATAAAGGGGGGAATGAATCAGAAAACTGTCAACTTTTAATAAGAAAGTTTTTCCCACCTTCTAAAATTTATTGGCCTAAACACAAACCGCTTTGTATTTGTTCCTATTGATTCATATTTATAAGCCGTACTTATTCAGGGTAATACCTTAACCCTCTCTTCTTATCTTTATATTGTAAAAATAGAGGATGTAAAAATCAAATCTATATAATTTTGTAGAGCGGACATTGGCTATTCTGCCATTTGTTTTCAATGAGGGACTAACAAGTCAGAACCTGTTCTCGGCTCTTTTGGATTCATTAATGATTTTCATGAACACCCCGTTCTCCTCTTAGAAAAGAAACATCTTTTAGGATGCAGTGGTCTCATGCATTGCTCGATGCACTGGAACATCACCCCCGTGGAGCCCCGTGGAGCTGGTGGCTGGGCGGATATTTAAAAGAATGAAAAGGAGGCATTATGACTTTTAACACATTTCAAGGTTGTCTCAATGCATGCAAAGTCTTGTGCCTACACATTTATGAAATAAATAAGAGGCTTACTTATAATTATTATCCTTGTTTCAATAAAAACACTAATATATCTTTTCATCACATAAGATGTTTTGGTGTCAGAGGCATTTTCAGCTCTTACTGTATCTGAAATCTAAACTGTTCACTTCTCTTTTTTTTCTTTTTCTTTTTCTTCTTTTTTTTGCCCCATTTCTTTTGTGCATGTGAACTAACAAGGGACATTGAAAACATCACGCAGTAAGTACTTTTGTAGGTGCCTTTGGAATTGGGGTCAGCATGATTCACTCACATTCACATGCTGGACCTTTAAGGGCAATGACAAAACTGTCCCTGCTGTCCATAGCTCCATCCATCCAACTGGGAAGATGTGGTTAGAGGGTAATCTGGGATCATTGTGGGAGGATGTGTTTGCTGAACAATGGGAAGAGAAGTAGAGAGAGAACTGAGCTTATAATGAGGACAAAGAGCAAGGGATAGAGATTTACATTTATAACAATTTAGGCTCTATGCAATGTTAGAAAGGGAAAGGGACCATGTTTTAACTGGGGTTAGGTCAAAATTGTTCTTTGAAATGTTAGACGGATTCTAAAATATAAGATTTTAGTTTATTATTTTTATTAAACTAAATTTAATATAATATGAATACCCAACCATATGGCAAAAACCTCAGAAATCAGTTTTTAAAGAGGAGGGGGGTGGGAGGTTGGGTGAGCCTGGTGGTGGGTATTAAGGAGGGCACATACTGCACGGAGCACTGGGTGTGGTGCACAAACAATGAATTTTGGAACACTGAAAATAAATAAGATAAAATGAAATGAAACAAAATAAAAATAAAGAAGAGGATTAAGACTCACAGCACAAGTTGCCTTACATGTAAACAGCCGACCATCCTTAAAAGAAAAGCCTAGCACGAGGTAGTGGAAAAAGTGATGCCCAAACCTCATAGCCACAGGTACCTTTTCAGTCTACAAAGTTACTAGTGCCAGGTGTTCACAACATGAACCTGACAAGTTTCATTGTGTTCTTCAAGGGGGAAAAAAAAAGAGAGAGAGTAAATATTTGGTTCAACCAAGATGAGGAAAAATCGTATTTTAAGACCCAAACAGTCTAATCCATCTAAAGGTACAGGTTTTTTTTTTTTTTTTTAAGATTTTTATTTATTTATTTGACAGAGAGAGATCACAAGTAGACAGAGAGGCAGGCAGAGAGAGAGAGGAA
>NC_081569.1:65603721-65604670 GCF_022355385.1 Mustela nigripes | reverse complement strand
AAGATTTTTATTTATTTATTTGACAGAGAGAGATCACAAGTAGACAGAGAGGCAGGCAGAGAGAGAGAGAGGAAAGGAAGGAAGCAGGCTCCCCGCCGAGCAGAGAGCCCGATGTGGGACTCGATCCCAGGACCCTGAGATCATGACCTGAGCCGAAGGCAGCAGCTTAACCCACTGAGCCACCCAGGCGCCCAAGGTACAGGTTTTTAAATAGTTGTTGAAATAAGCACCATATGCGATCCAGAGGACTGATCTGAGTGATTCGCTTCATGAAAGGACTCAGTGGCTAGGGGTCCTGACCAGCAGAGCTTTGTCTGGTCTGACATGTGCTTCCCAGGCAAGAGTGCTTGCATCTGCGAGCCCCTCCCCCGACCCATCCAGGAGGCTACATTGCTAACATGGCAGGATGAGAAAGAGTGAAGAACGGTGGTAGCAGCTGATATGGTAGTCTCATGCATTTCTTTCTATCTCAAAAATTTTGCCTTTTTACAGACAGCCAATAGAATGTGTACGTAAGTTTCAGAAAGTATGTAGCTGTCTTCCTATCTTACCAATGTTCATCAGGACTTTGTGACATTACCTTGGGCCTGTGGGGAACTGGGGTGGGAACAGAAGCAGGGGAGTACATTATAACCCTCAGAGGAAATATATGTTCCTTCTTTCCCAGCATTTTACATGTCTTCTTCCTGTCTCTCTGCTCTGCCTTAGCACTTCCAGGCAGAGACGCATGGGTTTAACCTGCTACAAGGGAGAAACCCGGCTCATATTTGCAGGTCTCTGTGCCATTGTTTCTGCCCTTCCAGCTGCCTCATTAAAAACCATACATATTTTATGGGGCGCCTGGGTGGCTCAGTGGGTTAAGCCGCTGCCTTCGGCTCGGGTCATGATCTCAGGGTCCTGGGATCGAGTCCCACATCGGGCTCTCTGCTCAGCAGGGAGCCTGCTTCCT
>NC_081569.1:65443225-65603621 GCF_022355385.1 Mustela nigripes | reverse complement strand
TGAGGCGCCTGGGTGGCTCAGTGGGTTAAGCCGCTGCCTTCGGCTCGGGTCATGATCTCAGGGTCCTGGGATCGAGTCCCACATCGGGCTCTCTGCTCAGCAGGGAGCCTGCTTCCTCCTCTCTCTCTCTCTGCCCACCTCTCCGACTACTTGTGATTTCTCTCTGTCAAATAAATAAATAAATAAAATCTTTAAAAAAAAAAAAAAACATACATATTTTATATTAGAGGAGGCACAATTAACTTGCTTTTCCCAAACTGGCCCCTGGCCCCTAGCCTGATGAAATGCCAAAGAAAGAAAAAAACTTCCTGGACAATAAGCAAAAAAAAAAAAAAAAAAAAAAAAAAAGAGAGAGAGAGAGCGCAGACATACCAAGAAAGTGATGGTTTTGGTTTTCAGTAATTGTGCAAGTAAAAATGGGCCCCCAGGCAAAGTGGGAATGCTCCCCTCCTCTTTTGTTGTAGGTTTCTATGCTAGAAAAAAGAATTCTCTTTTTTCCCCTCTCTATAGCAGATGAAATGGTTTGGTCCACGAAGGAGACTTTTTGGAGAATGGGGTAAAGTAGGAAAGGAAGAATAAGAATTTAATGCTAAAACCAAAAAGTAGCTGGCACACTGCTCTTTTCTTACTCTCCCTCACTCTA
This sequence comes from Mustela nigripes, assembly GCF_022355385.1. Taxonomy (NCBI): domain Eukaryota; kingdom Metazoa; phylum Chordata; class Mammalia; order Carnivora; family Mustelidae; genus Mustela; species Mustela nigripes. The sequence continues at coordinate 65,602,978 of NC_081569.1, read as the reverse complement.
TCAAAGTCCGACACCTCAAGCTACTTATGGGAAGGGTTTCTAAATCAGGTTGGAAAGCTCACCACAGGAGCCTCTCACTTGCAGATATAACTGTATGGGCCCCTTTATAATGATGGACTCCAAACCAACATAAAAGATACTTTGGCTGTGTTATATCATTTAAAGGTGCAAAAAAGTGAGAAAACTTCCCCTGGATGTCCGCTCAATTACCACTAGGTAAGACCAGAACTTTCTAATCACTGGGAAGGTCAACTGGTGTGGTCACAAAAATCTGAGTGCTTTAAAACTCCCAGGGACAAGAATAGACACTTTTTTTTTTTTTTTTAAGAAAAATCCTCTTAAAAACACCCTTGAACCATTTTAGTTACTGATGGACTTTGACAGGACAGAGCATAGTGGCCTTGGCCATACAATGTGACAAAAGTTGGTTCATCTGCCCTACCGTATTCCTTTCCAGGCAGGTGCTTCCTGTAGAGCCAAGTGCTATGGTCAACATACAACTTTGTTAGTGTTCTATTGCCTTACCAGAGATGTGCATCATGTAACAGTAGACTATACTCACAAATGCTACAAATGCAGGTCAAGTACAAGCCTCAGAAATTTGCACTAGATTTTTGAAGGACTGGCTAGGTGTGCTATTTTATGACCTCTTGGAATTTCATGCTGCTTCCATATACAACAACACTATTTCACAGCTATCTCACATTTTATTAATAAACTTCACTTATCTTTCCTTAATACTTACAAGAACCCTAAACAAAAACATTACATTATTGTATCAGAGGACTCAGCAAATTTAAGAGGCAGAGAGCAGCAGAGCCAGGAACTGAACAGCTCGAACCTTCTAATGATAACTTTGGTACTGTCAGCATTGTATCCTTACCACGGCTGCCTCTAGCTTTCCTGCTTCTGTGAGGTGGGCTTACAGGAAACCCTGGGCTTACACATGCCCTCACAAATGCTAGTACTCACTCTGGATCTTTCAGGGTGGGAATACTCTATCTCATCAGAAATGGTCTTCCTTTTCCCTCCTGCTTCCCTTTCTTCTTCCTTCCTCTTCTCCTTCCCTCTTCCCTCCACTCTTTCTTTCCTCCCTCTCTCCCACTCTCTTGTCTATTCATGCAATTATATAACACATCTGTGTTGAGTCTCTGAGTACTTACGATAGACAATGTACGTAAACACTAAGTGTTTGGAAAATGAAAATCACGGGATGCATCTTATCCACTTTTAAGGACCAGTTCGAGCCCAAGTGTGTGGACTTGACTTTTCTACCTGCCTGTTCTTAAAACCCTTTTGCTCTTGTAAATGAAGTGCACAGTTGTAACTGGAAATCCTTTGATCTCCTGCAAAGCCTGTATTGATTGATTTCTCTTTATACCATGTGTTCATATTAGCTTCACATTGAGGTTGTAAGATTTTTTTTTTTAATTAACATGCACCCATATGCTATTCATTTTATTTCTCATAGTCCTGGACATATTATATTGTACAGTATATAATATGTACCAAGTTCTCAGTGCTTGATTTATCGGTACTGTGACTCTACCTGTAAGGCAGGTAGATGGGCCATTTTACACCTACATTCATCTATTTATTATGATTATTAATAATGCTCAGCTTCTCTCTCCTTCAATATTTTTTAAGGTAAGTCTTTTATGTAATCTGATAAAACATCTGAATCTTGGACCTTCCCTGGGGAGCTAATGAAAATTCAAAGTAATTTTTCTGAAAGCAATTTATTTAATTATCCTACTTTATATATCCCATTCCATTTTTCTTTTTCCCCAGGAAGAATATACTATTTCTCTTAGTCTCCTCAAAAAAGGTTGGGAAGAAAGTTTAGTAAATCAGAAAGTGCTCCAGTATAAGTAAGAGTTTTTCACTACTTCTGAGACACAGCTCCTAGAGTTATTATGATTATTATTACTGAATATATTATATATTATATAATTATTAATAATAATACCATTAAAGAGACTACCGCCTCTTTTAGAATTTGTATCCAACAGTCCCCTCGGGGTTAGAGATGATATCAATATTCTCATTTTCCAGCAGGCTTAAATGATATATTTATATTTTTGCCCATTTATATGCCCATATATATGCCCATATGTTTTACAATGAGCAGACAATAATTTAACATAGGTTTCCTAATATCACATTCAGAACGCTTTTCCCTGTGTATATTGCCCTCTTTCTAAAATGAACATATTTATGGTATGTAAAGGATAATATCACTGAGACAAATGTTTTCCACATGTTTTTCCATATGTTTTTCCATGGGATATTATAAAAGGTGATAGAAAAAAAGAGGGATTCAGTAAGTCTGGGAAATGGTAGGTTTAACAACTGTTAAGCTTCAGTGTTTCTCAAAGCATCTACACTGCTGTTAGGGCCCACAATTTTACAGGAGCACGCAGCATCTCCCAGACTCATTGACACAGCATGTACATGTTCAGTGTTTCTCAAACTTATGGGAGCAGTGGTTCATTACAGTGGTCAACAACAACTGAGTTGTGTCCCATACATACTGAGTATGCGTCCCATATACCTGGGGCAATACTGATCTCTACCAATGCCTCGTTTCTCCAGATTAAAGTATTTTACTATCATGTCTTTAAATGAAAGGAAATGATGCTATCATGGAATATGGATCTTATTTCAATAAGATCACAAAAGAAAATGCAAATATGTCTTACTACACCCCACTGGCATTTGAAATTGCATTTGGTACCCGACTTATTAATTTCTTTTTAGTACATTTTAACCTGTATAGAGAAGAATGCGATTTCTACCATTTAAACCCTATCGGTAAAATGATCTTTATGTCTTTTTAACTGAAAATATTCTCTTCAGATTTATGGCTTGCATCTGGCAGAGAAAAACTATGTAATTTATACAATTCGTTACTACAGTAGTAATAAGAATAAGAGTCACAGCAGCCCTTAGGATCTTACAGAACAAATCTGAAACTAGTCCTTGCTAGTGTTAGGCTTCACTTGGGGGAAAAACTATTTGGTATTATATGTGTGTGTGAAAGACAGGATTTGAGTTTCTATACCCTATAGGAAGTACACATCAGGGATGTGCTTTTATATGTTAAAAAGTGTTAATAAAAGACCAAAATCTATCTTTTTAAATATTTCCTTCTGTATTCTCATACCTTTTAACTAGAAACCTTTGGGAAGAAAGATTTTACCAACAATAATCCTGAGGCCTCATCTTTTTCTCTATAAAGACCACATCCTCATGTGCCCCTCATGATAGGATCAGAATGGAGGTGGTTCAATTAATCCAGATATTTCCATGCAGGATACTGACTATCAAAACTGAATCCACTGTGTGTTTTCTTCTGCATCAGAGCTCTGCAGGTTCTTGTGACAAAATGGCCAAACATTAGACAAAGATACCAAATAAAACAGAAAAAAAAATTAAAATTCTTGCACTAAGCTATCTCAGGTGCTAGACCAATATGTATATATTTATGGAATTGGGGAACATAGCAAAAAAAATGCAAAAAAGCTTTCAAGGGATAAGACAAGTAAACAAAGCAAACATTTATTAGTATATAATAGTATAAATGCAAGTTTCTTATAGGTTCTTTCCCCCAATTATTATGAAACACCTGCCAATAGCCATATACACACAAAAATCTCCAGCAGAAAATGATTAAAAGTAATTAGAACAGGTGTTTATGGGGCTGGGAAATTAGAAGGGAGAATTTAGATTTTTCATTGAAGAGAAGCCCCCGAAATGTCCTTGGATCCTGTGAAAACTTGAAAGTGGAAGAAATGTCCTATTACTATGCAAGTCCAGAAAAACAAATTCCTGTTGCATTCAGGAAGAAAGTAAGGGATATCAAATCACACCACACCAGTACCATTCCAAAGGGTAAAAGATCTAAACCACAGAATAAGGAATTAGTGTTAATTAGCCTCCATTAGCCCTATAGCTTTGTAAGTCAACATGGAGATTAAAGATAGAATTCATACATCTTATTCAGATTTGCTCTTCCTGCATCATATAGCATAATTACTAATTTTCCAAGGTTGAGAAGGTTTAACATTGACCCGTATTGTTGTGGGGCATCTCTTATATACAAAGTGTTTTTAGAAACTGGTGCCTATATATATAATAAGTTAGCTTACAGTAATCTTTTTTTTTTAAAGATTTTATTTATTTATTTGACAGAGAGAGATCACAAGTAGGCAGAGAGGCAGGCAGAGAGAGAGGAGGAAGCAGCCTCCCTGCCAAGCAGAGAGCCTGATGTGGGCTCCATCCCAGGACCCTGGGATCATGACCTGAGCTGAAGGCAGAGGCTTTAACCCACTGAGCCACCTAGGCGCCCCTTACAGTAATCTTTTTTACTTAGAAAATTTGTCCAAGTAAACATAGAGGGAGACTAGCACTTCATCCTGACCTCTTCTGACATTTATTCATTTCTTATATCATGGTTTATAGTCTCCTTTCTCTCCCATTCAAATAAGAACTCCTTGTCAGTATAATCCATCTCTGATTTTCATTTCAGGTTTCTTAAGCTCTACTACTTGCTTTACCTCAAGAAGTATTCAGTACATAGTCAGTGACTTAATGGATGAATAAATAAATTTAAAAATAAATAAAGTGAAGACAGAGCTAGTGGCTCAGACATTTACTCTGAACATATTTTGCAACTAATTATAAAACTGATAGACTCTAATTTAATCCAGACTTATGGTAGATAAAAATTTTATTCCACTGAAATGTGTTTTATTTCATCATAAATGATCTATAGAAGCAATTGAAAGCACAATGCATTTTTTTTAATTTTCAACACAAATTTCCTTTTTTTCTATTACTTAGAATATACGCAATATTTTAAAGCTCCATATATGTTCTAATTTCTTCTCATTATATTTCCATGGTACACATCTGTTTTTAATTCTGATCAGGAATTAGAGGTTTTGGAAATAGCATTCTTCTTTCTAGACATGGAATGTTTTAAATGCACTTTCCTAGATAGTAGTTACTCTCTAAACAAATAACATTGAGCAACATCACAATTTAATAATACTCTCTATGCTGTGTGTCGTTTGCTGCTTCAGATGTTGTTTCCCTCCCTAGGCTTTCACTAATTTTCTGCTTAAAATTTAGTAAAGCTGCAAAATTCTATGAATAGCAGAATATTCTATGAGCTTGTTCTGTTATATTAGAAGCAAGTGGAGACTGTGAGTTCCTTGCCTGTCAATTACAGACAACTTTTGCCTGGTCCCAATGGTTGATGTTATTTTTAAATGATTTTAGTATTGTTTAGTACTCAAAGCAATAAAAGCACTTGCAAACAATAATGTCAAACAACAGTCATTTTTAGACAACTTCCACCCCCTATTCACACTCAAATACTTGTTCCTGGCAAAGCAAGACTGTGAAAGAACAGAATTAGAGGTTGGTGTTAGATCCTTTAAGCTGGGGAAAAATCCATGCTCTAATTAAATTACTGCAGTGATGAATATTTCATATACATCAAGACACACTATAGAATATCAAAAACATGAAATGTAATTTCTCACTTTAGGGGAAAAAATGATTCCTTTATCTTGTGGATTTGTACTTGTTTTTTTCTTTAGTGTGTCATCCAAGGGTTTAATTATAGTATATGTTTGATGAAGAGTACAAATTTCATTAGAAAAAGTCCCAGGTGAGCTAGCAAATATGTTATTAGATGTGCTTTGACTAAGAAAGCAAGGAAGCAGATTTAGAATGACTGTAAGCATTCAAATAATTCTTATAACAAGAAAGTCTATTTTGAATAGTGTTTCCCATTGTTTTAAGAATGCCTAAAAGAAGGTGATGGTAAAGATTACTTATCAATGCAGTAAATTCAAGTTCTAGGCCCCAAGGCAGCTCTATAATTTTTAAATTCAAAAACACACTTACAAGAACCTCCATCTTTGGGTCTCCTGCAAAGTAGGCACTGCTTGGGTGGTCCACTTTAATCTGAGAGTTCTATCACTGAAACCCCGAGTTAAATGTTCCCAAGCATAAGAGGTGTGACCCATAATTCTATAATGTGCAGTACAACACACACATCATAGTGACTCAGAGTCAATCAGAAGGAACAGGAACTCCACTTATAGCACTTACTTTAGCAAAAGGCCAATCCTCACCTTTCATTTATATGTCTTTGTTAAAGGCCTTTTCAGCCCAAGGGTCTTTTCTTCTCTCTCTTACCAATTTCCTTTGAGTGTTGGCCTTCCGTTTCAACTGAGTTATTTTGATGATAATATTTCCTTTAAGATGATTATTTGTTTAAAGTTCAAGCTAATAAAAGTAACTTAACCCACTAAAAATATTCCGGGGAGCAGAACAACATTTTAGGATGTTAATTGCTCATGTTAGCAGTCATCCATGAAACATATGTCGAAAATGCTCTTAAAGGTTCCAAAATGTCTCCTGCAGCTATAAATCTTTTACAGGTACAATTATGTGGAAACAGAAATAAGAAAATGTGCATCCAACATCTGGAGTCAGATGGTTTACTGAAGTAAAATTACAAAATTAAATTTAAATGAACTTAATTAAAAAGAGGAAAGGGATCCAATTTAATATGGACATTCATCATGTCCTCATTGAAGTTTCTTCTAGCACCAGAAAAATACAATCATCTGAATACAAAAGTTGAATAAAGCCTCTAATGGAGTGTGAAAAGATGACCAAAGAGACACAGTCGGGCAGAATATATTCCCTTTTTCTCCCTGCTATATTAATGACATGGAATACCCAACTGTTTTGAAAAGACAATATCAATCAAGAAACTGAGCTTGGAAACTTATCTGCTTCAACCATCTCTTCTGTTTAGAGTTTCACTATACAAACTTCGTCACTTAAGGATGGCAAATACTAGGTTCGGGTTTTCTTTTCTTTTCTTTTTTTTAAGATTTTATTTATTTATTTGATAGGCAGAGATCACAAGTAGGCAGAGAGGCAGGCAGAGAGAGAGGGGGGAGGCAGGTTCCCTGCTGAGCAGAGAGTCCTATGAGGTGCTCAATCCCAGCACCCGGGGATCCTGACCTAAGCCAAAGGCAGAGGCTTTAACCCACTGAGCCACGCAGGTGCCCCTAGGTTTGCTTTTTAATTCAGTGAAGCATGATTGAAGACTAATAATATGCAGCAAAAACAAACAAGAAATACCAAACAGGAAAATGTTCATTTCAAATCACCTGCCCCTTTAGTTCTTGTTCTCTAAAACAATAATATTAACAAAACAGATGAGCATGGGGGAAGGGAAAGGGGGAAAAAGAGAGAGGGGAGTCAAACCATAAGACACTATTAACTATAGAGAATAAACCGAGGGTTGATGGAGGGAGGTGGGGGAGGAGATGCATGAAATGGGGGGTGGGTATTAAGGAGGAGACTTGTGATGAGTACTGGGTGTTGTATGTAAGTGATGAATCACTAAATTCTACACCTGAACCAGTTTTACCATATATGTTAACTAACTGAATTTAAATAAAAACTTGAAATTTAAAAAATATTATCATCATCATCAAAATGATGATGATAATACTTTAATACTGTGGTACTGAATTCTTATTGCTCACTAATCTGTTTCTGTCTTCCTAGATCTTAAACACCCTTCTTAGTTCTATGCTATCTTATATGCATTAGCTCTTCTTAGTTCTATACTATCTTATATGCATATAGGAGACAGATCAAGAAATAAAATTATACATAAAAATTATGTATCTATAGTTATACAAAAAGAATAACATTTTATTTTATTAAACTGACAGATTTTAGAAAAGACAGCCAATGTTATTTGGCAGGTTTTTGCTCCTTGGTGGTTCTACATATGACGGACATTGCTAGAAGTTTGGTTTATGAAAACTTTACACGATCAGCTAATACTCAGATTCTGGTCATGTCATCTTTCCTTTCTTTTCCATAAATACTTAGTTTTTTTTTCATACTTATCATTTGCATATTTCCTTCAGATCCTCCTTATCTAAACGAGAGACTCCAAACACCTCCCCTTCCCATCTAACGCGGCACACACTCACTGGGCAAGTGGAAAGCAGAAAAAAGGAGTCAACAATGGAGGAGGCCAGAAAACAGGAAAGCTAGCCAACTACCTGAGGCTGACACCAAGGGGCACAGGATGAATGCATACTTATTGAGCACAGACAATTTATAACAGTGTGCTGAACACTTTCAGATACAATAGAGCAGTTCACACAGCAACCCTGGGTTAAGAGAACAGAGAATAATAACACTCAGGTAACTTCCTCAACATTGGACAGCTGGTTAAGTAGCGAAGCCAGAATTCAAGTATCAACTCTTTGGATGCCACATCCCATGCTCTTAACTCTATCACATTGCCTCACATACTGCAGCTGCTGGGAACCATATTAAGGGAGACTGAGGAGTATAACAAGAAGATTGAATCTTATCTTGCAGTGGGGATAGAGAAATAACCAATGGTATAGGTAAGAATGAATAATGAATAATTTTAACTGTTAAGAAAAGTTCATTCATCTAAATCATGTGTTCATCACTGTCTCCCAGCATTTGCTTCCCATAAAAAGTATAAAAATATTACATTTTAGGATTTTTGCAGTATCTCTACATTGTAGGAAAAGAAAAGAAAAAGCAATTTTATAATTCACAATAACCCCAGTGATATACTAATGGTCTGTGTCAGTAACTATGACCCCATTCTACTCATAATCCATATGTATATTTTTTATTTTTGTATGTATGTGTGTATATATATATTTTTTGTTTTTTGTTTTTTTTTACAGAGAACTGAATACCTGCTCCTAAAGCCACAAACAGAAAATGGCTTAATTTTCAGAGCTATTGGGCCTAAAGCATTAGATTTAGCTATAAATTACATTTTAGTCCCATTGAGTGACTGGCTAGCTATAGTGCCTCCAAAAATGTTATGACTTCCCCTCCCCCAAAATGTTGATTTTAGAAGTGTCTTAGATGGTAAGAGGAAAAGCTGAGAGTCATTTATGATTCTGCTAAAGTTCTGCAAAGACAGAAAGTCAAGACAAAGGAAAAGGTCACTAGAACTTGCAAAATACATACCTTTGCTTAGTTCAGAGCACGTGACATTGAAGATGAGCAAAACTATGGGGTAATCAGTATTTTAGAGAATGCACAGAATGAGAAAAAGTAGTACTTCTAGAGAAAAGGGGAGAACACAGTCACATTGACAGTTACTCACTCACTGTATCAAGGAATGGAACAGGCAAGGAGATAAAAATGGGGAGGGGTTAAGTAGATTGGTGGGAAAAAAATCACAAAAGGAGGTCATTAAAGTTCAACAATGAATTCCAAAGTTAAGTCTATATCTGATGTGCCAAAGAGTAAGTGCAATGTTCTGCTGATAAAGGAATTTAAGGGGGTTCTTCTGAACCACTGGATTCTATAATGACAGAACTCAAAGGAAGCCAGCCCATTCAGTGTAAGACCCCCTCACTGAAGACCACTGTTTGGCTCAAGTCAAGAAAGTATCTGTGTGTCTTGAGTCATACAACTCTTGTGAAAGACAACTGTTTCCTCACCAACAGCCAAAGTGGGAACCTCAGAACTCTTCATGCTCTTCGAAAAATCTGCTTTGCCATCCTTGAATCTTGTAGTCATCACTCTCCTTGCCCCCAAAACTTACGGTGTCACCACAGTCTGTGAGAGCAGCGGGATAGCTATCACTGGGCCCCTGCATGTCAGTCACTCTTGTCCTTTCTTCTCTAACACCCATAAGATTTTGTTCACTACTTGTCCTGACTCTGGCCCCATACCTCTTGAAATCCTTTCCCTGAGCCCTCTGGGACATTAAGTCAAATCACCAGTAAGTCCACTAATTCTCAACTTTCTTTGGAAACTTCCCTTCCACTTTCTGCCCTAGTTGAAATCTGGTTCTCCTCCATAACACTGATTCCACTAAAGCCCTTCCAAGTGGTAGCTTTTCCTTTCATAGATTTCTATAACCAAGGAGGCTGAAAGTATGTTAGGTGTCCTCCTTGCTCTTCATTACTGCACCTAAAACATTCTCTCTCCTTCATCTATAAAATCCCAGCTTTCATTTCCAAATCATCAGGCTATACCACCCGCCATCACTGCCAGTGCTGCTTCTTCCATTCTCCAGTTGTTTCCCCTTCATTAGCTGGAATTTTTTGTGCCTTGTTCAAGATCACTCTCTAATACCTCTCCTATTTAATTTTTTTACGTTTGCATATCCAATATGATGATCCTTCCACTATCCTATCCTCAGTTCCTGGACTTTCTCTCTTCCAAGATTTCATTTGCCATCATTCCTAACCCACTCACTTACACAGTCTTACCTCTGAACTTGTTAACTGTAACTGCAGCACCTAAAAAAAATCTCCACTTCAAATGTTCCTTTCTCTGGTCATGACTGCTTGTCTTTCCTGCTCATTCCCTTTAATATCTCAAATCCTACAATTCTGCAACCCCACCAGGACCTAAAATCCCATCTCCTTGTGTCCCTGGGTCTTCTCTCCCATGATATCTTCTCCTGTTTCCTTGCCAAGGAGATCATCACTATAATCATATCCAACTCCTTTTTTGCTTTGGTGGTCTTTGCTTTGGTGGAATCATAAGCCTTATTAAAGTCAGACAACCACTCAGTGCCCACATTCATGCATTCTGATATGCCTGATGTTTAGTAGATAATCAAATGAAAATTTCTGCATACTCCTACTATCACATCTGTGCCTATACTTAACTCTCTGATTACTGGATGGATAAGTGGCCAGTGCTCTTAGTCAAGGCCGGTCTCTCCACTTGGGCATAGAACCTTATCCTGCCCTCTTACTAGAATTACTGTAGTGTGCTCCTAAGTCATTTCCCCACTTATACCTTGCCTGCCCATTCCAGGCGTCGCCTTCTACCGTCCACTCTCAATATGGCAGCCAGATCCTCATAAAAGTATAAGTCAGATCAATCATGCCACTCCTTAATCCAAAACCTCCAAAGCCTTCCCTTCTGGGTAAGAACCAAGTCTTCAGTGGCACCAGTTCTCTACATGATCTGGTTCCACGTTGTCTCTCAGACCTCATCTCCTACTATCTCTCCCTTTTTCACTCCAACCTCAATGGCTTCCTTGCTGCTTTACAAATATGCCAGGCACCCTTTTTGTCTCAGAGCCTTTGCACTTGCTGTTTTCCCTGCTTAGGAAACTCTAGGTATTAGCATGGTGTGCTTCCTCATTTCCTTCAAGTCTTGTTTCAGAAGGTCTCAAAAGTTCTATCTAGAAAATCTCTCCTAAGTCAGTCTGAAATTCAACTGTCCCACTCTGCCCTGAACACATCTATTTTTTCTCTTTAGCACCCATCTATATATAAAATACATATGGGTGTATAAAAAATACATAAACACTACATCTTTTAGATCTGTATCTTGCTCAGTGCTCATTTTTCCAGATTGATTTTTCTTTTCCAGGATTACTAGAAGGTATTCCAGGGAGGTAAGGGTTTTTAATCTGTTGGATTTACTTCAGTATCCTCAGTACAATGCCTAGAAAGACCCACTTGGTGATCAATAATTTGCTCAATGAATGGATCAACAAATAAAGGGGGGGGTATGAAGGACTAGGGAATGAAAAAACAGAAAGCTATAATGTTTTTCACATGGAAAATTAATATTTAGAGATGTTATTTTTGCTATGAAATCTCCTGTGGGAAGTCAGGATTTGGGTGGGGGGGATACTAGAATACAACAGTTGTCACAGTGGTGCAGTGACAATATTAACAATACAGCTCATTAAGCAACACAAAAACACCAAGATTAAAGTAAATCCTTGAATAATTCTAAAACTACCATGTTTAATCTTAACAGTAACTGTCACTCCTTGAAGAAAGAGATATTTGGTAGATCTTGCCCTTTCTGTTTAACCTGCAAAAGTTTCAATTTTGATGATGTCAACTTCCTACTTTTTCAGACATTACCCTCCTCCACACACACACTAATATAAGCAGACAGAGTCTAAAAGCTGACACATGTGACCTAGGGGGTAGGTTGTCAGAACATATCTCTTTGACTAATACTAGGATGTAATCATAGTATGCCTACACAATTTATGTTTCTCAGCTCCCCTTGCCCTCGACACTCCCAAATAAGCGGAATTTATGTTTTTAAGTTTCTAAAATGTTTTCCAGGATCATATTTGTGCCCTTACAATGTATGTTTATAATGTATCTTTGGATAGTTAATTAGAATTTTTTGCAGATGGTTGATAAGACAGCAGAGAACACATTATTAAAATGATTCCTCCCCTTCCCCCTCATTTCTAGAGAATCCTCCAGTGATATATAAAGATTGTCTTTTATCAGAGGCTCTCAATCTATTCCAATTTTCCATAAGTCACTGTGCTCTAATGACATTTTGTCAGATGCAAAACTTAAAAATAAAAGGAGAAAATTCACTTTTGACTTTATTACACCAAAAATGTCTGAATGATAGATGGGACCATTGCAGATATGGTGGTTGTTTGGTTCCTATTGTTAGTCATGGATTATTTTGATCCACTGCAAAGAAATAGTGGGTGACTAGAATAGAAAATACTTGTCGTTTTCTGGAGCTTCAGTGAAACGCTAATCAAAGCAGCCGAGATTTTAGCGACCCTACTTGGATTTCTATCAATTTCCATCATTTCATGATCCCATTACTGGGAAGTTCTTAAGGATTCCTTTCTGCTGATTATATCTCATCTCCTATTTTTCCTTTGGGGAAAAGAAGAGGTCAATGATTGAAAAGAGATATTACCTTTTGAATTGGGAATACTGAAAATAATAGTATCCAGATCAGCTAGATCCCAAGAAAATTGTTTCACTGAATTTTTAGTAGTATGGTCTGCTCTGATGATTAAAAACCACAGTTTTTAGACTAATTGGGTCAGTTACAAACACACAAAAAAATCTGTATGGAGTATCCTGAAATAACATTTCCCATACTTAACTTTATTCTTGTCTTACTCTCTTTGGTTACTTTTCCAGATTAGCTGCAGAATTTTGTGAACCAAAGAACATTTAAACTAGATTCTAACATAAAGGCAGAATGAAACATACCAAAGCTTGAAGGATCATTAGTTACTTTTGTCCTCTTAGTAGAATAAATTAGTAGGAATGAGGATGGGTTTAATTAGTCAAAGAAGGTAAAAATTATGCTACCCTATAGCTGGAGGTCTTGCGACCATGGAAGAGGATGATAGTGCATGTAAGTATACAGCTTCACAACAAAGTTCACAGTGAACTTTGGATGATGTGCAAATTTTATCCCTAAAAAAACTAAATGGGTGATAAACTTGGTTGGTATTTCATACGTCAGCCAATTTCTCTGACCCACATCCATTAGGTTAACATTCTTCTCTGGCCCTCTGGATAAAAATTTGGACTACTATATTTAACTCCATCCATTATTAATAGTCCTTGATTGCCTCTAACATTACTAGATAAACTGGGAAATCTGGAAGATTTTCTGTAACATGTAGTTGTTGGAATTTCCTATTTATTAGCTAGGTCATGTTTTCTAATAATTATGGCTTTATCCTTTTTAACTTTAAGTTCAATTTAATTGACATATAGTGTGTTATTGGTTTCAGAGGTAATTTTATGATTCATCAGTCGCATTTAACACCCAATGTTCATTCCATCAAGTCCCCTCTTTAATGTCCGTCACCTAGTTATCCCATCTCCTCACCCATCTCCCCTCCAGCAACCCTCAAGTTGTTTCCTATAGTTAAGAGTCTCTTATGGTTTGTGTCCTTCTGTTTTCGTTTTGTTTTTCCTTCAATTCCCCTGTGTTCATCTGTTTTATTCTTTAAATTCCACATGAGTGAAATAATATATTTGTCCTTCTCTGACCTATTTCAATTAGTATAAATCCTCTAGTTCCATCCATGTCACTGTAAATGGCAAGATTTCTTTCTTTTTGATGGCCGAGTAATATTCCATTATATACACATTGTTGCTATAAACACTGGAGCCCATGAGCCCCTTCTAATCATTATGTTTATATCCTTTGGATAAATACCTAGTAGTGCAATTTCTGGGTCATAAGGTAGCTCTATTTTTAACTTTATGAGGATCCTCCATACTGTTTTCCAGAGTGGCTGCACCAGCTTGCATTCCCACCAATAGTATAAGAGGGTTTCCCTTTCTCTACATCCTCACCAACATCTGTTGTTTCCTGAATTGTTCATTTTAGCCATTCTGCCTCCATGAGATGGTATCTCATTGTGGTTTTGATTTGTATTTCCTTGATTCATTATAGCTTTATTCCTAAAGGACACATGATTAACTGTTCTTTGCAGGGGCAAAGACTATAGTGTGTTCAAGCAAACTGTTTTTTGGCCCAAGACACTTCCCCACCCCCAGTTCATATTGACTGTCTATGTTTGTAGTGAAATGGAGTCATAAAGTAAACTCAGGGCTATAGGGGTATATTTATCTTAGATATCAAACACTTAAAGCAGGATTTATGAAAGTCAAAGGCTGTGGGTCAATATCCAAAAAAAAAAAAAAAAGCTGCACTGTAAACAAGTAAAGGACTTTCTGAGTTGTGAAGGAGAGAAGAAAGGAGACTGAGAAGGGATGGAGATGAAGATAAGGGGCAGGAAGATAAGCAGAAACTCTGGTTTTAGTAAGAAAAAAAGTATATATTGGACAAAAACTAGAGTGAGAGAGGTCTGGGAAAGACTTATGCACCTCAAGAATCAACCCCAGAGATCCTCTCTTTCCTACCCAGCTGACAGGAATGTATCATTAATATTTTTTCATTCTTACCCATGCTGTCCTTTTGGAGTAATTCTAGGACACTGAAATTTGGGGTCAATGCATCATAACACCAGAGATTGTTCAGATACAAGTCAGAGGCAGTTATAACAATTGACTTTTGTAGTTAACACAATTTAGAGAAAAAGCAAATATATTAGAGCTCAGAACAACTGTAAGACTTTGTTCAATGTGAAGGCATACATGATGACCTGTTAAGAAACTTTTTGACATAATTTTCAAATCAGACAAGTGTTATTAATAAGGATTCAACTTTCTAGCAATACTAAGTTCTGTGTAATGATTTTAAGTTTCTCAAAGTGGTTCCCATTTATTATTTTATCTTTTCATAAATCTACAGAGGAGTACAGTGATTATTAACCTCATTTTACTAAGTCACAAGAGTTAGTTGATTAAGATTTCAGAAGCAAAAGAAAGAAAAACAAACAACAAAAACAAAAAACTTCTCTAGCTAAGTCAACTATAATGTCGGAATTAGAATTTAGGTCCATTGGTTCCTAAATCATTCCTCTATTATACCACCCTACATCTGTGTCTTCTTTCCCAAACAAGTCTGTCTGGTCAAAGTGTTACCACTATTGCAAAAGGATTCAGATTAGGAGCTCCAGAGATTAGGCGCTCCAAGTCTACTTTCAAGAAAAACTTCCCATACCCCAAGGGACACAAATCAGTTCAGCAGGATCTATTGGATTTCTCTGGAAGGATAACAGAAAACATAATTTTGATATATAGAGCTCAGATGAAACTATGACTTCCATGGTCCAGAAGTGAGTGACCAGACAGCCTCCATGGAGGTTTATTGTTTCATTAAGGCCAATCACATGCATGTTTCTTTCACTTTTGTTTTTCTCCTCAAACTGCCCAGACTTGGGGATTTTAAAAAGCCCTGTTCAGTTTAACTCTGGCCCTTATGATATCTGAGATTTAATGACTTTCATTAGGATGTTATCTTAAATTCCATGTATATATGAGAAACCATGACTTATGTATGGGAGTTAGAGCTTGGTGGGAGTTCCTAGAAAGCACATCTAAATCATGAAATAAAACATTAAACTCAAACACAAAGTAATTTAATTTCTAAAAGGAATGTGGTATTCAGATAAAAGAAACCATAATAGTACATTCATTTACTTTTATATGTATGAAAGTGTTAAGTTGTGCCATCATTTTCAGGTATCAATTTTAAGTAATGCATCTTCCAGGCTATTTAATAATCATTCTTCCATTGTTCCATAAATAGATTATGTGAATACAAGCTGTTAAACTAAAAGTTACCTCAATAATATAACTGAATAAAACAGCAGGGAAATTTGAGAGGAATATACTCAGAAGACTAAATTTGAATACTGAATTGCCAAAATATATTCTTTGAAAATTCACAGATATAAGGCCATCTGTGATATACAAAAATGGACTAAGAAGTTGGTTAAGTCACATTTTGTTCAATGTGTCATGGACCTGTTATAGGGACAAATGAAAATGGAGACCCAAACACATGTGGAAAATAAACTAAGATGGTAGCCATCAGAGAACTAAAAAATGCAGAATATAGTCTCACCCTATGAAGATCTGGCTAACCCCGAAGTTGGTAATGGAATGAATATTGTTACTAAATGTAACCTTTCCAGTTCAACAGTTCAGAGGCCAAAGAATCTACCTGGTGCATAGATGATCTTGTTGGACTCCAGTCAACCACGTCATGATACATTTTCTACTTTACATTTGAAATGTAACTAGACCCTCTGTTCTATACCATAAAATATGGAATATATAATTAATATTTTATTCAGTATTTTATTTGATCTCAGATCTAAGAGTGTGTGTGTGACACATATAGGTAAATACACACAAAGTGGAAGACTTCTCTTTTTGAAACAAACTTCTAATAATACAATTTACTATCCATCTACCAACATCTTCATCATTATGACTGTCTTTAAGGAACATCATAGGGTTGTGCCTCTGACATCAACAAGCATCCAGTGCATCACCACACCATCAACATCAGGCAGTCTTCATTTTTATGCAATCACCTGATTGACTACCAATTTTATTTTTTTAGAAACCCAGTCTCTGTACCCATACTGAGTCTATGACTGAACCATAAGGTATTGAAAACAGAATCACATCCCCTTTCCTTTTTCCCAATGATTTTAACTTTTGTGTTCATTTGTGCCCTAATAATCATATCTCTTCTGAATAGAAACACTTTCATTGTTCAAAATGGAAACTATTTCTCCCACTTGGTCCAACTGTACAGAGATTTTTTAAAAATCTCGGTATTACTTAGTTTCCCTATTTTCACCAATGCAAAAAATTCTAAATTCAACATTTATGGACCATAGATTTTTCTTCTGTTTATTTTGGTTTTATACAAGGTAATGGAACAGAAACCCATATGGGTCAAAAAAAATGTTACATGTAAACAACTTCACTTTCATATATAATGCAAAAAGCCAGAACCCAGTATTATTTAATGTCCTTCATTGTTATATCTTTAAATCTTACCTCTGCAGATAAATGTGAAAATCCTTAAATTGCTGGCCTCAGTGTTCCCATGTCAACTGGCATATGCTCAGATTGGTGATCCTGCCAAAAGTCACAGGAAAACGTTTATGAGACAGAGGCTGATGGACGATTATTTTAATCCTGCATGTCTAGCACTGCCGGCAAGCTTGGTTTATGAATGCCTGCTGCTGTTTTAATGATAAGACCTCTTAAACACAGCTGAATGCAGTGCACCAATGGATTTTCTTTTTTTTTTTCCTTCCCTAACTAGGAGACTGATTATTGATCTCCACCTGGATGTTCCTATTGAGAACATGCCATTCATAAATGTAAGCAAAAAGAATAATGGTGCACACTGCATGGGTAGTTTTAATAACCTACAATAGAGACACAGTTTCCATGGAAAGGAAAGGAACAAATCCAGTCTTAATGAAGTATATGTTTACATGACTGAAAAGTTTGTGGACATTCTATGGGCCAAGCATTGGATAGTCCAGAGCATCTGGGTTTTGACTGGGTGCCACATCAGAGTGAATATAGGACCGCAAGGATGTCCTATACTCCTACTCCAGAGAGGCTTCCAAGTTCTCCCTATCACTCTTAGAATAGAAGCTTTGCAGGTAAGAATAGACAGATCTGACTACACTACTTAACTAGAGGGATTTGAAACCAGAAGTTGCTATACAGAAATAGAAAGGATATGAGCCCAGTGGGAAACTCGAGAATCCAAAACCTGAATACAGGAGGGTGAAAAGTAGATACATGAACATCTCTAGGGACCCCCCCTGAAGCTGCTTGAAAAACCAGAGAAGCCTTAGGTCAGAATGGATTGTCCATCGGGCTTAACCCAAAGCCTGTGACCCTCAACTGACTAGGATCTTTCAAACACACTCGGGCATTCCAGGTCTTTCGCTGGTGGGAGGGTAACGGAGACATATTTTCAAATGCGTTGAGGTAACTCTGTAGCTTCATTCAGAGTAAGAGATATCCATCCACTTGTTTACCACACATTTATTTCTTTCACTTTCAGAACCAAGGTATTTTAAAGTTAGAAAACATCAAACGTAGTAATACTTCTATAGGTTTTTATTCTACCAGGATATGAGTGTGCGTGTTAGTTTGTTTAATGCTAGGAGGAGACATAAATTTTATATTTACCATTTGCTAAAGTAATTTTTGGAATTATACACCTGATATTTTTATATTAAAAAAAAGGCAGAACTATGGAAGTAATTCTTCAATGGCAAGAATATATGCAATTGTGAAGATAAAAATGAGCCCTTCACATTAGGACCACAGAGAAGTCTCTATACCCTGCACAGTGCCTATCATGGCATTATCCGTAGCACAGCCCCATGTATTTCAGCTGAGGGGGAAAAAATATTTTGTTGGAAAAATGCAAGATTACCAACTTTAGCAAAATATACTTACGTTTTTCATATATGCTTTCTGAATTCTGTACTACCTGAACATTTAAATGCCAAAGAGTCATTTAGGGTAGAATGAGCACTAGAATAATATTATTAAAGATGAAAATGTTTAGGGACGCCTGGGTGGCTCAGTTGGTTAAGCAGCTGCCTTCGGCTCAGGTCATGATCCCAGCGTCCTGGGATCGAGTCCCACATCGGGCTCCTTGCTCCGCAGGGAGCCTGCTTCTCCCTCTGACTCTGCCTTCCACTCTGTCTGCCTGTGCTCGCTCTCACTCTCTCTCTCTTACAAATAAATAAATAAAATCTTTAAAAAAAAAAAAAAGATGAAAATGTTTGGGCAAATATTGAGGAAGACAATTCTTGAATGTAAGTATGCATAAGAAGTACTCAGAGGTTTGTAAAAATAAAGATTTGGCCCTAGTTCCTAAAGATTCTGAATTAAGAGATCTAGCATAGGGTCCAGAACTATATATTTTCAAGGAAGACAGATCACCCTAATACACCTAACCCAAAGATTCAGTTTGAGACCAATTTCAGTCCCAGTTAATGAGAAAAACTTTTCTCTTTAGCCAGCTCCTTCTTGTGTTTTCTGGCTATGGTTGAGATAAGCCAAACACTGAATTTAGCAGAAGTATATGTAAGAGGAACAACAGCTGTGATATTTAAAAAGGGAATTGGCTTTTTAAAAATCAGACACTGCCAACAACAAAACAGGTAAGACTTATTTGGAGAGAGCTATAAACCCAAACTAGTTCCAGTTGTGCTGAGATACTTTCTGCACAAATGAAGTTATTAAACAAAAAATAAAATAAAATAGCCAAAGCCACACTTTCTCTCACATGTAACTATGTTGCTTTTTAACAGCTGATTACAACATCTACTTTGAGTAATACAGCACAGCATGAAGGCTTTTCGCCTGCAATCCTGGAATCACCACCACAACTTGCCAGCTTAAATAATTTGCAAATGTTATGTGTTCCTCTATGAGGCATTTGCTCTCATCCCATCCCCCACTCCCAGAAGGTCTACAGCTGTCATGGTATTATTAAAATTGGACACTGACTCATAAGGTTAAGAACCTTTGGATTGGTGGCCTAAGGATGTTGGTTCTAATCCTAGCTCTGCTTCTAACACTTTTTGTGGCCTTCTGCAGTAGACTTCACCTCTCTACACCTTAGTTTTCTCATCTGTGAAATGAGAAAGCTGAACCAGAAAAATCTAAGTATTATTCTGGCTCCTCAGTTCTAGGAAATGCCGATAAAATGGCAACAACAACTCAGGACTGACATGGAAGGTATATTGCCATGTTCATTGGCTTAATCTCCTTATTTATGGGGGGGAAAAATAAAGCCTAGAGAGGTTTTCATAAAACACTTTATGGTAAAAGATCGAGAATTGAATACAGAATTTTAGCCTCATACATCAATTTACTTTTATTCTAATACATGAAAAGTTTATAAAGCTGAATTCCCAGCTCACAGTTTTACTCATTGACCAAGGGAGCATTTCAAGCAGGATTTTCCTTTCTTGGCTAGGAGAGGGGTACAATGTATCCTTTGGGGTTCTCTCCCAGGTTTTCACAGGGAGAGAACATATGCTCAGGTCCCCAGAGACTTGTGCTCCCACACTCACAGCTGTATGACAGACCAGAAAATGCTATCTACAAGCTTAAAAAAAAATAATAATCAGCATTTGCAAAAGTGCTCTGGGGTACCTTCAGGAAGTGTTCCAGGAGACTTGCTATTATACAATGATCACTAGGTTCTCTTCTTCTGGATCCTACTCCACATTCAGGCATTAATATTTTAGGTACATCACTGATACTCATGTACTCATCCAAAAGTCAATTATCAGCAAGTATGCCTGGCAACAACAGACCAAGTCCTTGCTCTCATGAAGATTACTGCCCAGCAAGGAACTGTGCCTCCTAGAAGTTCCGCAGCACTCCTGCCAGGGTGGACTAAGGGCCAGGGAGAAATACTGCCTTCCCAAGAAAAAAACTCATGCTCCCTATAAGTTGCCCTTTTTCAAATTTACAAACACAGCTCAGGAGAATCTCTATTACCTTGGAATGAATCAGTTTATCCAAACAGCTTTTGTTGAACCTAAGAAAGCATTAGACTCTGTATGTCTTTCCTCCTTCTGTCAATACCCATTTGCTTATCATATTTATACTTATTCAATAGCAGCTAGATCAAATTCTCCCTGTTCAATCACTATGACTTTATCCCACCTACCTAGGAATGTGCAGAGCAACCTCATTTATTCCTCTCACGCAGCACTTGAACTGTAGGAATTCTAGAACTTCACTACGGTACAGGAATTATAAGTCATTGAGTTTAACTTCATTTTATGCATGGGAAAGAGTGGTCTAGAGAGCCAAAATTGCAGAATAACTGTTAATGAATTATTACAAATCAAAGGGAAAGAACAGGAGAGCAAAAAAGCATTTGCTCTGCACTAGTGTTCTTTGGAAGATATTTTAAGTACATTATTTCAACAGATTCTCAGAAAAATCTTGCTCAGTATATGTATTTATCATATATATTGATATATAAGTAGATAACATTTTATATTATGTTATTAAATAATTAATAAATAATTAAAATTATAATAATACCTATTATATTATATATATTATCATTTACAAGTACAGTGAGCAAGTATCAGAGTGAATAAATAACGTAAGCTAGGCCAAACAACTGCAAGCGACAGCCGGGAGAAGTGGGGTTCCAACACAGCTCTGTCTGAGGATACCAGACGGTGTCAGAGGCAGTTCTTATCCACCAGTTCCCTCTACTTCCACACGGGAGTCACAGGCATGAGAAGTCAAAGGACAGAAATCCGCTGAGAAAGGGGATTTGGGCAGCCACGGCAATAAACCCCCAGATCCCCAACAACGTGGTCAAAGACCTGCTTCTGAGACCAGTTCCCCAGAGGATGAAGAAAGGCATGAAAGTGCCACCTCTGTGGAAAAGGAAGTGATGAAGACTGGTGGAATTTGCAAGCATCTGAGCTTCTGGCTGCTTGGCAGTCAGATGGGCCTTGGTAATCACGTTCTAACTTCAAGCTGCAGGAATGACAATAGTGGAGCAGTAGTAAAAAGTAAAATCGGCAAGTCTCCCCCTTGTAAACACTACTCCTCTCAGAGGGAACAGAGGACGTCCTGATCTTTATTTCAAAGTTTACCCATCTTATACACGCAGCAGGTATTTGGCGGCTTTGCACACCAAAAGGTAGACAGGAATGGGATGTGATGGGTGAATGCACCTGTTTCTTTGAGGAACAGTAACATTCTGTATCTATTTCAAATGGACCTTTCCTAAATTTTCTGTAATGACAGCCCAAGTACCATTAAAATAATGACAATAACCACACCTTCTGGATATTTGGAATTTTTTCACTTTACCAAGTATCTTTACACACACTGTTAATATCCACAAAAACTAAAGTTTTCACTCATCCAATTTTTATTTATTTACATTTTTGAACCATTTTTTAACTAAGGAAACTGAAGTTCAATGAAGTGTTCAAGAGACATGTAACAAAGTAAAAACAATCAAAGTTGAAGTTATTGAGGTCTTGCTATGGGCGGTACACCATTGCAAAGGCTATGTAAGTTTGCATACTTAATCTGCATAACTACTGCATGAAGTAGGCGTTATCACCTTCATACAAATGAAATAAACCCAAGGATTAAAGTGGGTAAAATGACTCGCTTAAATCATAGAGCAAGTCAGGACCAGAGCGGGATTCAAAACCAGACTTAAAGCCCACATTCTCAACCAAAATCCGGCCTCGCGTCTTTAAATAAAGGAATATGATTTCCAGAGCCGTCCTCACTGCCTAAGCATCTGGACTCCTTAGCCTGCCACGTCCTGCCTTTTATGACATTGTGAGGCCCCAGTATTACACTTTGAAATCTAGGAAAGTTCAAGTTATTGGACACTTCTGTCGAAATTTGTTAGTACCACTCTCCATAATTGTGTAGTTCGGGCAAAATGATCTATGTCAACTAATGCAGGTACTTGACTTTGTTTTCCTTGTTGTGTTTATGCAGACTGAGCTTTGTTGCTTTTCTCACTTTCTCCTGTAACCAGAGATGGTTACCTGCCTACGTATGCGCAGAGCTGTATATAACACTTAATGTACATGTTCCAAAAACCCTTACCATACTTCTTTCATGGGTTCAGAAAAAGGAAACTGAAGAACTGTGAAGAGAAGATAGTGAAGAAAAGATATGTTACAGCTCTCTTCCTTTCCAAGAGCAGGGTCCTTTTGCATATGGCGCCTGTGTGAATGAAAACCTGGTGTGTTCTTGGGAAGCGCTGCAAGGCATGTGTCTCTGCATACATATGCATAATGTCCTTTTCACACTTTGGAGTTACCAGATGCCTGGTTCTGCTGAAAGGGATTTGGTAACCCTCTTGAAATCTCGAGGATTCATAACTCATTTATGCACACTGCAGAACCCCTCTAGATGACATCCCTGCTCTAAAGAATGATTGAGAGAAAGATGGAATAGAGCTGAAGATGACAATGAAATATTAGCAGCCGCAGAGTTTATATGAGGCATTCCGGGTAGATGAGGGAATTATGCAAGTCAGAAGAAGAGCCCTTAGGCAACAGGAGAAGCAAAAACAAAAGTAGAGAGAATGTCTAGGTGTCAAGGACTAATTCGTTGCTATGGGAAAGGCCCTGAGGCACTGATCGATCACTCTATAAGCAGGTAAGCAGCCCTAGACCTTGGACTCTCTGTGCTAGCAAGGGCTGGGCAAAACTTCTTCTTCACACCTGACCTCTAAAATTTCTTAACCCTCTGAAGAAGTGTGTGAAGGCTGGGGGTGCATAGTTAGGATGGACTGAGGCTCTGCCTTGACGTGGGACTCTAGGGTCTGATCCTGCTCTCCTGGCACCATTCTCCTCCAGTCCAATCATTCCCCCATTGATTCTCAAAATGTTTTTCTGAGACACCAATTTCTTGCCATTTCTCTCAACTCCTTCACACCTCCTCCCTACCAACACCACCTTACTCCAGGATGAGATTCCTGCTCCTAGAAGAGAATACAAAGTCCTTTATAGTCACTTCTCTCCACCCGGAGCTTCTTACATCTTCTAAAACACGTGCAGTATACTGTGCCTTGGCTCTGCTTGTCCCCTCTTCCTTTCTCACTTCTCCACTGGGCAAACTTCCTACTCATTCTCTTAAGAAACGGCTGCCACATAAGCAGCTGGCTGAAGACTTATTCAAACTCTAGGACAGAGCTGATTATTCCCTCTGCTTTATTCTCATAACACTGCACACATCTTTACTTGACCACTTAGCACTCACTACTGGAATTGTAGCTTACATGTTTTAGCCTGCACAAAGCTATGAATTTCTGGAGGGCAAGAACAATGCCTATAAATATACCTTTTTATCCTCTATACAAGCAAAATACCAAGGATATATTAGCTTAATAAATACATGTTAATTGAAAAAAATGAATGAATGACTCCCTCATTTCCCTATCATATGCTTCTAGCAAATTAGAATGATTCTCCATCATTCTTTGGCATACTATAGTAGTGATATCAGAGGGGAAAAAAGCTATCTCTAGAAGGCAACAGATCAGGGTACTGAAACTTATCCCTTTGCCAATTTGTTCTTTACTATAAAGGACACCCCTCTGTTATAATGTTAGGGCTTTCTCAGGTCACAGGTTTAAAGCTCTCAAGATAGAAGTAGTGTTACATGCTGCAAAGAGCTTAGGTTTTGTAATAAGATGGTCCTTGGCTCAAATTCAGGTATAGCCTCTGGTAGTAATGGGAGCTAGAGCAAGTTTCAGCATCTAACTGAATTATAGGTCCCTCCTCGGTAAAATGAGGATGAATACTTACCCTATAATGCTATTATCAGGATCAGAACATAGGTCATTGTAGGTTCTCAGTAAATGATAACATTTTTTATATCTTCAATCATAATCCCTCTACTTCTGAGTGCTCACAAAGTTCTTTTTTTCTTCTGGAATAGGGATTATCCTTGTTGGGGGTGGTTAGAAGATGGTTTATATACCAGAATCACCTAGGGTGATTTTCCAGGTAATACCCCCATGTTCTTTCTAAAAACACTAATGTAGTGTACTAGGACTATTGCGAGTCGTGTATATTTTATTTCTCAAGTTATCATACAGAAAGGAAGTTGAGACTAACATAACAAAATTTTTAAAAATGGAATGATTTGAGAATAAAAATAATCATGGCAATAATGAAATATATCCAAAAAGAAAGAAAGAAAGATAGGTAGAGAATCACTTCTTTAGAATTACCTTGGAAAGTCTCACTCTTTATTTTCACAGCCATAATTCTAACTGGGATCCTAAACCTCTCACCCTAAAATTGGCATAATAGCTTCCTAGCTGCCCTTCCTATTTAGGGGGTTTCCTCTTGTCAATCTGTCCTATATATAATAGCAGGAATCCTCTCTCAAACTCCATAAGCAGAGCAATCTTCTGATGAAATGAACACTCAGTAGTCCCCACTGGAACACGCCACCTTTCCCTGAAGCTCTTTCACATCCTTATGCTCTTGCTTCGAACTAGAGAGTCCTTTCCTTCCCTTCTAGTCTCTCCCCCAGCCCAACCCATTTAGCCAAAGAATTTCTACACATGGTTCAAGACAAACTCGGGTAAAGCTAACCATTCCCTCCATTGTGCTACCACTGGACCCAGCTCACCTCTATTATTGCATTCATCATATACTGTTACAAGTCATTAGTTTACCAGCCTTTCTCCTGTACTAGGTTGTGAATTTTTTAAAGGAAGAAACAGTGTCTTAATTATTCATTAATTATTCATGTATCTCCCCATCAAGTACATACTCACTAAATTTTGATTGAATTGAATTGAACTGAGATGAAGCCCATTCAGCATTTAATTTGCTACTGCCCCCTCTGAGGATAGGTGTATCTGTGTGTGCACAGTATGTACTTACGGGGTTCTCTCATCACGTTCACATTTTTTTTCCATAGGCCCTTTTCAGACAAAGATTGTGCAAGGAAGAGAGTTGCACGTCTACCAGTCAAGTTCATTTCAGACCCCAGGGAAGCTGGGCAAGCTCTCTAGCCAACACATGGATTGTGAAAAACAGCTTTTGTTAAAACAGCTTGTTGCTTCCTATTCATTAAATTCAAACTCCCTCCGGTGGACTGCAAGATGGTACTGCCAACTTGACAGAAAGTCCACCCAGTCGAACTGTCTGGACTGGCCTAGAATGCATAACTGCTTCTTTTTGTGATTGTCCTGTGAACAGGAAAAGTTTCTGTGCCTACATGTCTGTCTCTGTCTAGAGGGTGACACTGCTGCAGGCTGGTAGCACTCCGGTATATTTCTTCTGTGATGAACATATTAGGTCTCTCAGAATCCCAGGAGTTGTTGGATTATTCCTCCATTCAGTGTTCACTCATGCATTCGTCAAACATTTACTGACCCTCTTTCCTTCCATCAAGTGCTATGGTAAGTCCTAGGGAAATAAAGATCCATAAAAAGAAGTTTGGTGCACAATGAAGTCACTCAGGATGGGGAGAAAATAGAACACAAACAAATAATGACACTATAATAAGACAAGTGGAAAACAGATATACGTGCATAATGTCAGAGGGGCCCAATGGAAGCAGGTAAAAAGAGGCTGAGGTCTTTTCGCATGTGCTAGCTTTGCAGGAAACCTGAAGGCACCCAACACAGAAATCTCACTCTGGCCCCAAATATCCCCCATAAGCCCAAAGACAGTGGAGAAAATTGTTAACCCTATCACAAAAATTATTGCTGTAGTTACCTGGGTGTCTCCAAAAACACAAATTTCCCCCCTGAGAAGCCCATCAGCAGAGGGGCTGTAACGTGCTAACAGAATAGAATACTAATCATCATAGTATCTTAAAATCTCTGTTCTCCAACATAGGTAGCATCCTGACTTTGACCAAATATAAGATACGGTATATCTGAGAAGGAAATAAAGATAAGGCACACTCAAGAAGAACTTTCAACAGAACCTTGCTTCAGCTCTAACTCAACAACTCTGCTGTCCAGTATATTAGCTACTAGCCACAAGCAGTTATTTAAATATAGATTACTTACAGCTAAATAACATTACAGTTCCACAGTGGTATCACCCACATTTCATAGTTTCAACTGGACAGATACTAAACCTTTTCATTATCATAAAAAAGTTCTATTGGACCATGCTGCTCTAGAAGATAATCTGAAATTTGTATTCATTGATTCCATTATTTTATAATTTTATGACTTGCTTACTTTGTAAAAGACTCATTTCTGGCTTCTGGAGAAGGCAGAGATTAAAAGCAAAATTTACCTATTCTTGAAAGGCTCGCAGTCGGGTGGGATGTCAAATATTTTTAAGAAGGAAAAAAGCCGGACATTGAATAATGGATGGTATGAGTGCATGGAGACAAAACAGCCTAATATATGCTATGAAAAGTAAGAGAGGATCCCAAAGGAGAGGTGACACATGATTCTTGAAGAGTGAGTCGTTAATTTCTTAATTTACCAGTGGACAGGGCACTAGAGAAGGGGAGAACGCTACAAGCAGAACCGCAGGACGTAGGAGAGCTTAGAACCCTACAAGGCATTTAGCATTCCTAGAGTGGAGTGTAAACTTCTGCGAAGATGTTGGGTGAGAACAGGCTGGCAAGGTGGGTGCCACAGCGTGCTGAAGGCTATTGGGTGAGCAGACGGTGGGACGCAGGGAGGTTACAAATTATAACACAGTGATGAATAACACGGACATTATCAAAACTAGGTCTCTCCTCAAAATTTGCCACTGTTAGCTTTACTATCTTGGCAAATTCTATAATCTCTTGGAATCCCATTGTTCTCATCTGCACAGAGATGTTCATAACCCTGCCAACCTTTTACGATTTTTGTGTAGGTTAAATGAGACCATTGCTTGTCATGATACCTGGCACGTGTTAAATTGTCAAAAATGAAAGTTATTGTAATTTATAAAAGGAATGTGGGATTAGGAAAGGATTTGAGCAGAAGAATGAAATGATTATATTGTATACAGAAATAAGACACAAGACAATTCCCTATGTCAATAATAATAATAAAACAATAGCTAATATTTGCAGAGTCTTTACTAAGCATCAGGCATGATTCCAAGCGCTTTAAATAAGCTAATCGTTTAATCCTCTCAACAACCCTATGAGGTAGGCTACCATTACTATCTCCCTTTTACACATGAGGAAATGAAGGCACAAATAAGTTAAATAATTTGTCTCACTACTAATAAAGGACAGAATGGGATTCAAACCCAGACAGCCAGCTCTTGAATCTCTATCCTTGGCCCCCGGCTGTTCTGCCTCTGTTACAAATTCTTTGACAAAAGTCTGCCTGATTTTATATTGGATTATTTCCCACCACAGCATAGCTTCCAAATAATGTTATGTAAGTACGGATCTTCAAAACAACATCCTCACACCATGAAAGCCAGTAAGCCAGTATGTGCACTCCAGAACTAGTCCACAGAAGGTCATCTAGATAGAAACGGACAAATGCTTGTTAAATTGTGTATCATTAGAAAGGTAGCTTCAAAGCTTCCTTGATAATCCAGACACGATTATAATTTCAGAGATTCCTCAACAATAGCGGCCGATAACAACCTCTCAAAGAACTCTGCTTCTTCTCATAAAAATGGGGCTAATGTGTGCCTCATAGGTTTGTAAGAAATATTAAATAAGAGAATGAATAGAAAGGATGCTGCACAGTTTGTAGCACCTAGAAGGTGTTCACTGAGAAGTATCTTTTGAGGCTGCGATTTTTGTTCTTTTAATTAAAGCATCATTGTCCAATATGCCATTGTCCATTGCTGAGTTGAAAAACCTTTCTCAGGACTCGCTGGAAGCCCATTAAACATATTATGGATGGAAAGGAGGGTATCATAGGTATGAAATTCTTCAAAACAAACACATCCCAGTCTATGACCTAAATTCCAACTCTTATTATTTAAGAACTTTTCTGACTCAATTTCAAAAATACTTCCCTGTTTTTAGCTCAGTCTGGGCCCAGATGAGCCTAACAAATTGATGTTTTTATTGACTGACCTCACTTAAGGCCTCCTCTCTCAAGGAACTTCTTCCAAATGTCTTTTCTTTTGGATAGTCTGCCCTTTAGTTTGATGTCTATCCTCAGGTAATTCCACTTTAATAAGTGAGATAACAAAATTATCCTTCAAATTTGTTCCACGCCTTTAGAGCAGTCTCTCCCCCAAGGAGCCTGGGCCAGCACCACCATGCTTTTCCCAGCATAAGACACTGGGTCTCAGCCCTGGGCAAGGGAGCATGTTCTTTCCTGCTGATGATGGTGAGTAATAATTATGGAAGCACAGATCCTCAAACCACAAATCCCCTATTTTTGGTCTTACAATGTGATGGAATCTGAAAGCAGATCTAGGGCATCAGCCAGGGAGCCAGAGGAGTTGAAGTCTAGGAGGCCATGATTTGGGAAGAAAAGATATATAGTTCCCCAGTGGCTGATATATAGTTCCCAGGCCCTGAGTTAAGTGAAGTTTTTGGAGAGATTCAACAGGATGGTGGCTGGTAGGAGAATCAGTAAGTTGAATGTTGCTTTGGCACTAGATTAAAAGCAGATTGTTGTGAGCTGAGTTGTCATGGGAATCTCACTGGACTAGAAAGCTCACTGTGGGTTTGTGGCCTAGAATAACCAGCTATGTAACCTTGAGCAAATCACTTAACCTCTTCTAGTCTTTGTTGTTTTTTTCTTCACTAAAATGCAGATAATAATAGAAAATAATAAAAATAGCAAAAAGATTTTTGTTTTTAACTGAGAAAAAGTACAATAGTTTAGATTTTTACAAGTGAATATAAATTTACAGAATTTACTCATGTAAAGAATTTATGTGAAAGCATTTGGTAAGACTTATGACTCACAAATGTTAACTAAAGCATAGTCATATCAATCTTTCAGTGGTGCATTCTAATGACTATTTTTAAGGCACAAAGAGGGTAAGTTCTTGCCCAAGGTTTTGCTGGTGGCAAGTTTATCCAGACAGTGTGGCTCCTGAGCCAAGGACTCCAGACACTCTCTAGAGGAGGGCCCTATATTCATGGTATCTTCTTCGAGTTTCAGAGGCAAAAGTATCAGGTTGGTTCCTGTGAGACTGGTGACAGCTATTCAGAGCCATCAGCTGACTTCAGGACTCCCACAGCAATGGCCATGGCACCACCCAATACTACTCCCTTGCTCTCACTTTCGGGTCTTCATACCCTTCCCTGTTTCTAAAATTATAATGTCTTCCCTCTTCTGTGCCAAGCCACATATGTCTCTGTTCTTTTAAAATTCTCAGCTGAAGGCTCAGAATCATGGGGAACAGGGATGAGAATGGTTATCATCAGGCTTTTGGGGTATTTAAGAAGCGAAACAACAATAAACCCCTTGTTCATCTTATTGGCATAGACGCAGACTCTGGGACCCTTGGTCCTACTCTGAAGACTCACCAAAGACAAGCAGAAGTTCAGGAATTTATAGCCTGAAAAGTGAGGCATCTATGACTTTAGATGGTTTGAAAGGGTATCTTATTTGATAGCAGCCAATAAAGCAGGAGACAGAGCCAGATCAGATAAGAAGAAAGAACATCTCCGGCCAGAATTAAAAAGGCTATTTTGGGATATGTCAAAAGAAGTAAAGCTAGATTGAAAATGACTGCAAAGGTGATTACATAGGTGAGAACAAAGAGAACACTTCCTGAGTTCTGGCTAAGAAGGGAACAATTCTTAATCATCTTTTAATTGTACTTCATAATTAGCCAAGTCACAAATGCCATGGCTGGGATTAGAAGATTTTTCATAAGGTAGACACTGTTCTGGATTTTTGCTAGGGAACGTGTTGGGGGTTGGGAGATGGTGTGCATGCTGAAGGATGGGCTTTCAATTTGTGTAGCGATTTGAGAAACTAGGTTTTATAAGCATATTTGTTCATAAAGCACATTTTGAAAGATACTGTTGTTCTATTTTGCCTTTTTTTCTCTTTCCAAAGGAAATGAAAAACAGCAATGGAAATTTTTCCAGAGGAACAAAATCTTAGCAAACAGTGAAGCAAATAGCCACTGGAAATGGCTTATGAAGCTCCTAGAGATAATGGATATATGATATAATAGTTATGTTACAACATCTTCAGTGACAAGCGGTGAAGAGGAAGAAAATGCTGAAGTTACATCTGACTGAGTTATTCCACACTAAATATTTTTAATTGGTATCACAGAAGGTATGGGAAACAGGTTAATTACTTATAGGAATAAAACAATAAAATCACCTCTAACAGGCATGCATATTTCAATGTATAATTTCTTTTTTTAAAAAGATTTTATTTATGTATTTGACAGAGATTACAAGTAGGCAGAGAGGCAGGTAGAGACAGAGGGGGAAAGCAGGCTCCCTACTGAGCAGAGAACCCGATGTGGGGCTCAATCCCAGAACCCTGGGATCATGACCTGAGCTGAAGGCAAAGGCTTTAACGCCACCCAGGCGTTCCTCAATATGTAATTTCTGATAGGAAAACAAACCCTTTCCAAGTTAGAGTGAGTTAAGAAAAAGTCTGTGTGCAAAATAATAATACTTCTGAATAGCTTGCTAGTTACATATTCATTCATTTTTTGAACATTTATCTAACACCTATGATGTATAAGACACTCTGCTCATGAATTGCAAAAACAAATTAAAATACATGATCTGACCTCATGAAGCTTGAAATCTTGGCAGAAAAACAAACTTTTTCCCCTCCTCTACACCCTCCATTCTTTCTCTGTCTTTGTGATTTCATTTGGTTTATAGCTTCGAATAACTTACCATGCAGACAAATATCAGAATGGTATCTCTAGCTGACCTACAAATGAGCAAGACCCATTTACCCAAGTAGGCCCAAGCAGGCCTGTTGATCGTCCACACAGAAGTCTATGAGGGCCCTCCAAACAAGTGTGTCCAAATTCAAGCTGGCCATTTCTCCCATTCCTGCCTCAGTCTTTCACCAACCTCTGCCAGTTGCTCAAGACAATCAACAAAAAGGCTGATCTGTCAGAGAAACAGGATGTAGGACTAGACCCTGAAGGTCCCACACTTGGTTTCATGCTCTGCCATCACTGTCTCAAGATTCTTAATTCTTTTATTTTTCAACTTACGTTTTGCATGGGAAGTCCAACGAGGCAATGGAGTACATGTGTAAGGAGAGAAGACACCCAGATGAAAGGAAAACCTTGATGTTTTAGTATCATTACTGGCACTTTTTCCTGTTTTTCCAACAGAGCCCCTACATTTTCATTTTGCACGGGGGCCTATAAACTGAGTAGCTGACCCTGTGTATGAATATTGCACATATCAGATTCAGGCAGGGTGGTCTTTCCCCACATCTGTGCTCTATCCTAGATGTGCTATCCTGCCCTCTTCCTTCCCCCTTGCTTCTTGTTGTGGGTTTTAAATTGGTCTGAGCATCAGCATTTTGTCTCTCTGTTCCATCACCTCTGGGGCAGCTTGCTGGCAATGGACTGGGGAGCTATCACTGCGTCATGGCGATGCTACTCAATGGTTTCTTGTTGTTTCAAAAGGATGTGCTCCTTTTGTACCATGTAACAGTCAACAAAATATCTTTCTGACAATCCATGGAACATTTAAAAAACAAGAAGAGGCACCGTGAACCTCTTATCGCAGCTTTCTGCTTTGAAAATCAGGGTTTGCGCCACAGGATTTGACTATTTCATTTGACTTCTCCATTCACAAAGCCAATGAAGATTTGCATATTAAATTTCACAACTTTCCGACGACATTTTAAAACTCTCACTCCCCCAAAGCAGAAATGTTTCTGAAATCCCAAGGGTTCTCTTTGAAGGAAATCTCTTCCCCCTCACAGTGCTTAGTAGAACAATGTCGTATAATATATTTTCCAAAGTACAACTAATTGAAGCACTTTGTCTTACTTAGTTTCCCACATTTCAAATACATGTTATGTATGTAACTTTATAAATCAGGTATACTGTAATGCCTTACCTTTATGTATTTGGGAATTTCATCATTTCTCAGTTTAAAAAATGTCAAGGAAAGCTACAAATTTGGGGGGCATCTCTGAAAAACATATCTGTAAGACCACAGTGATCTTAATGAGGTTTTCTTTGGTCAAAAATGGCAAAAGGGAAGTAGTGAAAGATTACCTTTTTCTTCACTTAAAAAAATAGGCATCATAGGTTGCCACTTCACAGTAATGTCTTAATATTCTCTCATTTAATTATGTAAATCATCAAAGAAGGCTGCTGTTTATGGTAATTTGCACGTGTGGAGATCCGCTTCCCAAGGTAAGCTAATTTAAATCAAATTATAACTAAGGGAGATTTACCACTTGTTGATTCAGAAAATCATTTATAACTCCACCAAACCGCTAGCGAAGAGGGCAGGATTTGAAAAATGAGGTGAAACAGTGGTGATCCCGCTGTGAAAGGAATCAGCTGAAATGCTACGGTAGGATTTAGTATTCTTATTGATGTCAGCGAGAACTGAAAGGCAGCCTCTTTTGTGAGGGAAGTGATTAGTGAATACCGTTGACCCTTACTACCTCCACATTCAAGCCTTCCTTTACACATGAAGTTAAAGGCTGTTCTCCCCAACTAATTCACCACTCTCTTTTGATACAAATCCAGCCCTCTTCACAATCTGCCTGCATTCTAGTTGCATAGTTGTACCAAGTGCTGAATGTAACAGAGAAAAGACCATTGTGAACCGCTGAAGTGTTCATGTGTCCCCAGCTCCTTTCTTTCTTTCTTTTTTTTTTTTTTTTTTATTAACCATTAAAGTTACTCCATTTCAGTTTGAGAAACTAAGCATGTACAAATTCATTCTTTGTTTCAGGGGCACATTTGTTACAGTGAATCCCTCCTTAGCTAACGCAACTGGCCACAACTGGCCATGTTGGTGTCTGAGAGACCAAGAAAGGTGCACCTCCTCTTGGACGCAGACACAGGTGTCTGTGACAGTGCCACAACTTGAATTTGGCAACAAGGAGGATGTAAGTATAGAAAAGCGATTAAGAAAGCAGGCTTAAGAACCAGGAACTGGGTCCAGAGACTCATCTTGCCACTCACTTGCTAAAAAATCTTCAAGAAATTTCCTCAGCCTCTCTGAACCTCATTGTTCTTATGAAAAGATAGCATTAATTATACATTCTTCATGAGATTCACACGATGACTTAACAAGTCCATGCATATGAAGCACAAAACTTTACATAAATGTTCATCTCCAAAAAATAGCATATATGAATAATAACAATAACGATGATGATACTGCAGTGGTATACATGGAAAATGAGCGATTTCCAATATATCTCATGGGTAAACAGTAAACAAAACATTTTCCATTCTTGACGAGAACTTGACCTTCATTTAACTTTCAAGCTGGATTAATCTATTTAGAGTAATATGCTGGCCATGTTGCTAATGACTGTTGTTTATATGAAATGTGGCCCATGATTCATAAATTGCATCTGAGTTGGGAGGCACATGAATGAACTGTAAAACCTGGTAGGATTCCACCTGGGACTTCTCTGTGTGTGCTGAATTTGTCACTGACCTGTCTCTCACTGGGACCCTGGAAATTATGCCTATATTATTATTATAAGAGATACTGGCTCTTGAAGGATGCGGCATTGAAGAAGCTGCCCAGTATAGACCCTTTCTTCTTGCAGCTGGACTGTACTACACAGAATTCTGTGAAGATCCCACAGAAGAGAAATGCCTGGTGGGGGGGGTGGGCGGTGCCTGGGTGGCTCAGATTGTTAGGTCATGATCCTATGGTCCTGGGATCCAGCCCTGCATCTGGCTCCCTGCTCGGGCAGGGAGTCTGCTAATCCCTCTCTTTCCCCATTGTCCCCCTGCTAGTGTTCTCTCGATCTCTCTGTCAGATAAATAAATAAAATCTTCTAAAAAAAAAGAAAAAAAAAGAAAAGAAAGAAATGCCTGGGGATGTCCTTTCGATAGGCTAGCTTTCCCATCCAGGTCCATATAAGTGAATATGCTGTCCGGTATCTTCTATGATAATTTTGTGGGTCTGAATGCTTAACTAAACCCAAGGAAACACTCTGTAGATATTGCAGAATATTTATTTATTTATTTGGCCACTGAGGCATACGTTTGAAGATTAAGAGTATGATGACATTAGAATAATAGAGGTTCTGGATCAACTTTGAATACTTATAGAATACCAAAAATTTTCCCTGCTTATATATATTTTCCCATTTCCTTGAGGGGGACATTTCTGTTATTGATGATTCTTAGGGACTGGTGAAGCCATTTGGGGAGGCCAGAGATTTCTTGATTAGAATCAATTCACAAATGCAATCTTCTCCGTGTGTCACATGAAGTAAAACACTGACCTGCTGGAGATGAGTTTCTCTCCAGAGACCTCTTCAGCAGCCCTCTGAATGGCAATGGCAACCAGAGATATCCCTCATTTTCATGAGAAGTCTTTACTCACCCTGGTGGCAAACTGGGGTTCCTGGAGAGAATTAAGCCCCCAAAGCATCTATATTAGTATTTCATTGTTGCTATAACAAATTACCACAAAATCAGTGCCTTAAAACAATATATGTATTATCTTATAGCTCCGGAAGTCAGAGGTCTGAAATGGGTCTCACTGGGCTAAAATCAAGGGGTCAGCAGAGCTGTTCTCCTTCTGGAGATGGGGGTGGGGGGGCATCTATTTTCTTGTAGTTTCCAACTTCTACAAGCCTCCTTCCTTCTCTGGTTTGTGATCCCTTCCTCCATACTCAATGCCAGCAGCATAGCATCTTCATATCCATCTTTGACTCTGACCTTTCTGCCTCCTTCTTTGACTCACTCTGGTGATTACATCCCACTCACCAAAGCATCTAGGATAATCTTCCCATCTCAAGATCCTTAACTTAACCACATCTACAAAGTTCTTTTTGCCATGTACAGTAACAGATTCACAAGTTCTAAAGATTAGGAAGTGAATAATTTATGTGGGGAGGGGCATTACTCGGGCATCATTTGTTTATAATAAATTAACTTCTCCCTTGTGCAATTAGAATGGTGCCAGTTATGTAACATCCCCAGAAGAATTGAGAAAACTATCACTCAAATCATTTTTGGTGTTCTATGAATTGGATGAGTAATTCCAGTTGTGAAAGAATGCTTGGTGAGGAGAGTGCCTTAAATGAATAGGAAATGAGACACTTAGTGACAGTTGTTTTACAAATTCTTTTAAAATTGGATAAAGAAGTCGGCAAAAGAGGTGGACCATGAAAATTAAGTGTGAGACCAGAAAGCATATGGTAGTGATTTTAAGATGCACTGTCATGTGTAAATATATCTATTCAGAGAGAGCGATTGGGGTAACAAGAGTGGGAGAAAATGTGAATATGAAGAGCTGGTGCCCCTAAATTCCATCTTTTCTAAAAAGGTACCAGCTATCAAAGTAGTCTTTCTTTCTTTTTAAAAAATATAGCCTTTATTCTAATGACCCTTGCATACTTCAGTAACTACTCCCACAGAAAATATTCAGGAAAAAAAAAAAAACACGCATGTGTGTAAAAACCATACAATAGCTAGTTTCACTCCTCTTGCCAAAAAAAAAAAGAAATCAATAGTTGTTTCTGTCCCCAAATTTCATCTGAGGCCTCTTTGTGAAATGTGCAGTTCAGTTTAGTGTTGATAGGTCATTCCAGTCAGCATAAGTTTATATACAATTCAGTATTAATTTCCAGCCAACTGGAAACGAAAGCACTCCAGTTGAGTCCCCTCTCCTTGGTATGCTTGACATTGTCTTTTAACTAGTAACAGGAGCCATTGTCTGATGGATTGATCCTTACAACGATCACATAATGTCCAGCAAGAAGGCTGGAAGATTCATTTACTGTCACTACTTATTTAGAGTTGAGTGAAGCCATTGTTATAAATTTTAGGCTACCTAATTTGGCATTAGAATGTTTTCTATTATAAGAAAGAGTTCTGCAGTGCTAGACAAGAGGCCTGGCTGTGGTCCTGGCTCTGCCAGCATCCAGTGTGTATGTTCCTGGAGCACAGCTTATTTGGGGTAAACTTTTATAAGGAGAAACAGGAGCTGCTATCTGGTAGAAGTCTTGGAGTATCTCTGAACTGAAGAGGAAATACTTTCAGAAGGGACAGTAGAGCAAAAAAGGTTAACTTGTCAGACTTGAGGAAGCAAGTGCCAGATTCAGGAAGGAAAGCTCAAAGCAGAGCCATGAGTCATCTTGAGCGTGAAGAGAATAAGAATTGGGCTAATAGATAATTCGAGTTGCTCACACACCTTTGCTAGTTCTAGACTCTGCTTCCGACTCACATCCCCACCCCCATCTCTTGATTATTAATTACAAAGGGAGGCTAACATTTCAGACAATACAGAATGGAGGGGGAAAGTCAGTCTAGCAGGGAAGACAGATCCCTAAGATGGTAAAGAGAAAGCAAAGGAGACAAACTAATATAAATGCTGTGAAGGAAGAAGGCTACTAGGAGAATCATAAGAGGTCACCCCCTACTAATGTCTCCAGGGAAGACTTCTCTGAGGAATTTATGTTTAAGCTAAAATTAGAAAGAACCCTAGGAAGCCTCAGATCTTGATGGAATTATATATCCAAATGTTTCTTGAGGCAGGAAAGAACTTGTCTTGTGTGAAGGGGGAATAAAATGAGGCTAAAATCAAGGGGAACAATTGAGGTGAAGTCAGAAAGGGATATGTAGTGGATTACTCCCAGGCAAATATTCACTTCTGCTCTCCTACTCCATTCCATGGATGAACATACTTGCCCACTTCACTGTTGTTGGACTGCGCCATGAAGTTGCTTTGGGTTCCTGATGGCTGAGGGAATTTCGCTTACACTTCACTTTGGCTTCAGTCATGTCACTTCTCTGGCGAAGGGGATGTTAGCAAATATGACTCAAGAACATGTTTAAAGTGTGCTGGCACAGTGGAGCTCACCCTATGGCACTGCTGTCACTTTGGGGAAGGAATATGCCCTGGGTAGTCCACTAGTGACAAGAGGGTGCGAGACATAAGCAGCAAACATGGAGCCAACATACAGCTTGGAGTCAAGTCCAACTGAGTACTACCTAGATCAGCCAGCCTCCAGCTGATCTGAAGATGCTTGAGTAAGATTAAATAATTGTTATGTTAAGCCATCAATTTTTGGAGTGTCTTGTTATTTGGCATTATTATGGGAATAACTGACAGAGTATATAAGGATCATCTTACAGGGCTTATGGGAAAATAGCTGGAAAGTTTTAAGTAAGGAATGATAGGATATAAGTCATGGTTATTGAAGCTCACTCTGCTGTGAGAGGCCAGCAAGGAGGGAGCAGTTGGAATAGTCCATCTGGAGAGAACAGTAGCAATGGGGCAAAAGGGAAGTGAATATATTTGACATAAATCTTGGAGACAGAACAATAACACTTGCTAATGAGGTATATACAGAGAGAAAGAGAAGTGAAAAACTCAAGAGTGACTCCCAGGTTTCCAGCCTGGACAACAGGATAGAGAGTAGAATAGTTTGGATTTTCCACTTTGCTATTTTTCTCATAATAATTTAAATAGCGATACAGTCAGCACAGCATGAATTACTTACTTATACTTTATGTTGGATATTGGTTTGTTTCCTGTTTTATTCTTTTTTCAAAACTCAATAATTAACTTCTAAGTACAGTTAATTTTCATATATTTTAGATGGGGGGGTGTGTAGATTCCTAGAAATAGGACAGCTAAGTCAAAGCATCTCTATAATGTCTATTCTTTCTTCCTCCAGAGAGTCCATTCCTTCCTATAGGTAGGAAGTGAATTACGGTATTTGGCAGAAGCACATTCACAAAGAGCAATATATTTTGCTTTAGAAAAATGTCACAGCCTCCTTGATGTCCCTAATACTACCAACAGCACATTTTTATAAAATGTTTTATATGTGCCAGACACTGTTTTAGGCTCTTTATGTATACATTGTCTGACCTAATCTCCTCAACAATTCTAAGAAATAGATAACAACATTATTCCCATTTTAAGAAATCTGAGGCTGAGGAGCTAAATAACTTATCTCTAAAAACATAAGAAATAGCTGTGTAGAATTTGTTATGTCTGTATTAAGGATGATGCGGAAACATCTGTCAGATCATCACAGGTAAATTATTTGGATTGTAAAGAAACCGCTTCTCATTTTTGTATCAAATAATCCTTGTGCTTATTCTAAGGAAACAGAAGAATTTTATTGGATGAGTTTTGTACCAAATTATTACTTCTTTTCCCTAAGCAAATGGTAGATTTTTATTGGATAAACCTTGTAACCATTGAGGTTCTACAGAAAATCTGTAGCCAAATGTCCAGCCCAGTTGGGCATATGTCTAGCTCTTTATGCGTGTTCATCTTCATTCCTGGCCCCTGCTATGCTTCCTGTCTTCTTTTGTCATTTACTTCTAATTTTATTTTACACTGTGGTGGATTTTATATATCCTGTAAGCTTCCTTAAATCCTTTCTGAAACGAAAAAAGATTAAATAAATAAATAAACAGACTCAAGCAAGTCTTAAAAAAAGAGTATCAATATAAAAACAAGTGAATGTCTGTGAATCCTACAGGAATTATGCTTCATTAACAATGGTCTCTAGCACTTCCAATGCTTTTAAGTGGTCTATTGAATAGACTCAATCAGAAAATGGTAGCTGAAAGGGTCCCCCTTTCCAAGCCAGAAAGCTCTAGTAACCAAAGAGTAATAAAAACAATCCTTAGAGCAGTAATATATATATTTAAATAAAAAAATAATAATAAGGACATTTACTGAGTGCTCACTAGTCTTCTAAGTGGCAGAACTTAGGTGGACACTAAGCACGTTATAACAATTTACCTTATTTAATCCTTACACCAATCCCATAGAGGCCTTACTGTCATGTACACATGCTGCAATTGGGGAAACAGATTCCAGGGGGTTAAGTAATTTGCCCAATGTCACAGAACTCCCACATGGCAGATTTGGGGATTAAACTGAGGTTTGTTTAATACCCGAAACCATGTTATTAATTACATGATATTTACACATATTCCTGGGATAATGAGCTCCCAACGTTTTTTGAAATTGTTACTGATTTTTCATTTTAACATTGTCCTGATAGAACGCTCATCTGAATCAATCTGTCAACCAATTAGTCAGAGGAAAGAAATGAGCATTTATTGAATCCCTACCACACAGTAGGTATGAGATTAGGCACCTGAAACTATTAATTTAATTCTTAAAACAACTCCAAGTTCCCATTTAAACATATTGGGACTCAAAAGCTTAGTTACTAATCCAAAGTCACAGAATTAGGACTGAATCTAAATGCCTCCAAATCCGTATTTATTTCTTCTACCAGTAGACTACAAGCATGATTTGGGGAAATTACAACTTTAATGTGCCTCAACCTTCTCATCAGAAAAATGGAATAAAAAGGACTGCCTTACATTTTCTAGACAGTGTGTTCAAGATGACCACACTTAACAATCAGATGGGGGAAATTACTTCCCAGGGCTGTTATTAATGAAGGATTTGTGTGCCTATTCTAGAAGACTGCTCACCCCTGGAGATGTAGCCACATGTCTAAGCTGCCCCCTAAATTAGTCTGATAAATGGAAGCAACCAGGACCATGATGGAGCCACCCAAGCAGCGGGGCCTGAAAGTGCACACGCCCTCGTAATGAGCATGTCTACAGGAGTAGTGCTGTTGCTCCCTCTTCCTGATTTGCCATTCTCTCACCCCTACTGCCTTTGTTAGTGAGCCAAAAACCAAGATAAACATTCCTGCCTCTGCACCCAAGCCCAGCGAGCCTGCAGATCATTTAATTCTAGATAAAACAACCCATTACATTGGGTTGATGTCTAGCCTCTGTGTCGTGCTTATGTGCTGGCCATAAGAACACACCTGACAGACTCCCAACTACTGGGTATGTAACTAACCAAGGCCCCCAACTGCTGCCCTCTGAAATTCTGACCCAGGTCTGCCCAGACGTCTTGCTTCCCACAGGCTATGGCCAGTCAATGACTGAGCAGGCCAGGACCCTAAGACAGAAGAGAATCTGGGAGACAGACTTCTCTAATAACCAACTTTGGCTGCAGGACTCCTTGATGGCCCTTGAACCTTCATGAGCAGTCGCATACACCAGTCTAGGACCTTCTCCCTCTCCCTCTTTTCCTTCTTCACTGGGGCCAGTCTTGGATCAAGGTCTGACATTTCACCCAGATGCCACCTCGATCTCCTTATTGTCACTCATAGGCATTTCCCCTCATAAAATCCTCATACATTTGATCCCACATTGGCCAATGCTGCTCGAAGGACACAGACTCAAACATTTTATAATGTTTCCTCGGCTTCAGTTTCTCTTAATAATACCCTTCAAGCTTTTCCCATGGAGCAATAATTGATTCCCCCAAACCCCAAGCTCCAGCTGGAAGATTTTCCTATTGCTTCTTATCTTTACTTCTTTTAGGATACCTAAGTAATTTTACCATAAATTATGGTTGTCTATGTAGATATTTTATCTCCTCTACCAGATGTTGAGCCCCTTGAATGTATGGCATCAAAACTTACTGATATATTCTATCACTCTAGGCCAGGCATTGTGTGTGAGTTTTACATATGGTACATACCTATTTAACCCTCATCAACACTCTGCTGGCTATCTCTTATCAATTCCATTTTACAGAGAAGAAAATTGAAGCCCAGAGAAATGAAATGTCTTGCCCAATGCTTTTAGACTAAATCCTGTGCTCGAATTATAATTCAACCTCTATCAAAAACTCTTGCTGATATAACAAGTGTT
The DNA here is from genome assembly GCF_022355385.1 of Mustela nigripes. Classification (NCBI taxonomy): domain Eukaryota; kingdom Metazoa; phylum Chordata; class Mammalia; order Carnivora; family Mustelidae; genus Mustela; species Mustela nigripes. The sequence continues at coordinate 65,561,382 of NC_081569.1, read as the reverse complement.
CAGTAACTCATCTTGTTTCTCAAGTTCTAGGAAGCAGGGGGCTAAATTTCCTGCCCCATGGGAGCAGATGTCCTTCACCTTGGGGTTCAGTTCTTGTTCATAGCCTCAACCTTAATCGTATGGTTTTTTTTTCATTTTATTGCTACAGTTCTGATGAATATAGATCATTTGTCGGTGTGGGCAGTTATGAAAAGCAAGAACTTCTGTACTTTTGGGTTCAGATGCACAGAAACATGAGAGATATATTTTCTGACAAATCCAAAACAAGCTGTAAAAAATGATCTCAGAGAAAGTAGAAGCCAGGTTTTCTCTGTTAGAACAAAAAGAAATTAATTTTTACAAATTCACACAACAATTTGGTTATGGAAATCAGAATGGAACTCACTACTCTCCATTCCCAGAGCAAAGACCAAATTGCCTTCATAGAGGAAAGGAAGAACATAATGTCTACTGTGACTAAGCCAAAATGTATATTCATGTGTTTTGAGACAAGGTGTTTTGTAAGTGGAAACCAGGTCTATGAAGTCCCTTACTTGACTTAATGGCACTTGTTCACTCTTGAATTCTTTATTGCAATGTTCTGTTTGTAGTGCAAATTGCATTATTAAGTATTGATGAAAATTCCTAAAAATACACCTCTATCTATCCAAAAGTTGGATGCAATATTTGCATGAGTTATGAAAACTGCTGTATATAATGAGTCGGAACACTGCCTCGTGAATTCTGTGGTAAAAAATTACAGTCCAGCTCCATGAATGTAATTATTCAGGCACCCCATCTGATTTATCATCTTGATGAGAAACTAAGCCATGAAATATTTTCTGCTAGAAATCAGCCTTCGTTCATTTCACAAATACACTTGAGAGAAACAGGAGGGGTGAGAAAAACAACAAATGATCTGCCAGGACTGGAGGAAACATATTTCTTTTTCTCTACTCAAAAAAAATTAAAAAACAAATAAATAAAAATAAAAAAACCACAAAGAAAGAAAAAGAAAAAAAAAACTTTAGTGATCAAATGTTAATTCTGAAAGAGATAAAGGGGGAAAAAAAAACTACACATTGCTGTATATGTTTTTGGCAGTGTGAGCCTGACTCAGGGCTAGAGATGTTTGCTTTCACACCACTTATTCAGAATCAAAACCGAAGGGTAGAGACTCAGAGGGAGGAGCTTCTGGGCAGGAGGAAAAGAGGCATTTGGAGCTCCCCACACAGACACCCTCATATGCCACAGTTGGTAGCTATTAGTCCCTTTGCAGGCAGCAGTGTCTCTGTTGGCCTCTGCTTGCTGCTCATTGCACAGATTAGTGAAAATGAGTCACAGCATGTGCTAGCAAGTGGGGCTGATGGAATCTGCAGAGGTCAGCTTGCTGAGAAATCATTTCAAAGGAAAATAGGAACTTCCGACAGATGGAAGAGTGGGAAGCTGATAAAGATGTTTCAGGGGAAAGGGAAAGGTGAAGTATGGGGTAAAAAAAAAAAAATAAAACAAAAACAAGCTTCCCAGCTCTGAACAACAAGAGAACACTTAATGAACAGACACTAGAAAAGCAGCAAGTATTTTGAATTTGCTCTTTTTTCCAGATCTGTTTAAAACACCTTTTATGCATTGCTAAACATGCATATAATATTTTGGCTCTTCTATTCTTTTAATACAACTGCTGTGACTGAGTGGCAGAACCGACAGTGGGGGTTGGGGGGAGAGGATGGTGGTCGTGGTGGTGGTGGTGGTGGAGATGGCATGTAGAAGCTGGCAGTTGCCTATTCTGATCTGTTAAAAAAACCCAAATCCTGTCACATTGGTTTTAAACCGTTTTGTGGAGTTCCCTGAAATTCTTAACATTTAAAAAACAGCCAGAAACAACATTGGGTATGAGCAATAACTGAACCCATTATAAAGGAGATAGTGAAAATAGTCTTCGTGTGTGAATGTGTGTAAGTGTGAGTGAATGCGTGTGTGCTTTGTGGAGGCGGGAGCTTGAAACAGGACGGGCAGAAACACAGAGATGCTTCTGAGAACAAAAGGAAAATGTTATGAGAAATTGAATGTTTGCTAAAATTTCTTAGCATGCTGGAGACCATTCAGTGTAGTCTGGTGGCTAAGAATTCTGTGTCATGGAATCAGATAAGGCAAAGGTCAAGTACCATCTTACCCCTAGATCTGCAAACATGGGCACTTAGTTAACCCCACTGAGCTTCACTTTCCATTATCTTAAAAGGTGGAGGTGACTACAATATTTAACTCATAGGGTTCTTGTGACATAAAGCAAGTAAAGCATTTACTTCCTTGTCTGAGACGAGTGAAGCACTCAATAAATTATTATAGTGTTGTTGAGTACGGAGCCTCTGCCAGTGCCAAACGTGAAAATAAAGGAAGCCTGATCTCAAGAACAGTACGCCCTCTTCAGGAAATCAGGGCTGGCAGTTTTAAAAGTCAACCAGTAGGTAGCCGGGAGATAGAGGAGTGAAGGACCAATTACAGTGCTGATGCTCATTCCCCTCTGCATGGGAGGCATGAGGATGTGGTATCCCCGCTCCCCCCATTTTCCCCATGTCTGTCAGAGCAAATGAATCATCAGATGAATCAGAAACTGCTATAAGCCATTGCCCACAACTCTTCCCAGATGAGCTGCAGCAGAATCGAAGAGACAAGGATCTTGCCTCTTTGATGCTAGGGAATCCTAATCCTTAATATCCTTGGAAATAGGGGCCTAAAACCACTTATTTGCATCAAAGTTGTGGAACATCAGAGGGCTGAGGAGAAATTGTGTTTCTCAGGAGGCACAGAAGGCAGTCCCCTGGATCACTTTGAGAGAAAAAATTAGAGCATGCAAATGTCATCTGTTTTCACTGAATGGTACTACAAGATTAACAAACAACAGTTGGGGCACCTGGGTAGCTCAGTCGGTTAAATGTCTGCCTTCCAATCAGATCATGGTCCCAGGAGCCTGGCTCGAGTCTGCTTCTCCCTCTGCCCCTCCCCCCAATCACGCTTGTGCTTTCTTTCAAATAAATAAATTCTTAAAAATAAATAAATAAAGCAAGCAACTGTTAAACACAGAGGCTGTCCCTCTGAAATCATGCTTTTCCCCATCCCACCTAGTAAACTGTGGGCTCCGTGAAGACGGAAACCATGTCTTAGCCACATCTGTATTCTACTTGAGTCCTTGAGCACCACTTGAATGGTCTCATAACAGCTCTTATAAGTGTTTGTTGACTTGGTTTGTTCTTTTTAAAGAAATCTCCTTTGGTATAAAAAGGCCTCAGTAATCCCATCTTAAAAGGCTTGATTCATCATGTAAAAATTGTTTATTTAAGTTTATGTGGTACTATTCCTGTGTCTCCCTTGCTATGTTAATCTTGTAACATTCTACTGAAAGCAAGCAGCAACTATTTGTCATCTCTTCTCTTTATTTCATCAAGTATTTCCTTACCAAAGAGCAAGGCAACGCAAAACATTCTCGGGGCATTAACAAGGTCTTACTCACCTTTGTCTCCTCGAAACCCAAACACCATCTCTGGTTCAGAGCAAACATTCAACATATCCTCACTGAATGACCGAACAGAGAAGGGTGAATAGGACGAAGATCATTTACAATCACGCATAAGAGTTAGCCCATATGTTCTCCACTGCCTCATTAGTCACTCCTCAAAAGATGTGTTTGCAGTGGCTATAAGTTCATTGTGAAATGTTGAGGGTTACAACTAATTGTCCGCATAATTTTATATTAATATCACGTTTGTGCATTTGCATACAATTCTATTACTTTTTAAGTGTTGTCACAACTCTCATTTTATTTGTCTTTCCTCTGCTAAAAATATACTTACATTGTAAAAATTTTCATGATACCTCCTTTGACAGAACACTTTGAAACCTTCAAGAAAGCCTTCAAGTCTCCTCTATTAGAGAAGGTCGCTTTCCCATTGATTTTGACTGCAGCATCCCTGAGCCCATAGGTGTGCTCATGTGCCCCTGAGTCTCGGGCATAGATTAGACTGATTTCAGGAAATTATCCTGCAGTTGTCCATCCAGAGACTAATTTGAGTATGCAAGACCCCATGGAATTAGGCTTTTTGGTCAGTCTGCAAAGGCAGTCTGTGGTTGGGCTTTAGCTCAAAACTAGAAATTATACCTATTGGCTGTTTCCATTATTAGCCAAAGCCATAAATATGGTACTACTAATTTTATTGCCCAAGTTTTTGGTGCAACCTGTGAATTTGCTCTGAAGTGAAGTGATGTTTTTGACATTGTAAATCTACCATAATCGATTGTAATTTTTACCATGTAGACATAGTCTAAGTCCTCTGCTGCAGTACTGTTGAAGCAGATGTTCAAAGTGTAAAATCCCCTAAAAGAATACTTGGCCTTGAGCCCAGCAGGCTGGTAGCTTCAGCCTGGCTTAATTCACAATTTTGCATTTCTATTATGTTTCTGGGCCACAGAGATGTTTAACTTGTTTTTCTGACTGCAGCTGTTTTAACTTTCTCTTTTTAGCATTTTATTCATCATCACTAGGGATGAGAGTGGTAGGTGATGTATGATGACCTCCAGCTATTTTGACTGCAAGTTCTAGAGTCACTTTTAATTGACTCCTAAATCTAGGCTCATCTTTGAGCCTGCCCTTATAATTTTGTTACCATAGTTACTTCAATGGAGTAACTTTCTACTGACTGCTCTTTACTCAGTGGACTTGTATCATTCGTTTCTAAAATACATGAAGTGAGACCAGACCCTCTCCACATTGAATTGTCTCATTTGCAGGCTGTCATTAGTAAACCCATTCACTCTACTCCCATAAAATGATGTGACTGCTTTCCAGTGGTCACTTATATATGTTCCTAAACCCATTAATATGGTTGTTCGTTTTACAACTAAATTAACCAATTAAATATGAATCTGAAAATAAAGAGAATTGTCATAAGAGAAGTTGCATTGATATTGCAGAAAGATTTTCCTTAAGGTGTGCATAGATGGGAAAACTTGGGAAAAATGAGAGCCACAGCAGAAAGAGCAGAAAGGGATTCAAACTGATTAGCAAATGTTTCAGAATTCCAATCTCATGTCCAAGAAACTGAACCTGGAAATCGAGAACAATGTATTTGTCTGTGGTTAATGTAATATAATCATTAGAAAGAAGAAAGAATCATCAGATCCTACTCAAAGAATACACCCTGGTGTAATGCTGAAAAAAATTGTGATCAAGTGTACATTTATAGGCTTTAAATTAAAATGTTTAAGGTTTATGTGCTCCATATTTTATGATTCCCTTCAGTAATGTTATTTTTTGATTAATCAACCAACATATATCAGATGAAAGGGCTTCTACTATATTTCTAAATGTGGCACTCAGGCTAAGAAAATCTTATTCTGTGCTAAAAAATTTCTATTTCATGTCCTTTGTTGTAAGGTTATTTATCTCATTTAAGAGTTCGTTCCACTAGTGTGTTCTCAAAATCATGTTCAAAATTCACGTCTTCCAGGAAGTCTTCTCTGATTAATTCTACCTGTGTTTTAATTACCTTTATCTTTTATCCCTTTATCAAATGTGTACTCAATCTACCCCATCTCAATCGCTTCTTCTTCTTACACTGCCAACTGTTAAATGCTTTTTTTTAATCTGTTAGGTTAGGCTAATTCCCCTAAACAGATTATAAGTTTTTCCAAAGCAAAGCCTGCATCTTCTCTGCTTTGGGATTTCCTTCAGTGCCTTCAAATAGTACTCTCTATAGAGTAAGTTTACTCAATCTCTCTTAACTGACCTATTGTTTTAGACATTTAAATGAATGAATGAAATAAATGATTACTACACACAGATATTTTCTTCCTCTAAAATGCCAGTTTCAAGGTGCCTGGGTGGCTCAGTCATTAAGCATCTGCCTTTAGCTCACGTCACGGTGATTCCAGGACCCTGGATGGAGTTCCACATTCGAGCTCCCTGCTGAGAGAGAGAGAGAGAGATATCTTTATAGTAAAGACATCCCTCTCTGTGCTGAGCAGGGAGCTTCTCCCTCTGCCTCTGCCTGCCAACACCACCCCCCCTCCCTCACCCCCCCAACCTGTGCCTGTTCTCTCTCTTTTTGTGTCAAATAAATAGATAAAATCTTTGAAGAAAAATGCCAGTTTTGAGAAAGGCATAAGCAGTTCCCCCCAAGCACTATTTCTACCATAAAAGCTATGGAAATTTAAAATATTTGAATTAATTTATTAGCAAGATAATATGAAAGAGGTCTTAATCACAGTTAACTGTGTCAACAAAGGCTTTAAAGTTCAAAGGTTTGTAGCTGGGTTGCAAATTATATCTCAGGCTACAGCAGTTATGGAGCCAGAAAGAATTTTCTAACTCTTTCTGTTGAAGTCTCTGGTTGAAGGAGAGAAAGAATTAAATGAGAATATGCTGTGCATGTCTTCTGATTAGACCTCTTGCAAATAACTACAAACTGCTTACCTCGACTATGAGAGCTCATGTGGCTTCCACAGTGTTTAGTTTATGTCTGGAAGTAAGACATATTTTCTGCAACAGGTCCAGTAAGTAGCTCATTAAATTTTGTGATATCAGAACAGTATCATATTAATAGGACTCTCTGACATTTCTGGTAATCCCATTTTACAGATTATAGAATTGATCAAGTCAAATCTGGATTCATTTAGCAGAATCTCTCTAAGCCATAATATATTACAGAGTGAATGAGAGCATCTGGTGGCAAATAATGTATTTAGGCCAGTTGTATGCAAAACGTTGTCCTAACTAAAGTAAGCAAGGCCGTAAGTAGTCTGTTTTAGAAATGGGTACCAAGTTTGAGGCATAGAAACTATTCGGGGAATTTTTAAATTGTCATGAAAATTCTTAGGTTGGGAGGAAAGATTAGATTCACCTAAGTTTTAAAAGATGTGCAAAACCCACTTCCCAATGATAATACACCAATCAGTTGGCCAAACACCTACTCAGAAAGATCCTTCAATCTTTAACATTGAGAACACTGATCTGATTTTTTTTTTTTAAGATTTTATTTATTTATCAGAGGGAGAGAGCGAGCACAGGCAGACAGAATGGCAGGCAGAGGCAGAGGGAGAAGCAAGCTCCCCGCTGAGGAAGGAGCCCAATGTGGGACTCGATCCCAGGACGCTGGGATCATGACCTGAGCCGAAGGCAGCTGCTTAACCAACTGAGCCACCCAGGCATCCCACTGATCTGACTTTTAAAGGGAGGCAAAGGAAAAACAGCATATATTTTAAATAAGGTTCTTTTGGTAGCCATCCTTGCTGTGGATATTCTGCTTCTAGAAAGGAGAGAAGTGTGCTTTTATTATTACCTTAACCTCCTGCTTTAAACCTGTTTTTAAGGCTCAAGGAGGTGTTTTTAAGCATTTCTCCTAAGGACATTTTCAGTTAATATATCCAATTGAAAGTGACTGTGTAATATAAAGCTTCCTCTAAACACTTCATTGTAAACATAAGGGAGAGAAAACAGGTAGGCTTCCCAAGCATCAGTCTGGAGGGACAATACCCTCCTGCCAAAATGAAATTAAGAACGAGGAAATGTGTGACTTTTCTCTACTCCTCTCAGCTGGCATAAACCCATAATATTCTCCTCAGACTCAGGGAAATAAATGATTAGAGGTCCCCTGTAAGACTGCACTTAACTTCCTAGACTCCAGATAACTTACCTAGTTCTATTCCCACGCACCTTCCCACTTCCCACTCAGCCGCCCCTTCCCTACTTTACCTTGGGATTGACACCATACAAGATGGACGGCAGGACATCTTCTGACAACTTCTGATCCTCCCACTTGTTCAGGAGTGCGTTTTCATTTTATGAGCCCTTATTTTCCACATACCCTTTGCTACTTCTTTACAAGAACGCTTAGGCCCTGATGCTCAGGTCGCCATGAAACAGCTTTTTCTTTTTTTCCCCTCTAAGCATTGCTCTCTATTTCTCATCTCTGTCACCCAGGAGGCACTCAGCAACAGTGACAGACATAAGTTACTATTTCCATCTGATTGCATTGCTAGGAATTACTGAATTCCCCCATGAGGCCATTTGTACTTATTTCCTGACGTTTCCAAGGATGACAGCCAATCCCTGAAATCATTTCATGTTATTAAGACACAAATTTATTATCGCTGAATAAATTATATATTTGCTTCAAAATTCAGGCCAAGTGGAAAAATTAGATTATTACTATCATCCCGCACAGATTTTATTATTAATTTGTTCATTTGAAATTTAATAATTCTAGGGAGGTCAAATAAATTATTTAAAATTGTATTCTGCCCTCAGACACAAATCCAACATCTCTTCAGACATTCAATTACTCATCATATCCAGCTTCTTCAGAAGTCAAGATGAGGTCTGGCAAATAATTATGGGGGAAAAAAATAGGGTCACTGATCAGCTATCAGGCACCAATTATTGATTATTTTTTTTTTATTTTTTATTTTTTATAAACATATATTTTTATCCCCAGGGGTACAGGTCTGTGAATCACCAGGTTTACACACTTCACAGCACTCACCAAATCACATACCCTCCCCAATGTCCATAATCCCACCCCCTTCTCCCAAACCCCCTCCCCCCGGCAACCCTCAGTTTGTTTTGTGAGATTAAGAGTCACTTATGGTTTGTTTCCCTCCCAATCCCATCTTGTTTCATTTATTCTTCTACCCACTTAACCCTCCATGTTGCATCACCACTTCCTCATATCAGGGAGATCATATGATAGTTGTCTTTCTCTGCTTGACTTATTTCGCTAAGCATGATACGCTCTAGTTCCATCCATGTTGTTGCAAATGGCAAGATTTCATTTCTTTTGATGGCTGCATAGTATTCCATTGTGTATATATACCACATCTTCTTGATCCATTCATCTGTTGATGGACATCTAGGTTCTTTCCATAGTTTGGCTATTGTGGACATTGCTGCTATAAACATTCGGGTGCATGTGTCCCTTTGGATCACTACATTTGTATCTTTAGGGTAAATACCCAATAGTGCAATTGCTGGGTCATAGGGCAGTTCTATTTTCAACATTTTGAGGAACCTCCATGCTGTTTTCCAGAGTGGCTGCACCAGCTTGCATTCCCACCAACAGTGTAGGAGGGTTCCCCTTTCTCCGCATCCTCGCCAGCATCTGTCATTTCCTGACTTGTTGATTTTAGCCATTCTGACTGGTGTGAGGTGATATCTCATTGTGGTTTTGATTTGTATTTCCCTGATGCCGAGTGATATGGAGCACTTTTTCATGTGTCTGTTGGCCATCTGGATGTCTTCTTTGCAGAAATGTCTGTTCATGTCTTCTGCCCATTTCTTGATTGGATTATTTGTTCTTTGGGTGTTGAGTTTGCTAAGTTCTTTATAGATTCTGGACACTAGTCCTTTATCTGATATGTCGTTTGCAAATATCTTCTCCCATTCTGTCAGTTGTCTTTTGATTTTGTTAACTGTTTCCTTTGCTGTGCAAAAGCTTTTGATCTTGATGAAATCCCAGTAGTTCATTTTTTCCCTTGCTTCCCTTGCCTTTTGCGTTGTTCCTAGGAAGATGTTGCTGCGGCAGAGGTCGAAGAGGTTGCTGCCCGTGTTCTCCTCAAGGATTTTGATGGATTCCTTTCGTACATTGAGGTCCTTCATCCATTTTGAGTCTATTTTTGTGTGTGGTGTAAGGAAATGGTCCAATTTCTTTTTTATTTTAAGCCAAATTAGTTATTTAAATGATCACTGCAGTATAGGAACAATAGAAAAAAGCATCCAAATTATGCTTCTTCTGATGTGAGCATGGGAAAAATAAGGGGCCGATCAATTTCTCAGTAACAAATCCACAAAAGGTCAACTCAGGGATGTGTGGAGACTGCTGATATTTAGCATATTTTACCCCACAGGACGGCAACCACCTTTAAAGCACATATATTTGACCATCCCACAGTCATCTGTAACCTAATAGAGAACCACTGCTCCCTAGCTACCCATTGTCTGCAGAGAGTTGTTTATCTTTCTTTAGCAAGCTCTACAGAAAGAAGAGCAGTTTTCCAAAACTTAGATGAACAGTCTGGGCTTACAAAATAGCATTTTGGTTTTCTCACAGTAGCAATTTTAGGCGACACTAGTGCTTGGCTAGGAAGCTGAACACAAGTTATAAACAACCATTCACATAACCATCGGGTGGACATTAGGACGGAGCCAACTTTGATGTTCAACATCTCCATTGTGAAACCAGTTTGGCATTTGGTTTTGTCAAAGTAGGAGGCAGTCTGTGCCAGGGGGGTGCTGATGTGGATTTCTTGCTGTGCTCAGCATCCAGCAGCAGGCTGAGTTCCTTGTATTCAAACGCAGGTTGTGATAAAGAAAAGAAGCTAAAAGGAGGACCCAGGAAAGACATTGTTGTCAAAGGAAGCAGTCCAAATGAGAGACCTGCATGCAAAGGGGGCACAGGCCAGCCAGGGCAGTGTAGCCACTCACCCCTTCCATTGTCTCCTGGAAATCCTTGCCCCTGAAAATAACCCGTCAGGGGCTCAAGAAGCATTTGCTTCTAAAAGGTGCTTATGAAACTTAGAAGTTCATTTGAGTGGCGTGCACTGTTTGAGGACACAGAACCAGCTCCATTTTAAACAATTCTTCCTTACTTGGATTATATCCCGTAGTTTTTAATATAAACAACATGCAACTGCAGGCTGGGGACAGGCAGCATGAGTGGGTCCAAGCTCAGAGCTTAGAAAGGCACACGGTCCTTCTTTTTTATAGAAGGACCAGCATTTGACTCTTAATAACTTTTTTTCCGATTAAGACCACGGAGCATAAATGTATATGTAATGTCTATTGTCCTTCCAATTATTTTCAGTGCATTATAAATCATCATCCACACAACTTATGAGTGAAATAAAATTATATTTGCTATGCATCCCTGGTCATTTAATTTTTAACAGACTTCTGTAAGTAAATCCACAACCTTATAAGAATTAGAATCGTAACTGGGTCAATAGACCGATTCTTTGCTGAAATGCTCAGAAACTGAGTTTGACATTTTTATCTGCTCTGGCCTGGTGTGAAGTCATGCCCTCTGCTCACCAGCAGGTTAAAGTAACGAAGATATGCCCCGGTATTATAATCCAGCAGGTGTGTGAACAACGGCAACAGAAAACTAAGGTAAGTAATTTTCTTTGAAAAAATAAGAATATTGGAAAAGAGGAGATCAAGACTTGGAGAAAATAGAAAGTTGAGGGGCAGAAGGAAAGGAGGGAGGGAAGAGGAGCAGAGGGCGGGGCGGGAAAGGAGGCAGCAGGCTCCACGGGGGACAAGCGGGCAGCTGGCAAACTTGCCCCTCAAGATTTCAGACTTGTTCTCCGCTGACACCATTCCTGTGTTGCCTAGACTCTGATTCATCCTCACGCTCCTCCCAGCCTCCTCCTGACCCATCTTTTTGGGGCCAGGTATTTTTTGCTTTTACAGCATCTATAGCACCTGGAGACTTCTACTCCCCCAAATGTTAGACTCCTGGTGTGGTGAGTCAGCTTTTTCAGACACCTCTCAAGAAGCCATACAGACAAAAGATAGCTAAGAAAATCAGAATGGCACAGACTACAAAGGATATATAAGTTCAGTGGTGAGAAGTTATGAAGGGCCCTGGCAGGGGGCGGGGGGAGGGGACAGGAAAGCGAGCAAAAAGCAACTGCTGTTAACCACCGCCATGGGCCTCTGTGATGGGTCTATGACAGAGCTGGAGTCTGGTCAGGAGGAGAGAAGTCATCCCAGTGGTCATTCTCCTGCCTTTCCCACGCAGCTTCATGCACCAGACCTGGTCAGTGTTCCCACGCCCAGGTCCCTGGAGGACTTCACAGGCGGGATCAGTACGGCATCAAGCCTCAAAGAAGGAGGCGTTGGTAATTTGTCCCTGCGCCTCCTCCCCCTCATCTCTGCACAGTTGACGCTGGGCCTCGGACAGGTGTTAAAATGTGTTGCCAATCACATGGGAAACACTTATATAAAGTGAAGTGTGCCTCACATGCAGCAGAAGCAGCCAAATCAAGCTTTAACACCTATGACGACTGCCTCTCTGTAGAGGACTCCTACACAGAGAGGAACAGAGCTCTGGATACCCAATTAGGGAGCCAGAGAGGGTTAAGGACGCACTGATGCCACCAGTTTGCATGTGGCTTGTGCACAGAGAGCAGGTGCATTGCAGTTCTCGCTGACTGAAAAAGGCCCCTTCACAAGAAGAGAGAAGATCCAGCCCTCACCCCAAGCATGAGCTCTGTCACCATTTTCTGTGTGGCTCTCTCCTCTCTCAGAGCTGTAGGGAAGGGTAAACGGAGATTAACGTTCTTCTCTTCACTCCTATGGATTTCTTCCATGGGCCAATTTCCAGCTTCCGATCCCATTTCTTCCCTTCAAAATGAATGTTCCAGTTCCTTACATTAATATCCTTCCCATTCATTCTAGATAATGGGGGAAGTGGTTTTAAACAAAGATTTTATTTACTTATTTGACAGATCGAGAGAGATTGCATGAGCAGAGTCAGGAGCAGAAGGAGAAGCAGAGTCCCTGAGGAACAGGGAGCCCAATGTGGGACTCAATCGCAGGACTCCAGGATCATGACCTGAGCTGAAGGCCCAGCGGTTAACTGGCTGAGCCACCCAGGTGTCCCTGGTTATATATTCTAAGACTGGAAGACAGTGAATGTTTAGAGCTACCAGAGATGTTTTCCTTTTTATTTGCAAGTATTCAGCAATCTTTGTCCTAGTACATGTTCCCAAAAAAGGTTGATTTCTGCCAGTTAATCTTGACATCTGTTGCAGTTCAGTCTTTAGTCATCCATGGATAAGTTATTTATTGCTGGATGGGTTTGTGCTATGACCCCTGCTCATGGTCATGCCCAAGAACCATGATAGAAACCAATTATTTACCTTTATCCAACACAAGGTTAGCTCTTCCATTTAGACCTTTCGTTCAAAAGCCAGGGGGAAGTTTTGCAATCAGTAAAATACAGGTTTGAGTAACAACAACAACACACACACACACCAAAAAAAAAAAAGGAAAAGAAAACACAATTGTATGAAACAGAGGCTGGAACATGCACCATGAATCGTAACAGTTCAATAACTAAGTGATACAGAGTCATATTTAGTCACCAGGTTGGGAAGTATCCTATTTATTTACCAATTTATTTACCATAAAAATCTCAGAATGTTCCTACTGCCTGTGCCAAATACAACTCAGTCTGTATGTCAGAAGAGTGAGGTTGAACAACACTGTCATATGTTTCCTTCCACTCTTGTCCTCTGTGAGAGATCTTTCTTCCCACATCTGGACTCCGGTATCGAAAGCCATTGGGTTCTCTCTTCAAGCCTCTTAAAAAAATTGAGTTTTCTGAAAAGATGCTGATCATAATCACGTAGGAAAGTTAATGTATGTTATTGTGTTGTTTCAAACATAGGGTATATTTACACTTTAAGATATCTGTAATTTCTGTCCATGTTTCTTTTAAAACTACATAAGCACTGAAAAACAGATGGAGGAAGAGTGGGAGAGGCTTCCTGGCTCATGCGAATCCCACTGTCCCTGTGACGACTTGCTCAAACGCAAGTGGACGACGGCATCATAGCACCTGAGATGACTTCTCCGACCCACCTGGATCTGATGGGCTCAGTGAAGTCAGGTACAGCTGGGTTATTCACCCCCCGGGTTCCTGTGTGTGTCCCAAACAGTGCGATGCACAAAACTAGTGCTTAGCACTGAGGTTGGAGGTGGTGATGAAGGCCTTTGAGAGCGAGACAGGGAAATAGAAGCTGAGATAGGTTTCATGCCTGTGTGTTCTTGGTAGAATTACTGTTCCATGATCTAAGTTTGGCATTTGGTGACCTTGTCATCAAGGAGCTGGCAGTTAGGAATTAAAGTTATGTTTCTGGTGACACACAATCTGGATTCTATTTCTTTCCTCAAGCCTGAAAATGACCCTGGCCAGTCCTATGATTATCGACCAGAATTAGCAGCAGAGGATGTTCTAGTGAAAACATAGCTCAGTGGCAGGAGGATAACATTTATAAGTATCCTGGAGGGAGTTGCTGGAGTTTTAGGGGCAAAGTTTAATGTAGCTGTTTCTTTCTCTTTTGAAACCTGAGGCCACAAAATAAACAATATTGTGGTTTTATTAAAACACTAAATACATGGTGATTTTCCACTGACATTTACCTAATCATGGGAAAGAGTGTACCAAAGGGGCTCAGAGGCCCCTGCAGATTTGTGCTTTGTAAGCTGTAGCATCAGCAAACATTTGCTGCAGAAGCAGGGAGGTGAGCTAAATAGGGAGCTCTCAGGTCGTGTGTATTTTGAGGCTAACTAAATATGGAGTTGGTTTTTGCTTTGCATCTATCTCTTCAAGTCCAGCTCTATCTTTGCAAATAAAAAGAAAGAAGCAACTTCCATGTCGCATTCCATCCATCAGTTCAAGCATGAGAAATTTTGGAATTTCCTATTAAAGGTTATATCCCAGACTAGGTATGTCTGATCTCCTCCTTGCCTGAAGACCAGGGAAGGCCTGGGAATTGTGCCAACCAAATGACTTGAAGAGCTAGGCCTGAGTTTGATCTGGTAGCCCAGTCAGAAAGCCAGACACTGAGTGCCAACAGAAAAAGAACTCTAAAGTCAAAATCATTGATGCCAAAGCTTTAATCTAGTCCAATCAGTGTGTGAAGATCTGAGAATCAGAGATGAGACCAAAAGACATGGGGTTGGTACAGGCAGATATAGTGTATCACAGCAGGTTCTAGCTTGGGGATGGGGACCACTCGGGATTCCATATTGACTCCAACACTTAACACTTGTGTAGCCCGGAGCACATTACTAGATCTCATTAAGCTTCCATTTCTTCATCTATCAATGGGGGAAAGTATTAATCACAGGACCATTTTCATTATTGAGAAAATGTTTGCAAAGCACTCCACACCATGACTGACAAGCAATTAAGGACCCAATAAATACTGTATCTGATAAGCACCATCAAACACAAAATGAGCAAGAAGCTGCAAAAGTGAACTTAAAGTAGGAGGGCCTGGAGCCTTACCTTCCCAATGTTTAAGATGTCCGAATATGTCCTTTAAGGGCTCACCAGTTATATGGTGACTGGTTCACCTTGAAAGTAATGGCACAGAAAAGTCAACAGTTTGCCCTGTACCACAGGTACAGGGGGAGAATGGTGCCTCTGCATAACACTGAGTACCCAAGCTCCTATACATGAAGAGTGTTTTCCTTCTACTCTTCCTGAAGTTTCTGGCCTTTGCATCCCTTTTAGATGGGCTTTCTTAAGAAGGTCAATGATCCCATCGATTTGGAGTAGGGAACCTAACTGAGGAAGCTGAGCAGCAAAGACATGAAAGATTTTCCAAGCATTGGCTAGATTAATTTGTTTGACTGATCTATCCCATAATAATTCATTTATTTATTTATTTATTGGCAGACTTTTCTGCTCTTGTGGAAACTGTGGAAATGGGAGTTAAGTATCCACCATCACGACCTGGCAGAAAACTGATTTTGAGAGCACTTTTGTGTGAATGAACATTATGATAGAGAGAAAAAGGTCTCCAGATGGTTTTCTTAAGCTAAGAACTTGGTTTAACAAAAACACAGGGACACTGGCTTTTCATGAATGGTGGCCTAAAGAAAAAGTAAGTAGGAGTCCATACTGATTAGGAAACCCTGGGCCAACTGCAATATTTGGCCATCCATTGTTTTGTCTGGCACTGGACTAGGGGAACAGATTCTTCCCAGCAGCTGTGCACAAACTGGCAGCAAGTTGCATCCAAAGTCCCACCTTCTGCATCAAAGTCCTTTACCAAGTTACCCTCGTCACATCAGTCCATATATTGCCTCCTGCATTACCCCCATTCTTCCCTCTCCATCAAATGAACTCAGTACTCTCTTCATAATAATATCACTACACTTTAATTTATGAGATGGTCTCCCTATTCTTCTTACCTCAAGGCCAAGCCCTCATCATTTTCCCATTTAAACTGTTTCTGAAATGCCAAAAGACTTTTTCTAAGTATTGGGGAGGGGGGAGTGACACCTGGAGAATGACCTACTTTCCCTTTCTCAGAGGACATAAGTCAAAATGAGTAAGTTTAGGCCACAGTTCCTTCTCTGACCAGCCACATAATCTTAGTTAAGTTACATAATATATGTGTGCCTTAGTTTCCTCATTCATTTTATGAGATCACTCTCATAGGGCAAATAAATGAGTCGACCCAATGCAATATGCTTAAAACAGAGTCTGGTGTATAATAAGCATTTCATACTTATTTTGTAGCACGTGCCTCCAGAAAGGATATGAATGCTTAACTTCATTGTATATAGATTTTTTTTTTTTTTTTTTTAGTCAGAATCATAGTGTCTCAGTACTTGAAAAATTTCCTTTTGGGTAGGAACTTCCTTTATTCTTATGACAATAACATATACTTTAGCAGGGGCTGGTAATCCAACACAATTCTAATGTACTAACCTTTTATGTATATGGTAAAATACATCAGTGATTACTATAATGATCAGTAAGTTTCAAAAATGAACCACATTTCATCATAATCGGTATCTTATAGTAGAAGGAAAAAAAGAGAATTGTTACTTTTGAATTTCAATGGGAGGATTTAAAACCATGATAACAGATTGGGATTCAAATTTTCACACTAAGCCCAACATAGTAGATGAAACATCAGCAATAATGGAAAGATATGGAGGGCAATTTTCTAAGATGTTTTTTCTTTTATAAACTATTATTGTCTTTTTTTCTCCTGAAAACTTCAATACATTGTAAAGGTGTCAGATAATTCAAAGAAGTTGCTGCAAAACCCTCTGAGCTCCAAGCCTGATGCAACTTTTTTAAAATGTTGTTACTGAATTAGAACATACAAAAAGAAAAGTGCACACATCATAGGGGTATAATTTGATTAATTTTCACAAAATAAACACTCCCATGTTACCAGTTCCAGATCATGAAACAGAACATGACCAGAACCCAGAAGCCCCTGGGGCCCCTTTCATTCCCTACCTTTGAAAATAACTACTACCTTGATTTCTGACACTATCAATTAGTTTCGCCTCCTTTTGGATTTTTATAAATGAGACCACAGAGCAGTCATCTGGCTTCCTTTGTTCCACATGGTTTATGACATTAACCCATATTGCATAGCCCCCAAGTTACTTATAGATTAAAGCAATGATGTAGCTTTCCTGCCAAGAACCCACAGACCATTTGGAATGTTCACTGTGATCTCTAAGAGCCTAAAGTAACCAAGAAGCATCTCTAAGGGAGACTGCATCTCTCTCCAGAGGCAATTTTAAGAAATGTTAAGTGCTGAAATGTAGCAGAAAGTAAAAGACTTCTGATCAGAAAGTTTGGGCTCCAGTTCTTGCTTTGTTACTCTAGTACAAACTTACAATATAAAAATTAGTTTCCAACTTATATATATCTGTCGAAATGGAAATGGAAAGGTCCTGCAATTAATGCAAGGATCAAGGGCAGCACTTTTGGAACGCCTACTGGGTACCTGTCACTTGGTTCAATAAAGGTTGGTTTCTGTTACCTTTGTTACAGAGGAGAAGATACATGGAAAGGTAGTACAGGTGTGTGAGGTAAGCATGTAAGGAAAGTAGAGGAGAAGTCAAGCACACCTGTCTTCCGCCTTAGTGAAGGTGTTGGAGAGTGAGACTTCTGGAACGACTTCATGGTTAAGAGACTCAGGGGTTTGGAATCAGAGCTGATGGAGCTGCCTTCTCTCCTCCCCTGGCTGCCTCCCTGAATCACTTCTATGGCCAGGCCCACCAAAGCTGGGGAGCCTGGCACAATGCTATTGGTTTGTCATGTCTTAGAGATAACTCTTGCGATGAGGTTAGGGTTGCAGGCGCTGGTACCTAAATAGAAAGATGAAATGCTGAGTACACCGCTGGAAAGAGATCTGAAAGCCTCATGAAAAGCTTCTCCTTTTACTGTTTTATGTTGGCCCCAAACATTATGTTCTAGGCACACACCAAACATTCTTAGGAAAAGAAAAAGGGAGCATTAAGCTTCAGGGGGCCCTTGGTCTCTCAGAAGTGTCCTCATCTTGTCAAAACTAAACTGGGAGTTTTTGAGTGTAAGCCAAGGCTTGTCATCAGAAAAACAGAAAAGCTTGCTTCAACATTGTGTAATTAAAATGTTAAAGAGATGCCTGTGTTGTCAGTTTAAATACAAGGGTTGTAGTATTACTTAAGGAAGAAGCCAACTGTATTAATCTCTCTGTTTCTCTCTCTTTCCCTCTATCTCTCTGTGTCTCTGTTTCTGTATGTGTGCCTCTGAGGAAGGGGAAAACAGTCAATTGCAAAACTCCCAATTAACAGTTCTCCTTTCCAGCAATTCCTTTTAAAATAGCTTGGAAGGACTATTTCAATGACTTTTAGCTATAGTTGAGGACTTAAAAAATAATTCTTGTAAAGCACTGGACAATAAACAGTTCAATTACTCCATAGCTGAGTAGGCCAGAAGGCAGCAGAGCTTTGAAAAGTGGGGTTTTAGGGGCACCTGGGTGGCTCAGTGGGTTGAGCCTCTGCCTTCAGCTCCGGTCATGATCTCAGGGTCCTGGGATCGAGTCCCATATCAAGATCCCTGCTCAGCAAGGAGCCAGCTTCCCCCCCTCTCTCTGTCTGCCTCTCTGCCTACTTGTGATCTCTGTCAAATAAATAAATAAAATCTTTAAAAAAAAAAAAAGAAAAGAAAAGAAAAGTGGGGTTTTTAAGTTATTTGATCTAAGAAGGCAAAATACTTGGGATTTTCTTCTGTTTTCAGTGCTGCTAATACCAACTAGATACGCAGATGACCTGAGGTTTTGTAGCCCACTCAAACTAGATTTGTGATTTATAATCTAGTCAGAGCAGGATTAGGAAGAAAATCTGTTCTGTGGGCTCTGTGAGGTTTGCAATAACAACTACAATAATAATTAGAAGAAGAGGAATGGGGAAGGCAAGAGGAGGAAGAAAGGCAGCGGCAGTGTAAGAAGATCCATCAATAGTTGTGCCATTTTTAAATACTAGACACTCTGGCAAATGAATTTCATCACAGATTAGTTCAGCTCTATGAGGCAGGTACTATTAGGAATCCCCTTGAAGGGCTAATGAAACTGAAGTGTACAGAGGTTTTAAATAACGATGAGGGATGACCCATGCGTTCCCATTCCAGACCCTGTGTGCTTCCTACTTGGATGCCTGTACGGACAAGATAGAGCCTCGCTGGCTGCCATTTTTCTGACTGGAGCCTCACTGCCCAAGCAGTTAGTACTGAATCTTTTTCTTGATAAAATTTTATTTTAGATGTCCAAACAGTTGAACAAGTGTCCTTCATGATCTTCTCCTACCCTACCTCTCTAGCTCTATCTTTCATTACACACCTTGTTGCCTGTACCCACTGTCTCCATTGTTTAATACCACTAAGAAATTTCCTGCCTCCACAAGCTGTGCTCTTTGTTATCTTAAGTCTTTTTACACAGGGATTCCTCTGCCTGAAACTCTTTATTCACTCTGTGCAATACCTACTCATTCCTCAAGACCAGGGTCTAATGTCATCTCCTCTGAGAAGTCTCTTGGATTCCTTCAAGCAGAGTTAACAACTCTCTTCTCTGTCTCTCTTCTCTGTACCGACCATAAATACAGTCAATAGGGCATTTTGTGCAGTTTTTCTGTCTTCATGTATTTGCCTTTGTCATAGTTCTTTTTGATAGGCAGGGACCTCACCATCGTGTTCTATATTCTCACTCTAAGTTATTCACTAGATTACAGCTTTTGTCCTTGTTCCAGAAAATGAACATACCGGAGCTGGCATATAGGACCCTTCAGGTTTCAAACCGCACAACTCCAGAGGGCATTACTGGCAACAGTTGCAAGTAGGAAAGTCTCCTCTGGAGTCACGCAGTACATTCCCTTGCACAACTGACCATAAAAGCCTGGTATCAACAGTAAGATATTAAAATTTGTGAATGCATAGGATTCACATGGATTAAGAGCTATAGCACATGGCATATATACAAATAATTGAAATCAGAGTGACAGAATTTTGCCTTTCAGTCTAAACCTTCTTTTTCATAGATGATTAGCTATATCCCAGTTCGAATAAAACACTGACACTATGAAGTGTATAATCAGCTCATAAGCGACCCAGATTATAATCTAAACATCTCCTAAACAAAATATGCTCTGGAAAACAAAACTTGGTGGCTTCTGTTTCTGATTCTGTATCTAAATTTGCTCGAACATGGACAATATAGCTTCATCATAAATATCCAGAAACTTGACCCACTTAAGAGATTAGATGCGGATGTTAGAAACAAGTCGCTGTAAGAGGAGGAGATATTCACATCTGTTATATGTGACAGAGTTCTCTGAGTTTCAGGGGGGGGTATCACCCTGCAAGAGTTCCTGGGCACAGTTGTACGTTTAGGGAAATGAAGATTCCACAGGTCACCAAGCAAAACAAAAAGCCCCGTGAAGAGGCAAGAGTGTATATGCTAAACAAGGGAGAAAACCACTGCAACACTGTGCAATGTATAAATAAAATTGGCGGTCCTGTTTTAACTTTGCTTAGCCAGGCTGTCAACTTAAGGTCTGATGATCAGCAGGTTGTCTGTTTTGCTCCTGTCCATTCCTAATGAAGGTTCTATTTGTGGGATACCCTCCCAGAGCCTTTCAGGCCCGACCAGGCCAGCTCAAAGGCTAATGATTGGAGGCTGATTTTAATTTCCTCCCAGCTTCCCTTTTGTTATCTTAGTGCTTGCCATCTCTCAGATGCTTGTACTTGATGGATTCCGCAGAGATAAAGATAAGGGTAATTTCTTGCCTACCATGCTTTTCTTTTGATCTTTTGTGGTTTTATTTTTTCACTTTGGAGTGTGGCACTCCTACCGTGCAGCCAGATGTGCCCGGGTCCTATTGAGATGCAGCCCAGAGCGTACAGACCACAGCAAGGCAGCTCTGAGATGGCCAGAATCCTTTGTGTCCTGGGCCCCAGAACAAGAGAAGGGAGGGGATGGGGGGGGGGGGGACAGATGTCCAGGGACAGGAAGTAGGTGGGATGCTTAAGGCAGGGAGAGCTGGAAGAGGGGCCTGGAGGAAGGCCTTGGAGTGGGGAGATGGCCCGCTGCTCTCCTCTCAGAGTTAAGACCCACACTCCAGGGGGCTGGCACACATTCTCTGTTGGTTACATTGAAAACAAATTACAGCTACTGTACAAAACCCCACATTTGCAGGGCAGGGATATAAATAATGGTAATTATGCTGCTTCTTCGCCAGCATCTTACACGTTGACCCTGAGGAGACCCCTGGAGCTAGCTTATTTGAAGGAAAAATCCCCTCTAGACCTTTTCTTCCCTGGTCTCTCGTATCTCTCGAGTGACTGATTACGACACAAACTGTCCTGTAGGCCATGGTCATTTTGAAGCTGTAATAATATAATACAGCTGGACTTCTGCTGCCCTCAAAATCAGTCACAGCTGATTCTGACCTGCCGCTCCAAAGGTAGGAAAACAGTTCCACACCCATCCAGCCGAACTGCTGAAGAAATTTTTGTTCTCGAGCAAGTGTAGTTGAGTGACCTCAGATCACCACAAAGCGCATGTGCCAGCCTGCTCGGCATGGCGGCACCTGACTCCCGACTAAAGTCATATCTTAATTTTGTAACTTTTCTTCCTAAATAGCATGACCTCTGCTTTTTTTA
This sequence comes from Mustela nigripes, assembly GCF_022355385.1. NCBI lineage: Eukaryota > Metazoa > Chordata > Mammalia > Carnivora > Mustelidae > Mustela > Mustela nigripes. Next base: position 65,539,669 of record NC_081569.1, on the reverse strand, counting down.
ACTGACTTAACCTGTTCCTTCATCATAACTAAATCACTCTCTTTTCAGGACTTTCATTCCACCGTCTTATTACAAGTATTCTGCTACTTGCTGTGTACTCTAGATCTTGATTTGTTTTGTTTTTCTGGGTTATGGGGGGCAGAGCCAGCTGCATGGGGATGCCACATGGGCAGAAGGACTCCATGTCTATGTGGTTTAATGACACCATTAACGTCTTTGGAAGTTTTGGAAAAGGAATCCTACAAGTTATTTGCCCAGTCTTGAATGGGCTACGCATTCCCCACCCTATCCCACCTCAGAAAGTGAACTCACATCTTACCCCCGTAAGGCCTACTTTGTGCTAGGCCCATGACAGGCATTGAATGAATGTTCAGTATTAGGGGAATGTTCTTAACATGTGACTATGAGTCCAGAGTCTGAAGTCAAATACTTAGGTTCAAATTTCAGATTTCACCAGTTACTAGCTTTGTGATCTAGGACAGGTTATCTTTTTGCGTCTTACATTCTTCATCTATAAACAAAACAACAAATTTCACAACGTTTTCACAAAGTTTTTGTGAGGATGAACTGCTTGGACACATAAAGTTCATACAACAGTTTCTGTGGGGTAGTAAGCAAATGCTGTGTATTGCCACTATTATTGTTTTTGTTGTTATTTGGGAATCTTTTGCTTTCTAACTGAATTTGATCCCCGTGTGGCAGGGCAGCAGCAGCGTTCAGAAGGTTTCCTACGGAGGTCCGATTGTTTCAGCAAGTTCTCAAGGATTTGGTCATTGGCCTGGGAGCGCCTACAATTTTTCCCCAAGAGCAAACGAGCAGCATGAAATCATCGCCTCTAGAAATTCCCACTGGCCCTAATTCAAGAAACTCAGCCTCTCCCTGCCAGCCGCTCCTCCAGCATCAAGCAGGGCTCATCCTCAAGTAGAGAAAAGGATTGTGTAGCGGCAGCAGGAGCTCAGAGTCTTGCAGCCGCTTCTCCTCTCACCTTCCTGGGACTAGCCCCCGAGGGGGCTTCATGATGGCTGGCCCCAGCCATGGCTCTCCTCTCCAAACTGGTGGTTAGCAGGCTCCAGAAAGGGCCACTCTGCTTTCTCCACACTGATTACTATGATCTTCAAGAAGCTCAGAGCCCGAAGAAGATTGTTTGGGGGCTGGTAAACCCACACAAGAGCCCCATGAGGAGTGGGGTAGGCCGGCATCATGGACAGTGAGAGACAGGGACCCTGAGAGCCCAGAGGGTCAAGTCATCTCAGTAAAGGACAGAACTGGGAGCCCCGGCAGCTCTGCTCGTCAGTCTGTGTGAGGCGAGGTTCCCGTATCAGGAACAAAATCTTTCCTGCTTGGGAAACAATAATTTCCGTTCTTGCTGTGGAATCATGTATTTATACTGCATCCCACAGCGTCCCAGACTAGTCTTACTATGCCCCTAGAGCTTCAGCAAGGCAGGAGTCTGTCTTTTTCCCCATGATGATTTCCACTTCACTAGGTAGCGAGCTCTGCCCCCATTCCTCTTTTTCCCTTTCTGCATCCCCACTCACCCTTGCCTGGCTTCCATGGTGGCTGCTTGATGACATTTCTCCTTGCCAATTAAGGCAAACCACTCGGCGTTCAACAATTTAGAGAAGGTGACCACAGAAATCAATGTTTTGTAATAAAAGGGGAACACATTTATGAAGCCTAATTTACTCTAACAAGCTCATTTTTGTTTTAATGTTTTTAAATCTTGGTAATTCTATTAAATTGGAAGTCTTCGAGAAGAATGTTGCAAGGATAATTACACAGTACAGTTTGTTTTCCAGCCCCAGCTTTATGGAGGAATCAGAAATGGTGGTGTAATTCAGCAGAGCTTCTGGAACTTTCTAAAAAGAGAGGCTACAGCCGTGGTAATGCCAGAAGTAGTGGCACGCAGAGCTGAGGGGAGTGAAGGTAGTGGGTGATATGGGCACGGGGTCCAGCAGGAAAGAACATAAAGGGAGACAGGATGACTCCATCCATAAATATGCCCTGGGCAGCTGTCAGATGAGCAGCATTGTGCTAGACCTTGAAAGAGAGAGGAGCAAGCAGACGTTTCAAATCCCTGCCCTCACAGAATTGCCAGTGTAGCTGGGAGGCCATTAGAGGTTTTTACAGAAGTCTGAACAGAAAGGGGCAGTAAGGGACTTTTTAGTACAGCCTTTCTACTTCACGAATGAAGACGTGTGCTGTGAAGTATAAGACTGCAGAAATCACTGTCAGCATGGAGATGTACCCCCAGATCTCGTGATGACTACTCTAATGTTATTTTATCCCCTTCTGATGTGACTCACAGAGTAATAGAAAGTGGCCCACAATGTCTCCATCATGGCCTGCCATGGGGCATGAGCTTCTTGAGGCCAGTGGTCCTTTCCTAGGGGACATGCACCTTTTAACTGAATGAAAGCAGGATGTTATCTGAAGGGGTGACTGGGGGGGGGGGTGTCACAGAAAAAGGGTTTATGTCACCAGCACAGCTGAATCCTGAAACACAGAATGCCCAGGCTCCAGGCTCTAGGATGCGAGAGAGGAAGAAGGCAAAAGAAGGCTCTGAGGAGGAGGCGAGGAAGAAGAGAGGAACTGGAAAAGAGCCTGGCATTAACAACCACCTATGCTGCACACATGCTTCTACAGTAAATCCTCAGGATAAAACCACTTTGCCCATTTCTGCCCAAGGGGGCCACCATTTTCAAGAGGCAAAATTAGGACCCAGATCCAGGTTGGCTGGTTTTGAAGTATATATGTGGATGTATATTTCAAACAGCCACTCTACCACCCTCATAAAATTTCCCAGCTGTACAGTTTCCTGTGACTTAATGCTTCGTTAATAGCCTTGCATTTTATTATTTTATTTTATTTTACTTGGTATTTATTTTAGTTTCTGGCTGTTCTCTAAACACAATTAAGAATCCGTAAATATTTAAAAATCAGTAGAGGTAGCTGAGTAGAATGTATTCTAAATTGCCATATGAGACGAATGAATGCTTCCTAAATGATTCTCTTTGTAAGCCTGCAGTTTCACAGGTTGGGTTTTCTTGAAACAGGATACAGTTGCTTTCTATTGACAACTGGTAAATTTTCTTGCCTTGCACCTATTGTCTAGTATAGCACCATCCCATAGCACATTCTACAAGAAGACACAGATTTTGAATTTGTGATGTCCAATATGGTAGCCACTAGACACATGTGACTACAGCACTTGAAATGTGGCTAGGATGATGGAAGCACTGAATTTTAAATTTTGCTTAATTTTAATTTAAAACAGCCACATTGTGACGAATAGCTAACATATTAATGGCTAACGTATTAATGTAAATCTAAAAGGTTCTATAAATGTAAGTTGCATACATAGACCTATATTTACCTGTTAAGAAAGCTCAACATGTACTGGGAGAAACCGAAGAATGCTGTCACTCTGAGATGAAGACATAAATGTCAGAAGCAGTCTGGGATAATAGCTTTAGTAACATCCAGACATCATTAGTGGACTTATGGATTCATTAAGTTTTAGAATCCCTTCACTGATGAGCAGGATGCACTTGTCTGATATGGCTAGCTGTGTCACATTATTGTATGGGCAAAATGAACATTCTCGAAAACTTGGGTCCTTGTGTAAAGGCTAGGAAAAAACAAAAGCAAAAAAAAAAAAAAAACTTTCAGCCTTTAACTATGTCAAGCTCAGAGCACTTCCAAAATCCCCACTGGGCCCAAATCAGCTTTGTCTGTGGATGTGAACCTAATCGATTCAGCAACGCTCTGGGTCTTTCACCCAAACACATTATAATCTGCTTTAGAACTTTTTTTCTCCCCTACCCCCAGCTCTATTTGATCGCCTCAAAACTATGCTAAGTTTCACAGTGTTTCTAGTAAATGTGTCATAAGACTGAGGCAAATTTTGAAAAAGAATCCCTGAAGGGAAAGCTATTACAACCTAATGAGGACCATGATTATTGGGATGTCTGGGTGGCTCAGTTGGTTAAGCGGCAGATTAATCTCAGGTCGTGATCTTAGGGTCCTGGGATGGAACCCGGTGTCAGGCTATGGACTTCAGGATTCTCCCTCTGCTCGCTCTTTCTCTCTCTCTCATAAATACATTTTTTTTAATTTTTAAAAAGAACCATGATTATCATTTTTTTTCCTTTTCTCTTGTATACGTTCATTCTACCTAGTAGATACTAATCCCTAGCAAGATATTTTACTTGGTATAAAATATTTGAATTTTCATAACTCCAAGTGATTCAAATATGTAAAAAATATGTGTTCTACTTGCATAGTATCTTCCTCTCAGAACCTTAAATCTTCATGCTCATTCTGCTTTGTTCCCATACAGAAGAGAAAAGAGGAATTCCATCCCCTCTTCCATACTTTCCATCGTCCAGGTAAATATCAATTATCCACTATGTGCTAGGCACTACTCTAAGAATTATAAATAGATTCACTCATTTAATCCTCATGGCAACCTTTATGAGATCACTACCACAGATGATAAAAGTGATGTACGGGTAGGTTAAGGATCTTGATCATTCAATAAATGATCAATTAGGTGCCAGATACACACACACCCAGCACTGTGCCAAGAGCCATTGAGATATAGTTCTCACCCTCCAGAAATTTCCAGTACAGAAAGGGCAGAAGACATGCATCTGGCTATCTAAGATTCAAGATGACAAGATAAATTCCATAAAAGTAAACATGGCAGACCAAGGATGGTCAGAACTGAAACTATTCTTAGTATAAGAGTGAAAAGCCTCTCTTCTCTTCTGTCTTCTATCGTTTGAGATCCTTACAGATCAGAGTTAAGGCTCTCCTCCCCAGAGATGGACACCCTAAATTTAGGTTTAAAATATGAAAATAATCTCATAGACTATTCAACTGCTTTTATGCATAAAATAGCTGTAGCCATGATGCCCAATCAGGGCCCTGACTCATGCAGAACACAAAGTGCTCTCCTATGAGACATCTAATGAAATCCAGATCTTCCCATGTGGGTGCTGAAAGCACTTCATTCACACATTACCACTTCTGCCCCAGGAAATAAATTATAGCCAGGTGGTCCCTTACCCATTTCAGAAACCAAGAAACTGAAACATATAAAGACGATCCTTTCACCAGATGTTTCAAAAGGCTTCGGAGGATTAAAAAATAGGAACCATATTTCTTATCATCCCAGTCCATTCCTTTCCTTCCTCCCCAACAGACCATGATAAACTACCATGTTTATATGTTGATCCTCACTAGGAAGCAATTATAGCAAAAAGCTAAACCTATACTCTGTTATTTTGATTATTTTTTAAAAAATATTTTTCTATAAATAAACTTCTACAAATGAACTGAGGGAGGGGGCCAGATATAAAAATTACTTTACATAAAAGGACAGATTTTGGGCGCCTGGGTGGCTCAGTGGGTTGGGCCGCTGCCTTCGGCTTGGGTCATGATCTCAGGGTCCTGGGATCGAGTCCCACATCGGGCTCTTTGCTCAGCGGGGAGCCTGCTTCCTCCTCTCTCTCTCTGCCTGCCTCTCTTCCTACATGTGATCTCTCTCTGTCAAATAAATAAATAAAATCTTAAAAAAAAAAAAGGACAGATTATGAACCAAAAAAGGCCAAGAAATAAATAGTGATTATGATGGCAGGGTCATGGTGATCATACTTCATAGGAAAGTAACTACTAATCATCCGAGGTCAAACATCATCTTATTCAAAGACATGGGGAGGCTCCCTTTCACACATAGTGTCCACATAATCTTTCGACAGGCAAATGAAGAGTTTAAAGAATAGCATCATCCTCCTACAAAGGAAACTCAGAGTCTTGGTTGGCCTAGAATAAACTGTGGGACTCTGAAAAAAAATGTTTCTAAATATTCCCAAAGTCTATAGAGTTTTTTCTAAACTGAATTTATTTAGTTTACAATATATTAGTTTACAATATATTACAATTTAGTTTACAGTATATCAGTAAACTCTGTTATGATATGCCTTCCTTTTAGGATAATTGTGGAGAAAAAAACCACCCAAACCACTTTCTTATTGGATTAGCGGGTGGTGTTGCTAAAAGCTTCAGAGGATGAAAAACTGCCTCTGATATCACTTGGTAAGCATGGCAGATGGCTCTGTACATAACATAAGCATTTCTCAGATTCCTCTGGTCTTCTCAATGGGTGTCTCTCTTGGTGTTTTGGAGGTTTGGGTTTTGTCACACATAGCGCTTATTTTATGTAAGCATTAGAGTTTGTTCATATCCAAATAGAAAGTATTTAAAGATTACCTGCCCACTGAGTGTAATCAACATCTCCATCGTCCTACATAACTTTAAACAATTGAGGCTTGGCCCTATTCTCATATTTTAAAATATTCATTGCCTAGTGTTCTCCACTGTAGAGTTCTCCTGTTATCTGGAATAAGAAGCAACCTAGTGTAACTCACGCAGAACTAAGTAGAAATGTGGTAGGTACTTACTGACACTTCAGGGGGATCAATTTTTCTTCTATTTTAAAGATGAGCTTCCCTAAATGATTTACCTTTACTTTTCGTTTCCACCTTTTTCCCTTCTGTGCCTCCAAATGAATGTGAAAAAGGTTGGGGGAAAGGAGTCAAAAAGGAACAGAGAGAGATCAAAAGAGGTGAACTCTCAGTACAATGGGAATACGAAAGTGGCCAAGGATTGGTGAGGCTTCCAACTCCCACTGCTGCTCAGAATCTCCCTTTGGGTTAGACTGTCCCCATTTGGAGCTCTGAAATTCTAAGGTTTTCTTGCTCTCACAATGTTATCCAGAGTAGAATGTCATGTTTAACTAGAAATACTGTAAACAGAGACTTGGAAGAGCAATTCGAAACAGCAAAATCTTGCCCCTAAAATTGTTTTTGTAATTATAATCTTTGCATCGGGAAAACATGGCCTTCTAATTTACATGCCCTCCTAGTGTGAAGGCCTGATACACTCTGATGGGCAATGTTTATCATGAGGAACCCTTGCTAGTTTTAAGAAAGCAGTTCTCTAACTCTGCAGTCAAGTGCATTGAGTTCTTTTTGTTGTTGTTCTTTTTTTCTTCCCAGAGCTAGTTTAAAGGCTACTTAAGCAGGTAAGCATAGTCCTGAAAGGACAAACAAATGGAAAGGAGGGTTGCAGGAGACAGGAGAACTAAGGAGGCAGAGCACATATCTGTTCTTAAAAGACTATAATGATTAATGTATTTTCAAAACTTTCCCTTTCACACACACGTATACATACACACAACCTTTCTTCTGACAGTCTCTAATCTAGATAACTTTCTACCTCTGATCTTTGAGTCCCGAATATCTTTCTTAGGTAATATAAGTTGCAAACAAAACATAAAGCTTTTCATTTTTATCTCAAAACAAAAGGAAAACAGCTTCAGTGGGAATTTTTTGAGATGGTAAAGTTATCATCAGCATCTACTATTTTCTTTTTAATTTAATTTTTGTTTCAACACTTTAGGATGTTAGTCTTCTTATCTGTATTTAACTGATTAGCAATTTGGTTTTTGGAATCCTTTATTCGCTATGTGCAATCTACAACTACTTCGTCCTCCCCTTCCACCCACGTTTCTCTCTGCAGCCTCCTGTCTGTCTCTTAACCCTTCCTTCCCTAACCTGAGCACCAAGTAAGACCTCCGAAGAGAATAAAGTCTGAAAACGTGGAAATTTGCTACACGAGTTTACATTTCAATGCCCCAGGTGTAAACTACTAAACCTTTGTCATCTATAATCACAGGAATTCAAATATTTCTTCCCAGACTCTTAAATCTTCTAATTGGTTTCAAATAATATACAAGAAAATTTCATGAATTCACTGTAACAATTTCACAAACTCTTGAATGATTCTGTCCCACAGGGCTGGACACACACATTTTAAACACAGCTTAAAGCTGTTAAGTCAACCAACTTTGTCCTTTTTTTCTTCCTGTTCTTAGGCTGCCAGCGACAGAGACACAAAGTGGACTGCAAGGCCTTTTGCTGACCACATGGCTCCTCTCTGCAGAATGGCAAGCAGCCACTTCTAACCATAACAGTTAGGTGCCTGTATCATTGCTGGCACCATCCTGCTGATTCACTCTTACCCCCTTCACTGGAGGGGAGACACGCTAACTGAAAACTTGGAGGGAAAAGAACATATTCTACTTCAATGGTCACTCCCAAGTTGCCTTAAGTTTCAACCTCAAAATAGATCAGAGAGAGACTGGCAGGAGGCAGCGGAAGAGCTGAGCCATGAGAATGGTTAGTTGCGATTTATAAAAATAAAACACAAAATACAAAACTAAAAACAAGAGAATAATGTAAACTAGTTGATTAACTGCTAGCAAAAAAAAAAAAAAACTTTTTTTTTTTTTTTTTTCCTATTTTCTTCATGTGAAGGACTAAAGGGACCGAGAATACTTATCCTGAAAAAGAAAATTGCAGGAAGGCATGGGATATCAGGGGTGGGGACAAGGAAACCTTGATTATCTTTAAGTGGTTGAAGTACTGCAACTAGAAAGAAGGGACAATTTGACATATGTGGCCCTAAGGTGAAGAACAAGGTCCAATGCATGGAAGGTATGGGAAAGTGGATTTTGAGAATGTTAAGAATATTAGACAGCAATTCATAAGAATCAGACCTACACAATGACGGAATGGGATATCTCAGTGGAAGAAAAGATTCAATTACTGAAGCTAGGTGGTTCTAATACTAATGGAAGGAGCTCTGGACCACGAGTCAGGAACCCTTGCTTTGTCACTTAATGGCTAAATGATATTGAGAAAAATCAATTAACCTATTGGACTTCACTTTTCTCTTCTTCAAAAATGAGATACTTATATGTGCTTTTCTCTACAGTCCTTCCAGCTCCCATAACATCCTATTATTATTTACTTACATATTTTTCTACTAGTTATTCACAAATCAATGAGGTAGTTGGGTATTTTGTGGACACAATTTGGGCATACTATCTGGATGTACATTTCTCAAATTTTATTCTCATGCTGAAAACATTACCCTTATGCATTGCAATGAAAATTCCTCCTGTAACCAGAGGTACTTGACAATTTTAGTTAATTTCTGTTTCCAGGAAATGGTACAGCTAAATTTTTTCAAGGATAAGCTTTAAGAAATAGAGAGGGGAAAAACGTGTTATACCCAACTAGGATTACAGCTTACTGGTTTTATTGATGATGCATTCTGCTGTATGTTGTTCAAAGTAAAATAGAGAACCATGAAAAAGATTAAGGCGATAGTCAGGTCTTGCAGGAATCAAGATAAGGGTTCAGTGAAGCACAAGAGTATTTTCCCTAAGACTAAGAACCCACAAGACTGGATATTGGCAAATGCTCTGAAACCACTGTAAAATCTCAATTATTGCTCCATATCCATCCCTGAAGTCTCATGTTCACCTCATTCTTTGCTCTCGCTCCTTAACACACACACCTGCATCAAATCATTCAGAAAGCATTCCATTAAAAAACATTATAATAAAATGGCATGTTTAAATTTAAAGGACCAATATCTGAGGTCCTATATTCTATCTACCCTGGGAAAAGTAAGAATTGGAAAAGCAAGAATCATGAGCAACCCACCTCTTTGTGGAAAGCCATTATGACATTCAGAGGGGAAGGTGCACTTCTTTACTTCTCCTTCTATTCTTAAATCATCAAAAGGTATAGCCCCAGAAAGGGCTTATTGAGAAAAGTACCAGTATATCAAAGACCATAGTATGATCCCAAGAATCAAAAGTTACCTTAGAGATTGAAAAAGTCAGAGAAAGAGATAGAGAGACAAAGAGAGACAGAGAAAGAGAGAGACAGCTTATAGATGATTTAAGAATCCCACAGAAAAATAACTAAATAATATTTTATAACTGGTTCTTAGTGAAATATATTTTCCAAAATCTTGAACTATTTCCACAACTTACCTTAAAATATATCCTTCATAATTGTCTGCATATCCCTTGTATCTCTATTAATGGTCTCAATAAAAAAGGAAAAGATTCTGCATACAACAGTATTGAAAACCTTACCCAATATTTTACACAAATGGTACAAAATTGTCTTCATTTTTGTCTTTAGGAAAAAGGATAATTCACTCAATATTTCCTGACAAATGTTTACTCTCTACCTTTTTTGAGCACTGTTTTAGGAGCCAAGGTGAATTCAAAGATGAAATTAATATATTCCCTAGCTTCAAGTGATTTATTCCCACATTGAGAAAACCAGACATGTATTAACATTTTAAATAATATGATAAGAACTACAAGAGAGATATAAGTTTAGAGAATGAAGAGGCCAATTCTGCCTGACAAAATCAAAGAACTTTTCATGGAGAAGGTAATATATGCCCTGAGTATGACACATTTCTGATGAGAACAGCATATGGAAGGGCACCAATGTTGAAAGGTACCAAGATGGAAAGCACTGGAGGTGTATTTCCTTGTTAGAAGCATAAGGTACAAAAAGAAGAGGAAGGAAAATCATTATCAACCTTTATGCTAGGAAAAGGAATTTGATCTATGTTGGTTGAATCAAGGAAATCCTTGAACTCATTCAGTATGATCAGGGATTCCTAAATGGGATGGACATCTAAAGAAATCTAAGGCCTCTATTATAAAGACAAAACACATAACTCTTTAGGAAGTATCAGTGTAATTTGCTATCCTAAAACTCAGGATCCTTTGTGAGACCCTTAGCATAGCTTCAAAAGGTTAATCATGAAGATTTCATTATGAACAGAATTTAACTAAATGGTGTGTGTGTGTGTGTGTGTGTGTGAGTGTGTGTGTGTGTGTGTGTGTGTGTGTGTGTGTGTAGAATAAACTGTCAGTAGAAAATAAAAGCAACGAATCAAGATCCTAATAGGAGCCCTCATGACATCTGTGTAGAGCTAAATAAACCTTTGTATGGAAGATTACTGTAAGAAATATTGAGGTTCCAGTATCCAGACAGTATTCATCCAAAAATCATTTCATGAAAATGCTATCTTCTTGGTTCTATCTACAGGATGTTAACAATATATAGACAAAAAGCAATCAGAATAAAACCTCTTGGGTTTTATAGGATCTTTATAGGACAATATATCCAATATTGGGAACATATTTAATATTTAGGAAGCTTTGCAGGACACACAATTTAATTACACCCTTGAGAATGTAGTCAAAAACTGCCAATCAACTAATCCTTCATCCTTATTTCTCTCTCTTTTTTTAAAGATTTTATTTATTTATTTGTCAGAGAGAGAGCGAGCAAGAGCGAGCATAGGCAGACAGAGTGGAAGGCAGAGTCAGAGGGAGAAGCAGGCTCCCTGCGGAGCAAGGAGCCTGATGTGGGACTCGATCCCAGGACGCTGGGATCATGACCTGAGCCGAAGGCAGCTGCTTAACCAACTGAGCCACCCAGGCGTCCCCATCCTTATTTCTCTTTAAAGCTCATGCTCAGGAGCCACATACTTAATTGACCATGGGTGAAGAAAGTCTGACTCTTTTTAGCATTTAGGATACAACTGTATATGGAGTTAGGATGACTGAGATAAATGATCCAAAACAGAAGGTTCTTCACCCTTAGAAGGTGAGCTGTTCACAGATCTACCTGCCAGCTCATAAGCCTGAACTATATTCCATCCTTCTGATGGGACACTCCCTCTCTGAATTAGTGTCTGGACATGATGACTGAAATAGCAGTGTTTATTCAAGGCTGCCACTCTCTTGAGCTTCCAAAGCAGAGCAATGATGATAAGAGAGCTTGGTAAAGATAAAAAGCTTATTAGTCTTCAGATAAGACACCTTATCTTCAACACCTTCTACTTTAATATTGAGGCTCTGTCAATTCAATGACACCATATTGATGAAAATCAGCCAATTATTCATCTGGATATTATAAATATAAATAAATACAATGTGTTATTATTTACTTTTATATTAATTATTAAAATAGCAATAATATTATCTGTTGCTCAACTAATATTAATTTTTTTCTTTTAATCAAGTATAACCTTTTGTTTCAGTAGGAAATAGATTTCTGACTTCCACATATATGTTTGTTATACAGTGACAATGAAAGTTTAAAGACATTTACTCATTCAATCACAGGACTGTCCTTATTTATTTTCAGATTGACTGGATAATAGATTTTAAAATCCTGTTTTAATTTTGTTCTTCTGGAACATGTCATTTCTTTTGGTCAAGCTGTATTTTCCATTTTATTTTGATGACAGTTAAACATAGTACTTTCCTCTTTCAGAAATCTTCCATGTCAGAGCTATAAAAGAATGTATGAAAGGTTCTAAGTTTTTCAGTTGTTCACCAAATTGTTTTGGACCACCCTTACATTTGTGTGAAACACTGAGTCAAGTAATGTTTAAATACCAGGAAGCATCAAACATAATTTTAGCCTTCAAGGAACAACAGTTATAGTAACTCAGGTCATAGGTAATTACACACAAAGTAGAAAGTAATAAATGACAAACAAAAGGAGGTGCATGTATGAGGCACAGTCTTCTCCCCTGGTTAAGGACAAGGTCTTTGAATTAGAAATCCTGATCTAAAATAATATATCTGGCCTTGGATAATTGTTGTGCCCTCTCTAAAGATTTCGTCTCAGGTGAATTAGGAATAATAATAGTATCGACATTATGGGGTTGTTATGTAGATTACATGAAATAATGTACATAAGGAGCTTTTGTATTATAGAACAGTATTTAATGTTTATTATTATTGTTGTTATTGGTACAGTAGAAAAGAAAGCATCACAAAATTAGATTTAATACGTGAGAGATTTTATAAATGAGAGAGAGGAAAAAAAAAATGTCCAACCTAAGAATCAGGAAATTTTTTAAAAAATTGTGACATTTGAGTTGAATCATTAAGGTCAGATATGATATAAACACATGGAAGTGGGTGGGAAGAGGGGTGCCTGGGTGGCACAGTTGGTTAAGTGGCCAATCGGTTTTCGCTCAGGTAGTGATCTCAGGGTTGTGAGATTGAACCCCATATCAGGCTCTACACTCAGCACAGCATCTGCTTAAGACTATTCCTCTCTCTCTGCACATCCTCCCCATGCAAGCTCTCAAATAAATAAATAAATGAATAAATCTTAAAAAAAAAAAAAAAAGAATGGAAGAAAAAAAAAAGAAATGGAAGAAATGGGTGGAAAGAAGTGGATACTCTAAGAAACAGAACCAAGAAAGCATCAATTTCCAAGGAGAGTAAGAGGTTATTCAGCTTGACAGCTGGGCAATGGTATGTGAAAAGAAGAGCCAATGTGTACTACTAATATCCATGCAACAAAGAATCTGACCTTGATTCTGTAAGAAATGTCGAGCACTTCAGAAGTTTTGATGATGAATGCCATCATATATAACCAGAATAGTATAGATGTAATATAGTCCCACCTCCTACTTGGGACAGAAAACTTTATAAACAAAATGGCCTGATGAGCTAAAATAAAGAAGCCACACATGATCCTATTTTCTTAAAAATTTCTATTTACACTAAAGTTCAAACTGTTTGGTTTTGCAACATCTATCCTAAGCTCAATAGCCATAACTAAAACAGCTATAGTTCTTTTTAAAAATCTTACTTGTCCAATCATTCAGGTCTTTTAATAAAAATATAAATAAAGCTTTACTTTTGCATTGGAAATACACAGATTTTTGTCTTTTTCCCCTCCCCACTCCATCTTTTTTATGAAAGTGATACAGAAGAGCAAACACCAAAAGCTGTATTTGAGGGGAAGGGCCAGATCTATGGAGACAGCTGGTGGGAAGAGACTGATAAATGACTCAGAAAGGTCTGTGGATTACTGCTGTCACTTGAAACATAGAAGCCATGTAAAAATGAGCCTTTGCTAACAATACCTTGAGTATCAAATTCCAAAGATAATCTAAATGTTTGACCTACTATGTTCAAATTTACTATTTGAAATTCAATTTTTCAACATTTATTTAGTAAGATACTATATGTAAAGTACAAGGCTAATGTATTTAAGCCTCTGAGATTGGCTTAGTTTCTGCTCTAGTGACTGAAACACCAGATCAGGTATTTCAATAAAGGACAATTTTATTAAAATCTTACTAATCTCCCATTGTTGTTTTTGATATCTAGCCTGTGAGGTTCTCTGACTTTTAACCAAGATCAGTTGAATTAAATACCTGATTTGTGATAAAGGGGTATGACTTAGTTATCATGAAAACATACTTCTGTGACAATTTCATACACACATACACGTATTCCCAGCCATATTGACAAACAAAATGCTTTTTTATTATGCTAACTACTGAAATAAGTAAACTGCTCTGAAACTTACATGAAACCATTCTCCATTAATAGACCCCACTTAGTTAATCTGTTTTGGGGTGGTGGTGGTGGTGATGGTAGTGGCAGTGGCTGTTGTTTTGTGTACCACACAGCAATAGCATGAAACCTTTAAGGGTTATTTCATCTCCCATCGATGAGGAGTTTATCTCCATGGAGTGATAAAGAAGATCAGGCCAGTATATTATTCTAGATTGTATTCAAACACATTAGCATTGAGACCAAATTTCAATTTACTCCAAGCCATTACCAAAATCTGTTTTTATATTATGCCTTATCTCTAGATCCATATTTTTTTTATAATGATCTCAATTCCACTTTCTCTCCTTCATCTTTTGGTACTGCAATGCCTACTTAAATGCAGTTAAAATTCATTGTAACACCTTATTTATACTGCAACCACACAAAGTATTTTCTATAAAAAAGTATTCACATTTTAAAGCAATCAGACAAAGGCCCTTCAAGCAGAAGAACCAGTGGATAATACTTCCCTGTCTTTACATTCAAAACATCTTGGCACACTGATAAGGTGGTGAGGTTTGGTCCTGCAAACGCTTCTTCCCTAGGCTTAACCAGATGCACCAAAATGCCCTGTAGAGTCAGAAGAGTGAACAAATAAACAAAAATGCCTCTTCCTCATACAGATGTTAGCCTGCACCTGCAAAATCTCAAATAACATCCTCTGATAAGGAAATCAAATAAAATCCACCAAAAGTGCCTTACGCTTTTTTAGGAGAAAATCGTAACCAATAGGCCTAGAAGTATTGTTCCTAAGGAATATAATTTCCTTCTGGGTGGGGAAAGCAGGTCTGCATAAATGACTACAGGCTGAACCACTCTGTTTATACCATGGACAGAATAATGGAGAGAAACAGTGATCATTACCCAGGATCTGCTTTGGGATTTCAGAGGAGAATGGAGCTCAGCAAGCTCTGCCATTAGATTTCCTGATTCTTTTCCCCTGTCCTCTATCCCCTACCCTCCTATCTTTTCTCCTGTCCTCCTATTCTTGAAGAGCAGATCTACAATGTGGTGCAGCACCTCCTTGGCTAAGAACAAAACCAGCCACCCAAAGTTTCTAATTTCTGTAATCCTGTTGTTTCCCATATCACAAATGCCTCTTCCATTCTCTGCCTGATAGCTCTCATTCTTTCTTAAGATGCTGCCTAAACATCTTCCTCTCTGGAAGACTTTCCATGAGTCTTTCCATAGAATTAGTTACTGATGGTATGGTACAGTAGGAAAAACAATGTGTGTGTGGGGGAGGGGGGTGAGGGGGTACCTGCAGTCACACTCTTGAGTCAAAGAGGCTTGGCTTTGAATACTGACTTAGGCAGGAGTTACCAATTGGATGATCTTGAGCTCAAGATTATTTTGAGATATAATAAGATTACATATTGCTATGGACTAAATGTACCCCCCTCCCAAATTCTTATGTTGAAATCCTAATCTATATGGCAGAATTTGGAGGTGATGCCTCCAAATTGGAATTGAGTATGTTTGGGGGTAGAGCTCTGATGAATAGGATTAGTGCCCTTCTAGAAAAACACAGTAGTAGAACTAGTGACCACTTATGTATGTATATATAGTTGTTATCATTATGGCGCAGTTTTTACATATTAAGTCTTTAATCCTCACAACTCTATGACGAAGCACCAATGTCTCCATTTACAGATAAGGAAACAAGAAACAAAGATGTTAAATAAATTTTCCAAAGTCTCATTCTAGTCACCAACACAGGTTCCATTTAAACCTAGGCCGTCTAGTTCTGGAGCTCAAGGTGTGCGGTAAGTGTTGAATGAAGTAATGTAAGAGCAAATAAATAAATGGTAATCTATATATTATTTCATGAACTGGCTATGTTATTTAGGATGCGAAATTTAAGAATATTTTTATTAGAAAGATTATATCCAAAGACCTGTATCAAAAGAACCAGATTTTGATGAAAGAAAAAAGGGTAAAGTACAGGAACTACCAGAAAACACAATGTCTAGATATTTACATGGCAAGATGGAAGAATTTCAGAAACTCTCCCATCCCATAGCATTTTCCCCTTATAGCCAAAGACTTTTAATTTATACCATAGAGACATGGCTGAATTTCTGGAAATAATACACCATGTTCATTGACACTAAAATACTAGTGATTTATTAGGAGTAGTAGATCTAATTTCTTTAGAGAAATACAAGGAATGTGTGACCTCTGGTTTTCCAAGGACAGATCTGGAGAAGAGAAAAGAGATGATGAGGGAGTGAAAGGACTCAGAAGGCACTCCAAGCTTCCCCCATGCTTCCATGGTTCAGTGTGCAGTCGTCCTTTCTGGAAGAAGGGGCGGATTCTCATGGAATTTATAGAAGAAAATGTACAGAGCAAAACATTGCTACCTTGTACACTCTTATTATTACCTATGGATTTGTAAGTGTCTCCAGTGAGTTCCAGCTACCTGGTGTCTGCATTGTGATTATAGATGCCCAGCAAGTCATTGAAACAAGTGCTGTAGTCTGAAATGAGCAGCAATGCTGATCAATATTCTCAATTGTTATTTGGAGGGAAATAGCTGCTTTCTGTCAGAAGAGCCTGCTTCATTTAATTTTCAACATTGGCTGTGAATAGGTCTCCATTTGTTGGAAGAAATACCAACTATGTTGGGTTGGGCTTTAATTTAGGTTTAAATTTTTACCAGTCCTAGAGCTGTCTAGAGTTGTCCCTGACATTCCAAGGTAAATGGGCCTTATGATACAAATGTTTCAGTAGAATCACAAGAGCTATGGTAGGATTGCAGATTGTCATCAATTATACAAACACTACTTCTGCTAGAGTTGGGTAGGACTCTGACAGTATTAATTTCTTTTTAATGTTGTTAAAAAAAATACAAAAATTCACTTAAGACAGAAACCTGGCACCATTCCTAGATGAGAAGATTGTACTTCAAAAACTCTTTTTATAAAAATAGAGAGATTAGCAAATCTTTTATTCCACTCTTACTATGTCACCATAGAATATCACTATAATTATTCTGTTTCTAAATTTGAATTGCCTTTATTTGATTTTTATTTAAAGCCATATAATTCTTCTCTCATTACCTTGTGCTATCATCTGGTGGTTGAACTTCCAGTCACCTCAGCCCTCTTGAACACAGCTACAAGCTGGAGGCAAAAATGACAGTTGTGGAAGAAGTTTTGGGGTATTAAATTTAAGCTCCTTGTTTTCCATATGTGGTGCAGAGAAGTTAAGTGACTTTCTTAGACACATAGGCTAAATGGAGGCAAAGATCCAGGTGACACTAGGCCAAAAACCCTGGTCTCCTGATGCTATTCCACTGCCTTCCAAAGCTCCCTTTTGACTTTGAAAGGAAAATCCTGAGCAACATGAAAAACTTATTTTCTAGAGTCCATCTACTTTACTTATTAGGAAAAATGGACATACCTGCAACCAGAATTCACTGATGTAATATGATTAGCAAAATCAGAATTACTAAACTAAGTCTTTGTCTTACCGAGCCTTTGAGAAACTTAAGCTCTGACTGTAAGGGCCTATTTAGCCAGAGCAATTCCATCTCGGTTAAACAGCGATTTTGTTGTTTATGCAGTAAAACTTAAACTGACCTACCCCCTCACCCCCACCTGAGGGGAACTTATTTAAAAGCAAGTCCAGAAACCAGTAAAATATGGTCGACCAGTCCCTGATAACAGGGCCCAGAATACAAGGACGATTCAGGCCAGGTGGAGACATCCAATCAGTAAAGCGCACATACTATCTCCCTAACTACCAATGAATGTGGGCCCCACCTTTTGGGCGCCAATTCTGACCAAACTGATAGGCTAGTTCAAATAGCTACTATAAGGTGAATTGTAATTCAACTGCCCACCCGTGTGTGACCTAGCATGACTATGCAACTTTCTCTGTGTGTTACAATCTCGTTGGCCACCAGTGTGTGGCCAGGCTTAACCACATGGCTTTTGCTCTATAAAAGTTAGTCTGTGAGGCTGGGAGGGGTCGCTCTCTCCGTAAGGGACGGTCCCAACCGGTCGGTTTGATTCTCGATACTGGCGCGAAATAAAGCTTTGCTTGACCTTCGTTTTGTATCAGTCTCCCTCCTTTGATCATGGACCCTAACACTGACATAGGCAGCAATAGGTGTTGTAAACAACACCTGTTATATCCTCACAGTGTTGTATACAAGATGACTTTGGGATACATATTTTGTAATGGTTATATATTTAATATTTTATTAGTTGCATGAGGTATAATCAACATAATAAAGTGCTCATATGTAAAATGTATATACACCTGTGAAATTGTCACCATAATCAAGACATGAACATATATATCCATCACTCCAAAAGATTTCCTTGTGCCACTTGTACCCTCCTTTGACCTCCCTATCTCTAAGTAACTACTGATTCATTTCTGTCACAATAGAGTTTTCATTTCCTAGAGTTTTTGTTAAATATAGTCATACAAGGTAAACTTTTCTTGGTCTGTTTTCTTTAACTCAGCTCTATTATTTTGAGATTCATCTATGTTGTTTTATTTATCAATAATGCATTTTAAATAACATTTTTAAAAGATTTTATTTATTTGAGAGAGAAAAAGCATGAATGGGGGGAACAGCAGAAAGAGAAGCCGACCCCTCACTGAGCAGGGAGCTGGACTTCACATGGGGCTTAATCCCAGGCTTAATCCCTGGGACCATGACCTGGGCTGAAGGCAGATGCTTAACCGACTGTGCCAGCCAGGTGCCAGAGCATTTTTTAAAATTGCTGAGTAGCCCTCCATTGTTTGGAGACACCATGTTTGTTTAACCATTCACTTGTTGACGCACATCTGTTTCTAGCTTTGGGCTATGAACATTCATGTACAATTGTATGGTCATATGCTATAATTTATCTTAGGTAAATATAATGGTTGTATATTTAACTTCTTTAAAAAATTGTCAAGTTGTTTTCTCAAGTGGATGTAACATTTTACATTCCTACAGGAGAGACTAGAAAGTTTAGTTCTCCAAATCCTTGTCAAGAGTTGACATGGTCAGTCTTCTAAGTTTAGAGCCACACTAAAAGATGTGTAGTAATATCTCATTGTGATTTTCATTTGTAAGTCATTTGTAAGTCATTTCCTAATGACTTATGATGTTGAGCTTTTTTATGTGCTTATTTGTCAACTTGTATATCTTCTTCGATGAAGTGTCTGTTCAAATCTTTCATCCAGTTTTTTTTTTTTTTTAATTTGAGTTTATTTGAAGAAAAATCTATTCAAACTGGGCAGCACCAAAAAGAAAGGGGTTAAGAACACTATACCCGGGGCGCCTGGGTGGCTCAGTGGGTTAAGCCTCTGCCTTCAGCTCAGGTCATGATCACAGGGTCCTGGGATTGAGCCCTGAATTGGGCCCTCTGCTCTTTTATAGAGAAAAGAGAAAAGTAGGACATTTTTGATTGGCTATAGCTGAAAGCCTGTTGGTGGCCCACTGGTTGTGACTGGTTGTCCTTGGGTTATAATTTCATAACATTGAAGCACACGCAGGCCTAGATTTTAATCTGTTTACAAAGGCCATAATGGCAATACAGCCACTTCAGTCAAATGGCTTTAAGAGTTGCCATGTCTCTGCAGTCCATTTCATTCTATAACACTTCTTCAGCCTTTCTTTGACCATTTCATTTTTCTTTTACTTTCTAGGATAGAATACTCAGGCACCCCAAAATTTTAATTTTAATAAAATTTACCTCTCAATTATTTCTTTTGTGAATCATACTTTTGTTATCACAGCTAAAAAATCTTTGCCTAGGCTAAGGAAACAAAGGCTTCCTCTTATGTTATCTCCTTGATGTTTTATAATTTTAGGTTTCATGTTTGCCTATGATCCGATGTCAAGTTAATTTTTTGTACATGATATGTTATTAATATTTTGTGGACAGTATGAGGTATGGACCAAAGCTCTTTTTTCCCCATTACATACAGCTATTTATTTGTTCTAGCACCATTTGTTGAAAAGATTATACTTTCCCCATAGAACTACATTTGATCCTGTGTTGGAAAGCAAGGGCCCATTTATAAGTAGATCTGTTTCTGTACCCTTCTGTCCCATTGATCTATTTGTCTCTTGTTACTCCAATACCAAACTGTCTTGATTACTGTAGTCTTATAACAGGCTTTACAATATTTTAGTGTTAGTCTTCCAAATTTATCATTTTCAAAGTCATTTTGGCATTTGACGTTTTAGATAATTTGAATTTTCATTTTCAAATGAGTCAGTTTGCCAATTTCTACAAAAAGCTTGCGCAGTTTGATTTGGAATTGTATCTATAGATCAATACAGGGAGAACTAACATATCATGTCTTCTTATCCATAAACACAGTATATAAATCCACTTATTTAGGTCTTCTTTAATTTCCTTTACTGGTACTGTATAATTTTCAGTGTATAGATAATATATGACTTTTTTCAGATTTATCTCTAAGTTTTTCATATTTTTGATGCTATTCTAAATGGTTTTGACTTATTTCAATTTCCAAATATTTATTGTTAATATATCAAAATACAATTGATTTTTATATACCTGTAAACCTTGCTAAATTTATTTCTTAGTTTATGTAGGGTTTTTTTTTTTTTTTTCTTTTTTGGTAGACTCCACTAGATTTTCTATATATTTGTATTGTCTGCAAATAAAAAATTTTTATTTATTTATTTTTTAAGATTTTATTTATTTATTTGACAGACAGAGATTCCAAGTAGGCAGAGAGGTAGGTAGAGAGAGAGGAGGAAGTTGGGCTCAATCCCAGGACCCTAGGATCATGACCTGAGCCGAAGGCAGAGGCTTTTACCCACTGAGCCACCCAGGCGCCCCAAGACTTTTATTTCTTTTTTCCTACCTAGGTGACTTTTTTCCTTGTCATTCTTTGCTGCCTAAAATTTCCAGTGTAATATTGCACTGATTGGTACTTAACTGAATCCTCAAGGTAGATACTCTGCAGATCTCCAGAGTTCTCCCTACAATTCTCTCTTCTCAGGATGTTCATCCTGCAAACTCCAGCCACCTTGTTCTCCTCACACATTCAGCTTCAAATGGGAGTGCATCATGCTCCTCCTTGATTTATCCTCTTCGAACTGTGGCCTAGAAACTCTCCAAAGAGTTGCCGGGGCTATTACAGTCTTAGTCAATTTTTTCCCCTCTCTCAGGAATGACTGTCCTTCTTACCTAATATATGTTGTCTTGAAAATCATTATTGCACATATTTTTTACATTTTTGTGGCTTTTCAGGTGAGAGTAAAAATCCATTCCTTTTTACTTCATCTTGGCTGAAAATCCTTATATATTTATTTTAATTGCTAAAATATATATAACAGTTACAGTGATAGTAGAACAGTGATATGATTATCTTTCAAAATAATTTTAAGTGAAAAAGAGTACCTGGGTGGTGCAGTCAGTTGAGCATCCAGCTCTTGGTTTTGGCTCAGGTTATGATCTCTAGGTGGTGAGAGCAACCCTCAATTCAGGCTCTGTGTCCATTGCACGATATGCTTGGCATTCTCTCCCTCTCCCTCTACCCCTCCTGCTTCTGTACTTGCTCACTCTCTCTCTCAAATAAATAAATAAATCTTTAAAAATTATTTTAAGTTTAAAAAGAAAAACGAGTCTGTTGTTGAAAGCATTACACGTATAATACAAATAAAACTGATGTGGCAAAAAACCTGAAGATACTGCTAAAACCATTGTTTATGAAGCACCATAATAGGGGGTAAATTAAAAGCAGCAGTGGGTGAGGGCTTGCACAGAAAGGAGATAAACTGGGAAAATGCAGGTGACTCGAAGCAAAGAAGCAAAAGAATCTAGATGCCTTGAAAATAACTTGGGTCTATTTAGTATAGAAGCAAGAGGGCTGCACCCAACAAAAATTATTTTAGTTATCACTATACTAAAGAACATAGTAAGTACTGTTCATGATGATGATAATTTTAGATTAAAAAAAAAAAGGTAAACTGGGTTCAGAATACTATGCTAAAATAAGTAATCATAAGATATTTTAGGAACAAGGCAATAAACATTTGTTAAAATTCTTGCTGACAGAGAAAGGCTTAGATATTTGCAGAACTTTTTCAATGAGAACATCTTAATAGTGTTTCCTAAAAACTAACAAACAAATAAGATGCTAGGATGTTCATTACTTTTTAGGTGATTAAGGATTAGTAATTTGGTGTTCTAGGGAAACAGGAAATAGTGTCATTGAACTTAAAGGCTCAAAGCTGGATCAGCCCAACAGGGTTCAGGCACAGAAGGTGGAAGAAGGGTGGGCTGGCAACAAAACACGAGCTTACCGTCAGGGACACTTCATTGCCCAGATGCCGCACGCAGTATTATGAGCCTAAAATCAACGTCCTATGAAACACTAGAATAATAGCTTTGGCTTTGTGTAACTCTGTATAAAATAACAACTTCAAATGGTGCACAAGAATCACTGTAGAGTGATTCTTTAAATCCAACAAAGCTGTTTAATAATAGAAGCACATATTTATTCATAATTTTAGTTAAGAAAATATTTGATCACATTTTATGTCAATTTTAATTCTCAGGAAATCTGAAGAGAGAAAGAGAATTATCCTTACATTTAGATGAGAAGGTTTGGGGAGATTGTGACCAGTCCAAAATCATACAGCTGCTAAGTGGCAACACTTGGAAAGGAACACAGTCCTTTCTCCCCAAGCTAGTCCTACTTACAACATACAAAAATATGTTTGGATCTCATTCCTAATTCCATTTTTGATCCTCTGGTAGTTGAAAACTTAACCTGAATCCACTGGCAGGCATGAGAGGTCTCTAGGTCTCCTAAAATGATTTCACCTATGTAGACATTTTTAATGAGTGAATGGTCCAAGTATTTAAGACCAAAATGGGTTGAAATTTTTACTTTAGAGACTTTGGGGATGATCACTGAAGCTTGAGTTCTAAATCTCCCAATAGTACTTCCCATTCCAATAGTACAATGGGACTTTGTATATTATATCAGTAAACACAGAAACCTAAGGGAGACAGAGTGGTGTTTCAATTTCTATTTGAATTCTTTCCTACTTCCCACTTCTCTCTTTCTCAGGACGGTTTATTTTAAGCCTAAGGCTATGGTCTTAACAGCATTATTTAACTCCCTAACCCTACATTTGCATAATGTTTCTATCAGCCAACTGACACCAATTCTGGGGATTCAGCTGATGGCTTCCAGATCTGACCCCTGAAGAAAAGCAAACATGGTGTAGAAAGAATAATTTTGACTAGGAATGTAAAGTTGTAAATATATATCATTTCTCTTGACAGTAGGAGCTGACTACTTCCCTGAAAAGGAAAACAGCAAGGAGATGGCAATATATGACTAAGGGAAAGAGTAGAGGGTCCTCTGTTCTCCCTAGGGAGGTTGCAGCAGAATTATCATTCCAACTATGCATTCTCTAAGCAAATTTCTCTTCGTGTTTTTATTTTTTTAATTAGCACTTGGGTAGTTTGTTTTGCCTGGTTCACATGCAAAGCTGGTTCTGAAGAACAATTAACTTGGCTCACAGTCATATCCAACACTCTCCCCTCTCCTTTTTTTTTTTTTTAATTTTTAATTTTTTATAAACATATATTTTTATCCCCAGGGGTACAGGTCTGTGAATCGCCAGGTTTACACACTTCACAGCACTCACCAAAGCACACACCCTCCCCAATGTCCATAACCCCACTCCCCCTTCCCCCAACCCCCCTCCCCCCAGTAACCCTCAGTTTGTTTTGTGAGATTAAGAGTCACTTATGGTTTGTCTCCCTCCCAATCCCATCTTGTTTCATTGATTCTTCTTCTACCCACTTAAGCCCCCATGTTGCATCACCACTTCCTCATATCAGGGAGATCATATGATAGTTGTCTTTCTCTGCTTGACTTATTTCAGTGCCTTTGAACCTAATGTCTCCTCTTTGCCCCAGATAGACCCATGGCTTGCTTCTTCGCTTCATTTA
Source organism: Mustela nigripes (assembly GCF_022355385.1). Classification (NCBI taxonomy): domain Eukaryota; kingdom Metazoa; phylum Chordata; class Mammalia; order Carnivora; family Mustelidae; genus Mustela; species Mustela nigripes. The sequence goes on along the minus strand of NC_081569.1, from coordinate 65,515,384 downwards.
AGTCTTTGCCCAAATGTCACCTTATTAAAGACTGCCTTGTGAAAAATAGTGACCTCCCTCCTCCCAACACCTATCCACCTCTCTTGCTTCATTTTTCCTTATAGAACTTTGCAATGTCTGGCCTACTATACCTTTACTAATTTACTTGTTTATCTCTGCCCTTCCCCCAATTAGACTGTAACTTCCATGATAGCATGTGTTTTATCTGTTTTGTTTCCTGACAATCACCATTAATCTTTGCCTGAATGACTTAGTAAAGAAGTGATGTATGCCATCAAATAACTACCTATTTTTCCATTTCTTGTTTTGACACTTGCCATCAAATTTTAGGTGGCACTTCCGGGTCCAATACTAATCAGACAGACTATTGCTGTCCAGATATTTAGATAAGCAGAGTGCACTATGAGGTCTTAGCTATAGCCTTTGTTCTGAACTGCTAGGCCTGAACTTCTTGTCAATAAAATGGTAATATATTAGCATGCCCTGCTCTCACTTACAGCTTATAAAATTTTTCTTAAAGTTTTTCACCAATATTTCTTCAGGTTTTGATCAATTATTCTATTTTACATTATGACATACATTTCACAACACCATGGACTATTATAAATGAATATTGACTCACGAAATCCTTCTCTATTAACCATAGCTTAATTTAACTGGAGTAAGTCCTATAGACTTTAATAGAGCATATTTTAAACTCATGAATTTTTAGAGTCATAAGGAACAAAGTTTGCCAGACTCAGTTTCCCACCTCACTTAGAAACTTCTCCCCCAAAAAGGAAGAAAGATACAATAACCACAAAAGCAACAGCACCCATGTAATGAAGTTTTTGTCTTGCTATATTATCTAATTATGTCAGATTACAATAAATTTTTTACTTCCACTCGCTCCTTCCAGTAACCCAGTTAAGTAGATAGGCCATAGTCAAGGGAGTGCCAACAGTGTAACTGACTGGTTGCTTGTACATACAGCTGAATGGTGCCTGTGTTTAGAGTACTGTGTTGTGCATGTATACAGAACTGTTCTTTGATTCAGGACCCATCCACGTAGGGCCCTAATCTACTGCCACAGTCTTTTATCCAATAAGTATGATTATCTTATGGGCACCCTAGGACCCAACCCCACAGACCGAGGATTTCAAGATTATGGAAAGGTTTGTCTTTCTCACCCATATAACTCCTTAAGAATAAATGACCCCACAGCCACAGCTAGATTCCAGAGGGAGAGCTCTGGTCTTGATTTAAAGCTTAGGTGGACTTAGAAAATCATCTTGAGTTACATCCCAAAGGGGGAAAACACTGTTTGAATAGTTAAAGGAAAGCTGCCATATCGCCCTTCCTGTGCCACCCAGGGGCACGCTCCCAAGTTCCTTCTGGTTGTTTAACTGCAGCAACGTCAACAACAGACAATTAGGTGAAAGCTCTGAGCTTAAAAATAAGCTGTCAGGGCCAGGACCCATTCCCTCCTGGATTCACTGCTCAGACATGATGTTTTAGCAGCCTGCCTTTCCCGTGAAACCTTCCCTGGCTGACGCGTCCAAGGCTGGAGTGGGAACCTGAGTGTGTTTCTTCAATCTTGCAAGCAGTTTCTGATCTCCACTTAAGGTCACATAAATATGCACAAACCAATTAAAGCTCAGTTATTATGTCAACAAAGAGGCAGTGTTTGTTGGCCCTGCAGCACACTGTAGTGTTATTAGTTAAGGAAAAGTAGAATCACCAAAGATGTCTTGTTAGGTGCATTAATGTCATTTACACTCATTCTTCAGATAAGTAAGCTAATTAGAAACATACTTTAGCCTAAGCACTCCTCATTCAAAACCCTAACACATTGGAAGAATGATAATAAAGGAGAGGTGAGTTTCCTGCCAAAGTTGTGCACAGTTTGGGGGCAATGGCAGCATTCTTTTACTAAGCTCATTCTTTCAAGATTGTAGCTGACTCAGTCATCACCACATCAGACTGCTACTGGTGCAAAATGTATTAAATGACTGGAAATGTAGGTTATTGCTGTTGGTATGTTTTTCTATGTTGTCTCTTCTCATAACGGCTATGGAGAGAAACATATACTGCAAATCCATTTTTGGCTTTGGTTTTTACTGAGGGATAACTCTGTTTGTTTGTTTGTTTGTTTGTTTGTTTTAAGTCATTATAGAAAATTTAGACAATGTTGAAAACTATAGACAGGACAATAAAAATCACCTATAATTATACCATCCAAAAATACTGTTATTTTGCTTTGTTGCATTTCCTTTTATAATCCTGTCTCCATACACATACGTTTACACGAATGTCCATGCATTATTTTTTCCAAAAACTGAGTATAATACCATATATTTAGCTTTGTATTGTGTTTTTTTCCAAGGTATATAATGAACATATTCCCCATGTTTCCCCATATAATTAAGAGGGGAAAATAAGATTTAATGATCTAAGATATGATGAAATTCTAACATATGAATGTACAATTATTTGCTTAAGTAAATGAGTTTGAACTTAAATGAGTTTCTAATTTTTCACTATTACAAATAAGGCTGTATTGTATATCTCTCTGTATTTATCTTGGCATACATATGAGATTATTTTCATATAGTCTATTTTTAAAACAGAGAAAAATATATAATGGGTCAATGCTTATGAGTGCTAGCTCAAGAAAATTAAAAAGAAAGAATAATGTGACCAAGGGTTGGACTATTCCAAAAGACACCCAGATCTTCCTACGGAGACCCTTTATCACTTTGGCCTGGGAGGCAGGTAGAGTGCATTAGGAAATTACAGGAAGGTAAAATTTGTCAGTGAGATTTTGAGGGAAGGGGGAATCAGAGATAAAACTTGTGACCTAGAGTATTCAGATCTGAAGCTCTTGTCACAGCTAAAGACTGAAATTGGACAACATAAACAAAGCTATGCAACATGGAGAAGAAGCCACACTTCTAAGCACAACCTGCATTCCTTCACATCCATAACTAAGTATGCACTGTCAATACACATTGCCCATGCATGTGTCTACACTGTGGATCCTCTAATCAGAAACTTTCTCTCTCCTGTCTACCTTCCATTTTATAATGCACACATCAAAACTTACCGCATTTCTTCCAAGAAAGCTTTGCTAACCTTTCCAAAAACTTGTGGCTACCTTTGAGATCCCATAACATTTTGTACTGAGAAAGCATTATTTGGTTGTGTGTGCAGATTACTGTCAAATAGTACTCCATGACAACAGACATTGTGTCTTATGTATCTTGGTAGATTCACAGATTCTGGAATATAGTAGAGATTTAATTAATGATGGATAAATTAAGGAGTAGTGATTGGGACTGATATCAATACCATGAACCATGGTCCACTCACCCCTACACAGCCTCAACAGTTTCCTTAGCCTGTTTTGGAACATGGAAAATATGAATGCAGAGACTTCCACTGAGGTGCCTGGCTTCTCAGTAATGCTAGTCTCCCCCACCCATCAGTGACTCTGATCGCTATCACCATTGCAACTCAACTCCATGACTTCCATGAGGATCCTTCTCATGAGACAGTACCTTTCCATGAATGCCTTATCCTATGTAGGAAAACCGTGCACTGCTTGAGTACCAATGGACTAAGGATTACTTACATCATATACATACAAACACACACACGTGCACACATGTGGATACACACAGAAACATTGCTCATTTCTATAGTTGCATGCAAATGTCCACATGCACAGTCCCAGACAAGAGCAAAAGAGAGACGAAGAGTAAAATGAGAAAAGCAGAATATAAGTAAAAAGCATTAACAAGAAATTGTGAATATTTTGTGTATGAGAGATAGGAGTCTGGATGGGGGAGGGGTAAATGTGGGGGTCCACAAAGGGGACACCGGTTGCTAATTCTAAATAAAGGCAGCCCTAGATACACAACTTAGTTCTGTCTTCTTTTCATCTGTCACCCTACCAAGTGGGCAACCTGGAGGCATCAAGCTGATCACAAAGGCAGTGTACAGTTCTTAAGCAGCATCTTTATCAGCTGATTGAGGCAATGATGACAACTTAATGAGACAACAGTAGAAAGATATGACTCTAAAGCAGTGTTTTCAAATTTTAGTGTACAGGAGAAATGTCTTGGGATCTTGTTAAAAATGCAGATAGTCCCTATCCTAAGTAATTTTGATTCTGTGAGTCTGTGGTGGAGGCCAAGAAATGACATTTTTAGCAACCACCCAAGTGTATTCCAAGGTAGGTCTGAGGGCCATTCTTAAAGAAAACAGTGCTATAAAGGGAATAAAAAGAAATACAGAAGGGAAGAGGCATGAGCTAAACTGCCTAACATAACACAAACAATGCACACTCTGGTCTATCACAATCATTATAGCAAATCACAATGATTTACTCTACTTCAACTAAAATGTTCTGACATTAATTTTATTTCACTGACTTGAGATAATGATGCCAAAGTTTATATAACTACTTATTTTCTCACGTATATGTTTTAGAGTCAGTATATATAGTACCACCATTAGACCCATGGTGCCTTTGTTACAGGTTCCTGCTATGAGCTGCATGGCTTATTAGTGAAGAGGTTAAGAAAGTGGTAAGAGGATGTTTTTTCCATTCATTTTGAACACTCCTTCCATGGATCTTTCCCTGATCCCTCAGCTCATTCTACCATGAGAAAGCACCCTGTAATTTCTCAAACTGGTGTTTGTTGTACCTGAAATTACTTGCCTCCACTATGTCTTGCTCACCAGCTAGAAAGCTCCATGAAGACAGAATCTTATCTGCCTTGATCAACAGTCTACGACCAGCATCAAGAACAGTGCCTGGCACATTTTAGGTCCTTAAAATTTTTGCTGAAGAATGAACAAGCTTTTTCTTGAATGATGAAAAGCAACCCTAAAGATAATTTGGCTAAAAAGAGAATCATAAAATAAAAAGCACAGATTAATGAAAGAATGAATGAACTCTATCTTGATTGATGAAAATCTACTCAAATGACTTGAAGGGCGAATAATTAAATGACAAGATACTAAGGATTGAAATGATAAAACAGGCATGGTAATATTTCCCCTGACAAATCCACTGTCACTTCTTTGGTGGGTCATTTCTTTCCCTCCTACTCAGTGCCAAGTCAGTAAGAGGTGAGTGACGCACAGAGCTCATGAATGGAGGGAGACAGGCTGGCCAGCATCATCAAGGTGGATCTCATCCACAGTAACTGAGCTGAAGGCCCAACCAGAGGAGCTGCAAGCTAAGCCTTGTTCATCTTCCTGAGTCCTGGGAGATGCTCTGATGATGGCCTAAGCAAATGCTTTAACTAATGCTTTCATGCAGGTGTCCTCCTGGATTAAACAAGCAGTGTTGCCATGTGTCTGTCTTAAAGTGGACGCTTTACGCCTCCAAGGCTCAATTAGGACCCTGATGTGCATTAAAGAAGGCTTCGTCCTCTCAGCAATCTCTGGTTTACCGCCCAACAGCATAATTATGACTGCCGGGTAGGAAAAACAGAGTTTTCAGGGACAAAGCCCACTTTTTAGTGTTTTAGGAAAGCTTCCCCAAATATTCTGATAGACTCTCTTGGTTAGAAGTTTAGAATTCATGTCAACTTGGCATTAAAGAAGAGATGACTTGACCTTGCTAGCTAGATAGTCATCCTGAGAAAAACTAGCTTTCCTGCCTTCTTTGTTCTGTCTAAGGTATACAGAATCAAGACTCAAGATTGGTTTTGTCTTTATGCCTAAATTATCAGATTTTAAAAATTTGTTCTGCAGCTTTCCTCATATTTTCAAAATAAGACCCAATCTTTAGAGGAGCGTACACTTGAAAGCTAGCATATCTGGATTCAAATTCTGGTTCTGCTCTTTCCTAACAGCACATCCATGAATGAGCAAATGAGCTGGCCTCACTTTCCACATTGTAAAATGGAGATAATGGTAACAAACATAATGGGTAAAATTCTGTAAACATTAAGTGAGGAAAGAATAAAAGTACCTTGATCCTGGCATTTAATAAGTGTTCAATAAATATTACTTCACTCTCCTATTCAGTTTCTTAGAGAAGGCCTAGGTTTGCCTAGGCACTCAAGAGCATTTGAACATTGCACATTCTGCAACCTTTCTCTGACAGGCAGTGTGTCCCATGACACACCCATGTTTCCCAGCCCAACATATCATGCTTTTCTTTAATGAGGAAAGGATTTCTCTACTAAGAAAAAAAAATGTTTCTTTTTATTGTTTGTATCCCATCTAATATTTATCTTGCATTTATATTTTCTAAGTCACAAGTTAAGGTATAAAAAATACTATCTTATTAGTATTGTATATAAGTACAAACATAGGCTTTCTATTATCATACCTGTAAAAAAAAAAAAAAAAACCACCCTTTTTTAAAGATTTTATTGATTTGAGAGAGAGCATCAGAGAGCCAAAGGCAGTTGCTTAACTGACTGAGCCACCCGGGAGCCCCTAAAAAAATCTTTTTGTTTTTTTTTTAAAGATTTTATTTATTTACTTGAGAGAGAGACAGTGAGAGAGAGCATGAGTGAGGAGAAGGTCAGAGAGAGAAGCAGACTCCCCATGGAGCTGGGAGTCCGATGCGGGACTCGATCCCGGGACTCCAGGATCATGACCTGAGCCGAAGGCAGTCGTCCAATCAACTGAGCCACCCAGGCGTCCCATAAAAAAATCTTTTAAAATAAACAGAAACACAAGCAAAACATTCAGTTCAAACACATATACATCTATTCATAATTAAATGTGGTTAATGGAGCAGAGTGGCATCTCATTTGTGAATTTTAACAAAAAAAAAGTTGGAAAATGTGGGGCCAGGGATATTAATGTAATGAAAATAACTAGTACATGTATCACACTTGTGCACCTGGCATTTGGCTAAGTGGTTTACATTCTCTCTGACTGGATTTTTATAATAACGTTAGGCATTAGATGGGATCATGGGAATTTTACAGGTGAGAAACTTGAGAAAAAGAGGTTAAGTAACTTATCCAATATCACTTGGCTAGTCAGTGGGGAGCCAGGGTATGAGCCTAAGTACTGATGGGCCCAAAGTGCATACAGAGCACCTATGCAGTATCTGCTTCCCAAAGACTTAAACATCACTGGGATAACCAATACCGGATCACCCAAGGGGCCTGGTCTCACACAGGACAGCAAGAATCTGACTCTGGGCTGACTCTTCCTTTCATGGGATGAAATGGCATAGGACTCTGGCTGGTTGTTGGAGTCTGTCCTTGAGAAATGGGACATTCAGATGTCCAGAGCATGGTCCAGAATTTTCCAGAGAGGTGTCCATGGCTTACCCACTATAACTATGTAAATAACCAGCTTTGTGTACCTTTGGTGGTTGCGGGGAGGGGGGTGGAATGGAAAAAGGGAATTAATCTGGCATGGGAAAAATTTCTTTCTACCCCAAAAAATAACAACCCCCAATTACTAAAACACACATACACCCACATACTCTTCTAAATCACTGATTTTCCTTCAGTAATCAGTGCCTTACAACCAACAGGTTACAAACCTGATCCCCACATTCAGAACTTGAGCGTGGCACTTTCGAAATTTCCTGTCAAATCTATTTTCAAGGTTCACATGGCAACACTGCTTGTAAACAACTCAGCCCTTACCAACAACAAAATGTAAGCATAAACCATGCTGTAACATAATGGAAGACAGTAAGCACATTTTGAGAATAGGGAAAAGAAAGACATACTTGCCATCTGACCTGTTTGCAATTCCGATCTTCACACATCATGTGAATACATTAGAAAAGCAACACCTTTTGAACAAGAATATGCATAGAAAATGCTTTTAACAGGCCAGGACAGATGGGATGAAATTATCTCTTTTCTCTTTCTGATTGAGAGCAGTAGTGTGACTGCTATGCTACCCTGGTTAATAGTAGAGCCATTATTGTCATAAGTAAAATGAAATAATGTTTATGACAGTATTTCTGTAACTCCTTTACAACTGTCCTGATTTGAGATTTTAAACATGATTGTGAGGGAATTTAGTTTATTATTTTCATGCCCAGCAATAAAGAAATTAATGAAAATTGCATTAAGGAATCTGCTTCTACAATGGTTTCTTATGTGAGTCCTGTCCAAGGTAGTACAGCTTTAAGGAGGTTTCTAGAAGAGTGGCTACTATTAAATTACTTTGGACATTAAGGGTTCAAACCAAAGCTGCCATCCACGCTTCCTTGTGAAAACCTCCTTATTCCCGACAAATCCAAATCCAATTACGTGTAGAGGGTTTAGTAACTAGTTACATGAGGAGTTTTTTTGTTGTTATTCTTATTTTCTGGTACTTGGGCAACTGCTTCAGGCGACAAATTCATGTCTCTTATAAGCAATTTTTAGATTTCATTTTTGACTACAGAAGCAGCCCTGAAGATAAAACAATAATTGGAAATCAAATACCAACATGTAAATCAGTTCCTTCATTAATAACCTGGCAATTCCAGGAACAGAAGAGGTACAAGGAGGGAACAGCAGGACAAAACTGAACATTCAGATGCAACCCCAGGATGAAGGGACGGCCAGGCAATCAGTCTAAGGGCACTTAAATGGCAAAGAGGCTTTAAGATTGTTTTCATTTTTACAGAAGAAGCCTTGATAGGTAATGCATTTTTTTTAAAGATTTTTTTTTTATTTGTCAGAGAGAGAGAGAGGGAAAGAGAGCGAACACAGGCACACAGAATGGCAGGCAGAGGCAGAGGGAGAAGCAGGCTCCCTGCCAAGCAAGGAGCCCGATGTGGGACTTGATCCCAGGACTCTGGGATCATGACCTGAGCCGAAGGCAGCTGCTTAACCCACTGAGCCACCCAGGCATCCCGGTAATGCATTTTTAAAGGGAAGGCTTTCTGTCACAGTCTATTAGAATATGTGAAAGGAAATAATTCAGATCTTGGATCCGAAAACCTCCACCCTATGCTTTTATATCCAAAGATCATGTAATGGTTAAGGACAATGAATAACTATGTGTTCCCAATTCTAGAAAAAACAATGAATTGAGTAAATTAGAAAAATTTTACAAGGATAAGTTTAAAGTATCTGCTGGGACTGAGGGGCACTATGATAGAGATCAATTTAGAAAATAAATATTTTTTTCTACAGAATTATGTTCAACAAAGTAATTCAGAGAAATATAAAAAAATGGCTAGAAACACAAAGAAAAATATTCAAACTATCTAGAAAAGACAGAAAATAAAAGAATGAAGTAATACCTCTTTTCCTAGCAAAAAGATTGCAAAGAACAATGATGCCAGTATTCAGGGAAAGTACGGCATGCCTGGCGTGTGCATATGCTACTGGCAGGAGAGTAAAATAGTACCACCTTTCTAGAGTGTGATTTCAGAAATTTGGATAAAATGAGCTTATCCTTTAACATGATAGTTCCACAAAGATGGGTTCATCTGAAGATTGTCTGTGATAGCAACCACTAGAGCCAAAAATCAAATGTAAATGAATAGAGGGTTTTAAATAAATTAAAGAACCACATTATAATGGAATGATAATAGCCTTTAAAAATTATATTGAACTATATTCACCTGCATAGAAGGAAGCTCACAATGTACTTTAAGTGAAAAGAGCAGATTATAAAACAGTATATCCTATACTTACTATATCTAGACATATCCTACACTTATTATACATCTACACTTATGCATATATATATGGTAAGTATATGATATTTAGGTAGTATACAACATAAATAGAATACATGTATATTTACTATAATATAATTTATACAGATATATATGCATATAAATATATATACTACATATACTATTTGGCTTCTGTGTGTTTGATTAAGAAAATAACCTTTATTAAATAAGCAAATGCCTGCTGCTACCCATCTTAGACTTCAATAATAGTTTTTATATAGATAAAAATTGATTATGAACTTTTGAAGTCTACAATTTTAAAGATGTAAGTCTTTTTACTTGGTTTTTATATTAGAAACCAATATGCTTTTCAAGCATGGCTTCTGCTACCACATATATATCTCTAAATAGGTAAACACAGGTCAAGTCACATTTTTGGGGAGCATAAAAGACGATACCTAACTAAAATTTATCTTTATACATTTATAAATTCATATTTATGAAAGAAAAATATTTAGGTAAACATCTAGGTGTAACAAAATGTTAATATGTTTATCTCTGGATTGTGAAAATGTGTTAACTTGTGTTATACATTACATATTGACTATCTTCAGTTAACCTTGATGTTTATTTTTATTTATTTATTTTTTATCTGAGAGAGAGAGAATGAGAGAGGAAGAGCATGAGAAGGGGGAGAAGCAGACTCCCTGTTGAGCAGGGAGCCCAATGCCGGACTGGATCCCAGGACTCTAGGATCATGACCTGAGCCGAAGGCAGTTGCTTAACCAACTGAGCCACCCAGGTGTCCAGCTTTGATGCTTAAGTTTGTTCCTTTTGGTCTTCTAGTCTATGCACTTTATTTAGCAAAACCAAAATGACCCAAGCAAAATACCAGTAACATCAGATGAGTGCTTTCCTCTCACTCCCAGTGGCACCCACTGGAGTCCAGGTAAATGTAGCAATATGCTCTCATAAGGAAAGAAAGATGGAAAGATAATTGTCCTTTGAGGGAAATACAAAATCACCATTAGGCAAATGCCACCGTTGTAGGCAACACCGACTAATGGATGTAAAAATCAACGAACAGATGATTAAGGAGAAATACGTTAGCATTAATTCAAAGTATCTCCTCCAAGATATTTATCCACCAAAAAGAGAAAATTGGCCATTCTACTGCGGAGAAATCTAGCAGATATAAGGTTAAAATCACCAGCAATAATACATACAGACATCATGTAGACATGGTATAAAGTACTGAAAAGGGTACAACATTATGTCTGTGGTGTTCTTCCCAAAAGTGCATAACCTCAGTTATTCATGGAGAAACACCTGATAAGCCCAAGTTGAGAGACACTGTACAAAACAACTGACCAGACCTCATTAAAAGTGTGAAGGTCATGAAAGACAAGAAAAGAGTAAAAAACTGTCATAAATTAGAATAGACTAAGGAGATGCAAAATAACTAAATCCAGATTGGATCCTAGTACAGAAAAAATAACAGTAAAGTTAATTTTTTTGAAAAGCTGGTAAATTTTAATAAGATCTGAAGTTTACCTAATAGCATTTCCCCAATATAAATGTCCTAGTTTTAGGAGAAGCTGGGTTGAGGGTATAATTACTGAGTTCTCTGTGATATTTTTACAACTTTTCAGTTAAGTAATAAATTATTTGGAAATGAAAAGTTTTTCAAAATGGGGGGAAATTGCCATGCCTTCCTTCCAAACTGGATTCTTATTCCATACATGTCAAAGAAACCTTCAACTCTTCACATAGTTTTATGTAAGCACAGACACACCATGCCTGAGTCTTGACGATATAGCAAAGAGAGGCTTCTCACAATCCACAGTGTTACATTGATTTGCTAGTGTCTCTCACTGTTTTAATGGTGCCCTCTAATCAGGAAAGGGCTTTCCTGCTCTTGGCAGACTATTAGACAAGGAGGGAGATTGTGTTATTAAGCAATTAAAAATAATCCCATCTGAAGGGTTGAGAGGGTTTATCTAGTCATCTTCTGGAACAATCACATTATAAATAGCCAGTACCTACATAAGTGCTTGTCACACAAATCTGTGTTGACTGGTGAATAAGAAACATAAAACAACTAGATCCTCCATCTCCCCATACTGAAAAGGTAAAAATTATTTTTCCCATAAAGAACTAGCACTTCTTCAAATTTATGTTCATTCGCCTATGTGGTCATTTCTTTTTTTTTTTTTTTTTTTTTTTAAGATTTAATTTATTTGTTTGACAGAGAGAGAGAGGTCACAGTAGGCAGAGAGGCAGGCAGAGAGAGAAAGGAGGAAGCAGGCTCCCTGCTGAGCAGAGAGCCTGATGCAGGGCTCGATCCCAGGACCCTAAGATCATGACCTGAGCTGAAAACAGAGGCTTAACCTCTGAGCCACTCAGGCACTCCTATGTGGTCATTTCTTATAAGAAGACACATAGTCTCCTAGTAAGGATGAAGACAGTAACACATTATTTATTAGAGAAAGTTCTTTGAAAAGGGAAAAAATGAAACCAGTATAGACCTCTTCGTTTTGACTCTGAGACTGTGGTGAACGACCACATTTCTTTACTCAATATATACTGCTGCATGATGGCTAATGAAATAAATGTGCTCCATTATCCATCCCTAAAGTATCTAGGCAAAACCCTATGGCCATAATTCTCTGCATTCCACCCTCTCTCCTCTTTCTAGGCAGCTCCAAAGTCTGCAATCTAGATGATACTCAGTTCTGTCTTATTTGACCTAGAAAGAGACAGAGACCATAAAGATGGGAATGAATCCCCAAGACTGTACCAGGTACTCCTTATCAGAAGGGCTTCCCCTGATTGATTTAAGTTATTGGGACCTGGGAGATTAGTTAGATAGGTATTAGTAGATATTAATGTATTAATTATATTTTAAATTCAATTTTACCTAGCTAGTGCTGTATAATAAGAGATGGAACCTTATTTATCAAGTAGTTTTTAATTCAGCATAGAGGACAAAATAATACTTTAAATTAATCACAGAATACATAAATATCAGGCCATGTCGTAGGGTCAATATGCTATCCAGCATCACAACAAATACATACATATTGAATCACTGCTTTCTATGTAACAGGCACTGCTAGTATTAGGGAGATAAAGAAGAGCACACACAGGGGCACCTAAGTGGCTCAGTTGGTTAAGCCTCTGCCTTTGGCTCCAGTCATGATCCCAGGGTCCCAGGGATCAAGCGCCACATCAGGCTTCTTGCTCAGCGGGGAGTCTGCTTCTCCCTCTCCCTCTGCCTGCCACTCCCCCCGCTTGTGCATGCTCTCTCTGTGTAAAATAAAATAAAATAAAATACACACTCTTTCTCTACTCTCAAGGAATTCACAAGTATAAGAGAGAAGAGAGGAAATTTAAAAAAAAAAAGAAAAAGAAAAAGAAAAGCAATACAGGGAGTGAAATGTTAAAACAAAAGAGGAGGCTCTTAAACTCTTCCTAGATGTAAGAAGGAAGACTCTGGAGAGGAGGTGATTTTTGAACTGAGACTTAATGGATGAAAGGGAATTTTTAAAGAAAGAACACAGGTTGGAAGAAAGGGCATCCTGAGCATAAAGAACAGCAGGCATTAAGTCAGGACAACATGAAAAGAGGTAAAGTGTAAGGAGTTGAAAATCTGTGGGTAACTGCAGCCTCTGGTATAGAGGGAGAAGGGGCAGATGTCACAGCTGGAAAGGTAGATCAGGGCCAGGGCAGAAAGGACCTTTATGACACACTGGGGAGCTGAAGCTTTATGAGATAGATAATGAGGAATCACTGCATATTAAGTGAAATTGAGGGATATAATTTTGACCGTTGCAAAGATAAAATATGGAACAGGGAGGGTGCCTGGGTGGCTCAGTGGGTTAAGCCGCTGCCTTTGGCTCAGGTCATGATCTCAGGGTCCTGGGATCGAGTTCCATATTGGGCTCTCTGCTCAGCGGGGAGCCTGCTTCCCTCTCTCTCTGCCTGCCTCTCTGTCTACTTGTGATCTCTCTCTGTCAAATAAATAAATAAATAAAATCTTTAAAAAAATTATGAAACAGGGCAGTGGAGAAAAGAAGACAAGTCAGAACAATATTGTGCATTATTAACAGTGGGGCCCTTAGGGTAAAAGAGGATCTCAATGAGGACTGGAAGGTTTCTGGCCAGGCTGCTAAGTGGAAGGTACAGGGATGAGAAATGCAGAGAGAGAGGTCATGAAGTCTCCCTAGATAGGAGAGCTGGAGAAGCAGCCCTGCAGATGTACCTGGTGAGTATTCAGAGAAACTGGGGCAACAGAAAGGCACAAGAAAAGAAAAGAAAACAAAACACCCCAGCCTTAGTCTAAGGCTGTGCTGCCTGACATGGAAACCACTAACTCCAAGTGAGCCCCTGAAATATGTATCCTCTGGATGAGATGTGCTCAAAGTGTAAAGACCCCCTGATTCCAATGATTTCACTTAAGAAAGTAAAATATCTCATTAGTAATCTGTATATTGATTCTATGTTGAGATAGTAATATTTTGAAATACTGGATTAAATAAAAATGTAATTAAAATTCTTTTCACCTGTTTATAGGTACCTTTGTAAATACAGCTCTTAGGAAGTTAAAATTTTGTATGCAATTACAAATGTTGCTTGCATTAGATTTCCATGAGACAGTGCTGGTCTAAAGGCTCCAGCCTTAACACTGTGGTAGGGTTTAAAATTGTGATGAGGGAAGCAAGGCTAGTCTGGGCCTTGTTTGAAAATAGAGGCTGAACAGAGACTGGAAAAGGAAATGGAAAAAAAGTCAGAAATACTAAAGACATGATCAATTATCATTTTGACAGGTCATGGTGAGGAAAATAGCATGGACAGAGTAGACATGCATGAAGATGGATACATAAAAAGAAGGGAATTCGATTACGGAAAATAATGAAGGAATAGAGCTAACCATGTCTGCAGTGTAAAACAGAGAGCAGCTGGCAAAGGTGGCATCGTGATGAGAACAGTGTTTTAGGAAGAACCATAAGTCATTGGTACACAGGATGAAATAGAGACACAGAGTGACTGAAGACAGGAAGGCAGAGGGAGCCGTGGTTGTTGTCTAGCAGTAAAATGGTGTACTTGTAGAGGAGGGTGAAGGTTAAGAGTAGAGGAAAAGAAATGCCTAAGCAAGAAGGGATGCTGTCAAGGGCAGGTGCAGTCTAAACCGAAGACCATCATTTGGAGGTCTCAGAGCTGAGACATCAAGCCACGTCACTTCTGCCTTAGCCCACACCTATGAAGTGTTTTATTGCATCAACCCTGCTGAAGATGGCAAGCTGCACAGTCTTCTCACAAGAACTTCAGGAAACGGCAAGGTTACTGACGATATCTCCATAATTAACATCCATCCCCGGGACTGTCTCCCGCGGCTTTGAGCTACTCCAGACGTTTGGTTTGCCTCATGTAGACACAGGAGAAAACCCACCAAAAGAGATTTCCCATAAGCAAGGAGGAAATGTGAACAGCCTAGGGTAATTCTTCACTTTTGTTGTTAACTTGTGTGTGGGGTGAAAAAAAAAAGCTATATATGGATTTTTTTTTCATTCCTGTTTCTGTAATTTTAATGAGACCCAAAGTTAAAGTAAGAAGATTCAAATTTTCAAATCCAAAAGATAACTTTTAATTTGTAAGAGAAATGGAAATACATCTTTGACTTCAGGGTAAATATCACTGTGCTGATCTGCAAAATGACCTGATTCTGGAACTGAATACATCAAAATATATGTTAAAAAAAAATCCACACAGCTTCTCCTGCAGGCATCATATTCAATATCCTCCCATGATCCCCTGTTGGCTCCAAAGCAGATTATATTCAAGAATCAAGAGGTGAAAACACTTGATGAATAAGGGTATTAAAATGAATGCTGTGTCTCTGAGATAGCAATTACATTAATAACTTCTCCTGAATCCTTTAAAAAAAAAAAAAAGTTAGCTTTCTCTCACAAAGGGTGTCAAATTGAGTATATGGACAACTAAATCCTACTTTACCTACATAAACTCTTTAAATGGAGGAGAACACGTTTATGTGTGCTACCTAAACCAACCTATCAAGGCACTAAACCAACCTAAACCAACCGATCAAGGCACTGCATAAAGGGTATTAAATGCATAGATGATGCAACAGAAGTCAAACTCTTTGGGTCAATTCTTTACATGTCATGTTGTCAGGAAATCTTGAACAGGCAGTGGCAGGACAATGAGATTTTTAATGAAAGGTCCTTGGTTGCAATTTCAAATCAAAGTGCTATCCCACTTTGTTTGGAATTTTGCCTCCCAAGCAAGCATTATATTGTTAACTTTGTTCAGAGCTTCGACCAAAGAATTAGGCAGTATGTGATATAATCAATCCTAACCAAACAAGAAAATCTGTACTCAACTATGGCCATAAAGCCATAGAATTTATGTCTATCTTCAACTTCTGCAAATCATTTTGGAGATATATATATAGATATCTATATCTATATAGATATATATCTATATATATGGATATATAGATATTCCTTCTGATTTTGTCTCAGTCCTCTCATAGATTGTGATGCAGTGTAACATTTAGAAAGTAGCTGTGTGATCTTAGGTCTCAGTTTCCTATAGACAGTATATGGAAAATACCGTCTCTCTTTACGGAACCAGAGTTAAGATTAAGTGAGATGAAAATGTCTTGTATTTAGTAGATTCTCCATAACAATAATAACAACTATTACTATTCAAAGAGTATATAACATTTGGTTTAAAAAAAAAAAAAACACGTGCTTTATCTGTATGCATTTAGAGCATTATTTTTTGCCTCCAGGCAATTCCTTAGGATTTTACAGACTCCTTCAAAGTAGTCTACAAATTTGGTAAACCATGGGAGCAAATGTGAAAATAGCAGTTGGCTCATTTCAAATAAGTATTATCCTACATTAAAAAACAGATGCCTACTTCACGAAATGTAGACACTGGACAAAACACAGCCTGGACCAGGAATCTAACATCTTTCTCAACATCATCCCCATAGTCTGTGCAACTTTATCTGCCCTTCCGGTTCACAGTTATGAAGGGGTGTATGATTTCTAAACGTAAGCTGAGCTTGCAGCCTTTCCATCTCTAAGTCAGGGTTAGTTTACATATGTGGTTTTGTCAGTAAACAACTTGTCACACGAAAAAGTTATTGTGACTATCTATCCTTCCACTTTGCCACAGATCTGAAAGGACATGTTCACAAGATTCTCCCTTGTAGCATACACATACCAGAAATTTAGAAGTTTGGGGAACCTGGGTGGCTCAGTCAGGTAAGTCTGTGCCTTCGTCTCAGGTCATGATCCTAGGGTACTGGGATGAGAGTCCTTCATCAGGCGCCCTGCTCAGTGGGGAGAATGCTTCTCCCCCTGCCCCTCCCCCTTCTCTTGCATACTCTCTTTCTCTCTTCCTCTCTCTCTCAAATAAACAAATTAAAAAGCATCTTTTTGAAAAATAAAATTAGAAGTTTGTAAGTGAGGAAACTGAAAATGAGTGTAAAGATGAACTTTGTTTCTTACAGGCAGTCAGGGGTTCTTCTGAGACACATGATCCTATGTTGCCCTTAGGAATGATATATTTTGGGGTGCCTGGGTGGCTCAGTGGGTTAAGCCACTGCCTTCGGCTCAGGTCATGATCTCAGGGTCCTGGGATCGAGTCCCGCATCGGGCTCTCTGCTCAGCAGGGAGCCTGCTTCCCTTCCTCTCTCTCTGCCTGTCTCTGTGTCAAATGAATAAATAAAACCTTAAAAAAAAAAGGAATGATGTATTTTATAATTTTATAACCACATCTCTGAAAATAAATAAATCCTGTAGTAATGCTCTAGGGATAACCAGAGTGTTGTACTTGAAAGATGTTAAGGGATTTGGTAGTTGTGTTTTTAAATTTGGCTATATCCATATGATGTTAAGCCAATATATGACAGAAAAGAAAATAAAAATTTCCAATGGATTGGCTGTAAAATTTTTAAATAACTAGAGCAGACTTAGCTATTTGATTTTAGTTTCTGTCTGAAATAGTTGCATTCTAATGGAAAACAGTTACACTTACATCATTTCTCCCTATTAACTCTCTTTCCACAATTATAGGAACAAAAAGGTAAAATTTGACTTTAGTTTTCTACCAATGATCACTATGATCTGTTCACAGTGACATAGGAAGAGCCCAACCCCATACGCTGATGCCATTGCCAAAACCGTTATGTAAAAGCACCTGAGTCACTTGTCTAAATGTTACTCGGAGACCTGACTATGGAACTGTTCTGCCAGTGAGCAGTTGTGTCTCAGGAGGTTGGTTCTAAAGACTTCAAGGGAATTTTCTTGGCTTGCTTAATTAAGAAGATAGGCCTACTCAAATCTTCATTTATTTTAGAGATTACAGGTAGAAGACAATGTTTTAAGACTCAACAGATAAGGAAGGATAATTGTAGATATTATTGAATGTCTACAATATGTCAGAAATTATGCAGTAAATATTACTCTCATTTAATGATAAGATAACACATTCTCATTAGCACAACAGCAAAATGAGGTATGTGTGGGGGGGGAATGGTCATTTATAAAACCAGCATATCATGACTCGGTGACAGAGATGGGATTTGAACAAAGGGTCTTTGCAACTATATAGACATATAGACATATATCAGGGAAAAAAGACCAGTTAGGCCAGTACTTAAATATTGGAAGATTTTTCCTTTGTCTTCTTAACTTTTTACAAAATATCTTCTGAAATGTATAAGCTTAATTGCCAATCTGCTTATCTCTTAACCATCATGGGGAGAAAAAAAAAAGTAGCCAAGTCAAATCCTGACACATTTCTCCAGGTGACAAACATGAAAAAACTCATCAGAACTTCTCAAACTCAACACCCAAAAAACAGATAATCATGTCAAAAAATGGGCAGAAGACATGAACAGACATATCTCCAAAGAAGACATACAAATGGCTAACAAACCCATGAAAAAATGTGCATCATCATTAGCCACCAGGGAAATTTAAATCAAAACCACACTGAGATACCACCTCATACCAGTTAGAATGGCAAAGTTTAACAAGGCAGGAAACAACAAGTGTTGGAAAGGATGTGGAGAAAGGGGAACCTTCTTACAGTGTTGGCAGGAATCCAAGTTGGTGTAACCACTTTGGAAAACAGTGTGGAGATTCCTCAAAAATTAAAAATAGAGCTACCCTATGACCCTGCAATTGCACTACTGGGTGTTTTCCCCCAAAGATACAGATGTAGTGAAAAGAAGGGCCATATGCACCCCAATGTTCATAGCAGCAGTGGCCACAGTAGAAAAACTGTGGAAAGAGCCAAGATACCCTTCAGCAGACAAATGGATAAAGAAGACATGGTCCAACCAACAATGAGATACCACCTCACATCAGTCAGAATGGCTAAAATTAACAAGTCAGGAAATGACATGATGGCGAGGATGCAGAGAAAAGGGAACCCTCCTACACTATTTGTGGGAATGCAAGCTGATGTAACCAGTCTGGAAAACAGCATGGAGGTTCCTCAAAAAGTTGAAAACAGAGCTACCTTATGACCCAGCAATTGTTCTACTGGTTGTTTATTCTAAAGATACAAACATAGTGATCTAAAGGGGCACGTGCACCCGAATGTTTACAGCAGCAATGTCTCCAATAGCTAAACTATGGAAAGAACCTAGATATCCAAGAACAGATGAATGGATAAAGAAGATGTGATATATATATATACAATGGAATACTATGCAGCCATCAAAATAAATGAAATCTTGCCATTTGCGACGATGTGGATAGAACTAGAAGGTATTATGCTTAGCGAAATGAGTCAGTTGAAGAAAGACAACTATCATATGATCTCCCTGATATGAGAAAGTGGAGATGCAACGTGGAGGGGTTGGGGGGCAGGAAAAGAATAAATGAAACAAGATGGGATCGGGAGGGAGACAAACCATAAGAGACTCTTAATCTCACAAAACAAACTGAGGGGTGCCGAGGGGAGGAGGGTTGGGAGAGGGTTGTGGGGTTATGGACACTGGGGAGGGTATGTGCTATGGTGTGTGCTGTGAAGTGTGTAAACCTGGCAATTCACAGACCTGTACCCCTGGGGTTAATAATACATTTTATGTTTATAAAAAAAATTTTTTTAAAGAAGATATGGTTCATATATACAATGGAATATTACTCAGACATCAGAAAGGATGAATACGCAAATTTTTTATCAACATGGGTGGGACTCGAGATTATGTTGAGTGAAATAAGCAGAGAGAGTCAATTATCATATGGCTTCACTTACTTGTGGAGCATAAGGAATAACACAGAAGACATTGGGAGATGGAGAAGAGAAGTGAGTTGGGGAAAATCGGAGGGGGAAACAAACCATGAGAGACTGTGCACTCTGAGAAACAAACTAAAGGTTTTGGAAGGGAGGGGGTGGGGGGATGGATGAGCCTGGGGGTGGGTATTAAGGAGAGCATATATTGCATGGAGCACTGGGTGTGGTGCATAAACAATGAATCTTGAAACACTGAATAAATTAAATTAAAAAAACAAAGTTATCATAGGATTCCTGATGAAACTGCTACAGAAAATACTCGTCGATCAAACAAGTATGTCATCATATATAGATCCCTTTTATGTAATTCCTGTAAATCACCTTTGAGAAGATGGTTTCAAAAATTGAAGACTAATTAGTATAATTGTCATTTTGCAAGTAAGAGCCATTTTCTTTTACTCGGGAGGAAATGAAAGATGTTTTGGAGATGAGGAGGAGATACTGACAAAAGCCACTAGAACTGTTTTTTCTTTATTATTCCCCCTCTACCTAACTGTTCAGCTTATAACAAGCAACTAGCTTTAAATGAACATCATGTTCATAGTGACAGTCACCTTTCCTGCTTTACATTCTGAAGTCTGGCCACATTTTCCTCAGTTTTGTACATTTATGAATTTCCTGGGGAACTCAGGGAAAAATCTCCTCATAATTGAACTGAGAAAATTCATAGTACTTTTCCTTAGGCTTAAGATTAAGCAGAAGTTGGCAGGGAAAACTGTGAAGAAGAATTCTGGGGATTCCTATAATTTCATTACTGCCCATCTCTCAAATGTGTATCTCATTTTTTTTTTCTTCTCTAGGTTTCCTAACACATGATGGTTTGTTCCTAACAAAGAAAAAATAACAACATAAAAGACTAATTCTAAGAGGTTTGGTTTGCCCAAATGGTATCATACATTTGCAATTAACAAAGTCTTCTAGCCTAAATGTGTAATAGCAAAGAATTAATCAATAATAACAGCTAACACATATTGACTATTCCCTATTTGTAGGGCACTTTTCTAAGTGCTTAACATATAATTAATTATATCATTAATCCTCACAACAGCCCAATGAGAAGAATGCTATTATTATCCCGATTATACACTCGAGGAAATGGAAGCACAGGGAAGTTCAGTTACTACTTGGGTCACACATCTATTTAGAGATGGAACCAGGATTCAAATGTAAGAAGTCGGGCTCAAGTGCTTGTGTTCTTAAACACCACAATGCACTTCTACCAGCAAAATGGAATATGCTTATAGATAAGTTATCTTTTCCAAATATATCCACCTGGTTTTGAAACTGCAAGTATTCCTGTCTATATTGAGTTGCCAAGTCACATATCTTCTATAAATTATATTGGAGAAGCATATGTCTATAATGTGTTAGAAAGCAAAATATTAGTGATTGCCTCTACTTTGTGGGATTATGACTGATCTCTATTTTTATTTGTATATACATGTTTATTTATTTTTAACTATATTCTCTGTTTCTTTTTACAATGAATATATATATTGTTTATATAATCAAAACAGTGGGCAGGGGGAAGTGAAAAACAGAATTCCTTGGGACCTCTATACCAGAGCCAGCCAGAAGGTTAAGTTACAACTAATCCTTGACTCTTCCACTGGAACCCCCACCTACCTATTTCAATAAAACCTTTCCTCTTGCAAAGCACTTCAGGGTCTACTAGAAGTTTTCAAATGTTATCTAAGTATTATCCACCAGAACTCTCAGTTCAATTTATTATTCATTGTGACATTGTGACAGAGAAGAGAGGAAGGCCAAGAGCAGGTGCTAGTATGAAGGACATAGAAAAATGTGTGGTGGCCCAAATGGAAACAGACTTTAAAAAGACCCCTTTTGGGTAATCAGCTCATCTTGGCTGCTTTGTTGGCAACTCAGTCTCAGAAAGTATCTTTACCTGGAACTTCCATCTGGTCCAGAAAAGGTCAGAGCCTGCAATGCTTTATCAAAGCAAGGTTGTTTAGACGGTGGCAACAAAACTGGCAAGTTAGGAACATTCTTCAGTAAAATGTTTCTCATAAGAAAAAAAAAAAAAAAAGCTACCTTAAACTAATTCTATTTAATTCACTATAGTATGAAAATTGCTAAAACGCAAATGGAATGAAACAATCAGCACTGAATTACAGCATTCTATAATAGAAAATAGTTTTACCATTAGTTATAATCTAGTAACTAAGGAAAGGGGTTCTCTTGTTTCTCTTTTACCAGATGATGTAATTTCTGGGGGAATGACCAGTAGAGCAACTGGACTTCTCTAACAATGTAACTTTGGTGTGGCTCAAGGAAGTGTAGCTAAGAAATCAGTGCCATGTTTCCCTACAGATATTCTCCTGGCTTTGTGATCATTAAGTCATTCTAGGGCCACACATGTGGCAATTCACATGGCAGTGCCACACCAATCCCTCTACTCACTAGTCACCAACCCAATGAGAGTGATTAAAGGGGAAGGACTGCACTGTGTTCTAACCCAGTAGGCCAAACTTCAAGACACATAATAATCTTCTGTAAAGTTTATTTAAAATGTAGATTTTCTAAACCCTACTCTTAGAGAATTCAATTCAGTTGGTCTAGGGAGAGTTCCCTGAATTTACATTTTTTAATAAGCAACCCAGATGATTCTTTCTAGCCTTGATGGTAGACATAAATGAAAAACAGGTGCTCACATAACAACACTCAGCATATATTCTTGTTTGCCTTATAAATTCTCATCTAAGTATGAATAGAGATGGTCAGGGTGAGTCTTTCAGCTTTGCCTCATTAATAATTCAGCAGAACTGAATATTGTTGTTGAATATATTGCAGTGATTGCAAACTTGGCAGGTCTCGTAGGCAAATTTCCTCCTGTATTTCACAT
This sequence comes from Mustela nigripes, assembly GCF_022355385.1. Taxonomy (NCBI): domain Eukaryota; kingdom Metazoa; phylum Chordata; class Mammalia; order Carnivora; family Mustelidae; genus Mustela; species Mustela nigripes. Next base: position 65,492,579 of record NC_081569.1, on the reverse strand, counting down.
CACCAGAATAGCCTTAGTCATCAGCACTATCGTAAAATACATTTACTTGAGGGCGATGAGGTGTGAGGTGATAGTTCAGATAAGAATCTTGTTTGCACTTTCAACTCAAATGCAACTGAGGAAATAAAAATATTCATCCATCCTCAGTACAAGAGAATGTCTAGCAATTTGAGATTCACAAATAATGAGAAAATACAAAAAATTATATTGCATAGCAGAAATTTAAGATAAAATTTGGAGCACTGTAAACTAGTTTGAAGAAAATACCTACTAGAGACAAGTAGTAGTTCTGTCAAAATCAGTGTATGATTGACCATGTGTTTGCATCTGGCTTCTTGGTCCCTTTTCTTAAAAGAATATGTGCCTCTACATTGAGCAGAAGAATCTAGATGTGGCATGCTCAGTTCAAATCAAAATAGAATAAATACTAGGCCACCTTATGGACTCTAACAGAAGCTTTTATACACAGAATTCCTAGAGGTGCTACTTATAGAATGACTAAGATAACATGACAACCTCTCTCTGGAGAAAGAATGTGATTTATGCATAATTATGGAAAACCTGTGCTGAAACACCGTAACTAGTCTGAATCTCTCAGGCACTTTTTAAAAATGTAATATCCTGAACACTCACTAAACCTTGCATGTATGTCATTTGTCATTTTTTTCCATGGGATCTGACCGGTCAGAGAGTGATACACAGTAAGGGACATATAGGAGTAAGTGGGAAATTTATTTTGACATCAAGGGAGATAGCAAAAACTAGCCTGAGCTCTCAGGTATAAGTAGTTCAGGGTCCCATCATTGTTCTTTCCTGGAACTGAGAAAACAATACCATCCTCAACAGTGGATTTGAACTTGTATAGTGAATGACATAATTCAAAGGGGACGGCTTATACTTTACCAACACTCCACCAAAGATTGGTTAAGGAGAGTCTCACTAAGAAGGTGGCAATTAGGCGAAGACTTGAAAAAGTGAGGAAGAAGACCATGTGGAAGTCATCAGGAAGAGCATCCCAGGAAACTGGAATAGCAAGTACAAAGGGCCATGGAGATCATTAGAGACCCTGAAAATATCAGCATCTAAATCTGTGGTGTGGCTTCACAACATAGGCATTGACCCCTATCCTGGAAATTCACATCTACGTATAATATCAGATTGTATTATTAAGAGTGTGCTTTCAGTAATTCCACAGCTTTATAAGAAAGTGAGGCTTTGGTGAAGTTCGATGTGTGTATATCTTTAGAAATCTCGTCAGGCATACTTTTGTTCCTATCTTTCCTTTTTGTCCAAGAAAAGACAAGTTCTCATATGAATCTGGAGAAGCAAGATGGATGAAATTAAGATTTTTTCATCTGCCCCAAAACAACCAGCATGAGCACAGGACCAGTTCAGTTTCCAGGGTGGGGGCCATGTGTCCTTGCCATCAATACTTCTGGTAAATTTATGCTATTTCCTACAGTGAATTCTTTTTCTATGGCTTACTCAGTCGTTTAAAACAACACATACTATGTTATAGTTCTGGAGGTCAGAAGTCTGACATGAGCCTCCCCGGGCAAAAATCAAGGTGTTTGCAGGATGGCATTACTTTCTATGGAGACTCTGGGTAGGATCCATTCCCCTGCCTTTTCCCTATTGTAGAGGCTGTCCATGCTCCTTGGTTCTTTGCTCTCTTCCTCCCTCTTCACAGCCAGTAAGGTCAAGCTGAGTCCTCATATCACATCATTCACCTTTGTCCTTTTCTGACTTTCAGACTCTCCTCTGTTTCCCTCATCCTCTTTTAAGGATCCTTGTGAGGACACTGAATCCTTCCAGGAATCCTGGGCACCCTCTAAGTCTCAACTTAATCACATCAATAAAGTTTCTTTTGCCATGGAGACAATGTATTTATAGGTTCTGAGGATTACCAAGTGGACAAATTTGGAGGCCATTAATCTGCCTATCATGGTATGCTTTTTTCTCTTTATTCTTTCTTTTCTTCTTCTTTTTTTTTCTACTTCTCAGGATCTGATCAGATTTGTTAAGAGAAGATTGCATTAGTCACTGAAAACCTGGCAAAGGAACAGAAAGTCCTCTTACATATAAGCAAGTTAACAGTCTGCTCTGGGGTAACAGTCCCTAAAAGGGCAACACATGATTATAGGGTCTTAAAAAGGGGGGAGGGGAGGGGATGAAGGAATTAAGGCAACCATTGCCCCTTAGGATATTCTAATAATGTGTAAACTGGAGCACATGAATTGGCCACTGTGAAGCTCAGTTTTCTTCAAGCAAACTTGAGGCCATTATAAAAAATAGAGGGCCACCTGTAAGCCACACAGACTGACATGACAGTGGCCAGAACCAACCACTTATTTTGCTGTTACTGTTTTTGTTCTTATCATCATCAACATAATTGTTTTTCTTCCACTTGCTTGCAGGTTCCTCTAATCCAGTCTCTGAATAAAAAGCTAGATTTTAAACTATGTTCCATGTAAACTAGTCCTAGATACTGCATTTGACCTAAATAAATATTTCTGCTTTTTTCTCCTTTAGAGTTCGGGGGACTCTTGAATGCACTAGGCAAATAAAATCCACCCAAAAGCCAAATCAGTATGCTATGGCATGAACCCTGAAGCTATTTTTAAGAGAGCTGCCCTGTGGTCACTGCTCCTTCTCTTTTCTTCCCTCTCACAGCTGCTGCTGAGAGGGACAGTCACCTGGCAGAGAGTGGCAGCAGCAGCTGTCTGTACAAAGAAAGGCTCAGCCTGGCAACCACATTCCCACCTCCTGCTGAAGGCAGCCAGTGAGCTCAGATCAGGTGAGCAGCACATTCAAGATCAGACTGCCCCTAGGGCAGCTGGACACCTGCCTGGTGACCTTCAGGGCCACCTGCCTCTTCAGAAAAGTCCTGGGTAGAGGGAAGCACAGCAGCTACTGTTGTCACTTCTACTCTATTTCTGATGAGTGATGAGTTCATCTCTTGCTTTGGTGTTAAGCTCCAGATGCCTCAACAGCAGATATCTAGTATGACTAGTATCGGACATATCATACATGGATCCTGAAGCCTCTGCATCCTCTGGCGCAGACCCATGTTTAGAGTCATGTTAGCCCTGGAGTTGATGGAGGTTTAGCTATCCCTGTTTACACTGGTTTAGCTCTCTCTCAACTTTGCTGACATGAATTACAGAACCACTGAATGCTCAATTTGTGCCTTAGAGATCACCAAACCCAACCACCTAATATGAAGTAGAAGGAAATAAAGACCTATCTCCCAATTCACTTATCTTTCTAGGACACCTCCCTCACTCATATTTGAATTTAAGCAGCTTGTCCTCTGGACCTTAAGATATACTCATTGCATGGAGGGAGCAGGTGATGAGTCATGTTATTTTCAAAGCTTATGATTAAGCATTCCTCTCTTGTGGATAAAAAGACTGGAGGAAATAAAATGCTGTAGCCCTCTGCCAGTGGTTTAGAATGATGGCAAGGATCATCAGGAACAATACATCATTGAAGATACAGCACCATAGACTGGGCTTGATGGTTGCATTGCATATAACAGCTGCATTGGCCTAACTAGCCTTTGGTAACTGTACAGAAGGCAGATGGGATGCAGAAGCAAGAGTTGGTGAGTGATCAGAGGGAAGGCAAGTAAACATGTTCCTCAACCCTCTCTGAAAAATGGATCCACCAACTTCCCGTGCCCAAACATTCACCTACCACTGATTAATAAAGTGAAACCTAGAGAATGGGAGCCTCAAAAAAACAAATAATCTCAAATATCAAATCTGTCTGTTCTATTAAGTGAATACCTAACTGTAAAGGTAAAAAAGGAAAAACTTAAGAAATATAAACATGTGTGGTCTAGTGGTAGGGACCATGTTTGAGTCAGGATTTTTTCTTCCTTCTGGTCCTCACCAGGTTGCTAAAGACACTCCCAGGACTCAACCCTGTGCTGTACACAGAACAGGCACTCAGTAAATGTTTTTAACTTGATAGCATTCTTTTACACTCCCCTAACATGGGCAAAACTCTCAATTTCTCTTTCTCGTGATTTTTCAAGTGGCCTGGGTTCACTTGGCACTACAGACAATCCAAGAGCAATCAGCCAAGGATAAAATGCCCTGAAGACTGGGAAAGCAGACATTAAAAACACTTGCTGGAAAAAGTCCTCAGCATGAGGAAAAGGCAAGCTCTTTAACCAAGCCACTGCAGGCACAGACCAGGCGGAACACATCTGTTCTCAGAGTTTCGTTGATATCATTACTCCACAAGTTTGCTCAGATTAATCAGAATCTCCAAATCTTTTGAGGCTCCCTATCACCCAACTAATAGTTACATCAAGGATAAATTTATGTTAATCTGTTAATGGGCACACCCCACAGTCATTAGGTGAGGAGATTGGCTCCTCTTTATATGATTGCTAAGGGTTTCTTAAAAAGAGAACTAATGGAATTGTCCTTAATAAATCTCCACATTAACTCTGGATTGTTTTTAGTGCTCACACATATGTGCCTTCAAATTTTCATCAAGTATCTATAGAACCTTATTATTTCACAAGATGGCTTCTGGTAAACCATAGTTTCTGACCATACATCTTTTTAAAAAGATGTAAGTTATTCTGGGGCACCTGGGTGGATCAATTGGTTAAGCCACTGCCTTTGGCTCAGGTCATGATCCCGGCTGGGATCAAGTCAAGCTCCCAGCTCCATGAGGAGTCTGGTTCTCCCTCTGACCTTCTCCCCTCTAATGCTCTCTTTCACTTTCTCTTTCTCTCTCAAATAAATAAATAAAATCTTAAAAAAAAAAGATGTAAGTTTTTCAAGTGTGTTTAATAGATTCCACAGAGGGTATGTTGTCATCAAGAATAACAATATAAATATTTTACCTAGAATTCATTAATTATTTCCATACCAGTCAGTCCATATTCTGGAAAATGTCCATATAAGCAGAATTGACTTATTTTCATCTTCATTTAACTGAAGGCCTTCCTGCAATTCTGACTGAAACAACTGTTATTTATTGGCCATGCAGATCAGCTTTAGTTTCCTTGCCAAAGGTAAATACCCCAAAGGAATCCAAAATTATAGTGAATAAAAATTTGGATGGGCACCATTTGTGCTTTAATTTGGGTAAAAACAGTCTTCGAAGGTTATGTGCTGTGAGGGAGACTTGGCTTATTAAGTAGGCTTAAGGTTCCTAAACGATTGAAGTTACTCCAAGTAGACTGGATTTTGTCCCAAACTGGTTATTTCGTGTGGATGTATACCAGGAAATAAAATGATTAGTTTGAAAGCAATAGTGTGTCTGGTTGGTTTAGTCTCTAAGGACCACATGATTAATTCATGTGCTAAGTGTCATAGCTAGACCAGCCCAGATGTCCACTGGATACCCACCCAACACACAATCACCTCAACATCTCCCATCCCAACCATCCCTCTGCACCTTTCTTGCACACTGCTGTCTCCTGTGTGAACTATTCTTCCTCACCTATTCCACTGGTTCATTATGGCCTTGAGCAAATCATAGTCTCTCCGATACTAAGTTTTAATGTTATAAAGTTAAGAACACCTTCAGGAATGTCCTAAGGAATGAATGCAATAAGACAGGTAAAGCAGCGCTATGTCTGAAACACAGTAAATACTCTATCAGTGTAAGTTGGTATCATCATCATCATCCTCAACAATGGCCACAAAGTAAGGCACAGGGTAACATCACGGTGATAGAGAAGCTAGACACAGAACTGGATTTGGTAATGAGAGGGGGTCTGGTTATTGAGAGAGAGGTTAAAGGAACCCTTGTTGATGGAAAAGGGACATAAGACTGAGGCATGAAACTTAACCATAATCCAAACTCTCACCAGTCCTTCAGCCTACTGGAAGAAAGATGTAAAAAGAGAGTTGATAGAATATTATGCTGGCATAAGGGGCCATTTCACCACTGGGCAAAGAAGAACACAATGACTTCTATGAAAAGCTTGAAGTGACTGTTTTACCCAGTGGATACAATCAAGTCATGAAGTCACACTGCCTGGAACTCTATATTGCACCTACTTTGTACAAAATAGTTGTTTCCTATAGGTAGCTCATGCTTCAAGCGGTCTTAAATGCTTTTGACATTATTTTTACTTCCTCTTTATTAATGATTTACAATAAAGGTTATGTGTGCCCAGTGAGTAAAAGAAATATTTTGTCTATATTAGGCTGAGCTTTGAAACGTCCAAGTTGGTCCCCCAACTACCACACCTGAGTGCTCCACAAAGCTACGTAATTGTAGTTTTGCACCGTCTTCTTCCCAGGGAAAGCTTTGTCCCTCATCCCTGTGGGTCCAGGACCAATCTCCTAAGAGCCCTTATCACCTATTTCTATTGCTTACTGATACTGCCTTTTTCATTAAATGTCCCTTTGACAGTGATCCTATTAGAGCATACATCAGATCATGTTACTTCACCGGTATAAAACCACTACACTTTAGAATAAAATTCAAAGCTCCTATCTATAAGCTGTAAGGCACCAGCATGCTCTGGCCCTTCTTTACATCTCCAGACTCATCTAGGATCCTCAAACCCTCATTCCAGCACCTCCACTGGTTTACTTTCTGTCCTTCAAATATACCAACCTTTTCCCCACCTCATTTGTGTGTGCTTTCCTTTCCATGCATAAGTGTTTTCTCTGTTGTCCTCTCGTGGCTACTTGTACTCATCTCAAATGTCATCTTCTCAGATGGGCTTCCCTGATCATCTGATAAAAAGGAACCCTTAGCTAATACCACTGGCAACTCTCTAACTCAACAATATTTTTACTACCTTTAGAACTTTTATCACAGTGGGTACTCATTCTGTGTATTTGTTTACTTGTTTAGTAATAACTGTGGTTCTTTGAGAGGAAGAACTTCTAAACCACTGCCACATCCATAGCACCCAGGCCAGTGCCTGGAACAGACTATGCAGATTAAGAATTTAATAAATGAATAAATGAATGCTTCCATCAACTACTTTCCCATTTTATGCAAAGCAACATGATGTTTCATAATTGTGCTCACAGTCTCTTTATAAACATTTTGGCGGGATAGTTATAAGATCGCATAGAATAGAATAAGAGGAAAAAGGAATATTGGGTTCTATAAAAAGGCCAGAGAATCATTGGTTAGAGCTAAATCACCTGGTAAGGATTGTTTAAGAGAGTTTCTGGAATCTTGTACAAGAAACAAAACTGAAAACTAAGGAATATGTGTAGGTAAAAATGTCAGTTTTATAAAGCAATTGAGATATCTTAAAAATGTCTTATCTCTTTAGGACCTAAATATTTCCAAGACAAACACGTATTTTAAAATGTTATTTATTCCTTTTTAAAGAACCTGATTCAGAGTTCCACTGTGCACCACCGATGATAACCTAATCACCAAACTGGCTTGCAAGGGGGATTCTGGCTGAGGTGTGTGTGCCCTTGAACAGGGAAAATACCTCCTTTCTGATGATTCATTTAGAAAAGTGGGAAGAGATTCTCAGAATGGGCTGAGAACTGTTTAGGGGAAAAGAGAAGTCTGTGTTATAATTGCACTCATTTAATTTCCTTTTTATAGACAAAAATGTAAAGATGATTTTTAGAATTCCATTTGCTTTTCTCCCTTTCCACTCAGCCACGTGCCTATCAATTCCCCTTACTGAACATTGAGCTGTAAAGGGATGCAGGTGTTAAAGCATATTCATATGGAAAATGTTCCTCAAACATGGTCCTAAATTATACTTGGTGACCAATTGTGTGAATATTTATGGCAGAGTTTGCTCATCCATTAAAGGAAAGAGTATTTTTCCATTACAAGTCTTGAATCTTGATAAACACTCACCATTTTATTTTCTGCCATTCTAAAGGAATCCTCTGTTGGACAGTATATCTAGTATATGTCTTTACCTTTACATTATTATAACATTCAGGTATTAAAAACAAACAAACAAATACATTCAGGTACATAAACTGTTTTTTTAATTAACATCCCCTCTTGCTTTACTCCCTGTTTTATAAACCTGCACAAACTTCCATGGATGTACAAATGTCAGCTGATTATCTGGACAGACTCAGCTATATATGCAGCCACGGGTTTCTGTAAGTGATTAATTTTCAGCATGCTGAAGTTGTATCTAGTTTTCATAACGGTATAAAGCACCAATATCTACCGAAAAGGAGGCAATAGGGGTGTCTGCGTGGCTCAGTCTGTTAAGCATCTGCCTTCGGCTCAAGTCATGATTCCAGGATCCTGGGATGGAGCCCAACATCTGGCTGCCTGCTCAGCAGGGGTCTGCTTCTCCTTCTCCCTCTGCCTGCCAGTCCCCTTGTGTGTGCTCTCAGTCAAAAAAATAAATAAAATCTTAAGGAACAACAACAACAAAAAAAAAAAAAAAAAAAGAAGGAAAGAAAAAAGAAAAGGAGGCAATATGGTAGCAACTGCTATTTCTAAAGGTAGCCATACCTTGGTGAACTCAGCCTAATTGCTATATATACACATATACATACACACCCTCGATTATCTACCCATTTCTTCAAAACCTAAATTTTTCAGGTCTGTGTTGTTATGACCTCCTACACTAGGTAATAAGTCTTCCTACAGAAAAACAACTAACTAAAAAAATCAGAGTGGGCTGGGGAGGTACCAAAAAGGGATTGGATTTGAGATGCAAGTCCTTAATTGAACTAGAAACTTAATATGTGGACTTTCACCTCGAACATTAGCATAAGTATGTAATTAAATTAGAAAACTGACACTTGGGCCCTGAGGGGTCAAGAGTAGTTGAGTGGACCTGCCTGTGAAAAAACAGTGCCAAATTCCAACCCTAAGGGCCAGCAGAAGGGCAAGAGACTAGTCTTGGAGACAATACTGGGCCCCTATCTATGTAATGGGAGAATCTTCCCAGGATGGAGCTAGAAACAGAACAGATTTGTGATAGGTATCTGAAAGGCTAAGAAAAAAACCCTTAACCAAGTTCAGGAGAAATAGTAACCCTGATTAGATCTGTACCACATTCTTAACTCTCTGCTTAATCTAACATTCTACTTTTCACATAAAGATCATATGGCCCTTACAAGTATCCTATAACTGTTTTTTAATACCATTCCTAGATCACAACCTTTCTGTCATTGGCGTTCTCCTCATTCTTGTAAAGTATTTATTTATTTCAATGGATAGGTATTGTTCACTCTCCCAAGGATCTACCAACAATTCTTCCAAGAGTTTAAGCCTATAAATTAATAGTGATAATTGGGCTTTGAGAAGGACAAAACTATGCCAAGCCATGTACCTGTTGGGATGGGGGGGGTCGGAGCAGAGCAGAGGAAAGAGAATAGCTTCATTCTTCAAACTGTGGGATCCTAGTTCCCATTGAAGATGGGAAAATAAGGTCAATAATTTATATTTATCTAACCTATAATTTTCAAAAATAATTTGTCATTCACGATCTCACATGATACTCTCACACATGTAAAAATATAACAAAGCATTTTTTAAAACCTCCTTAAAATATATATAATTATATTTATTTTCCTTTGTTGTACAGCTGGCAAAGCTGCTACAGAAAATACAGGACTTTGGGCCAGTGTGTGAGTGACTGTGACTCAGCCCTATGTGCCCTCTTCCCAGCCCTGTTGTGTTTTTGCTACTCTTGGCTCCTCCTTCTCTATTAACAGCCTATGGCCAGGCTAAGGCTAAAAACTATCTTAATGATTCCTTTCAAACTGGAGGCAGCAAAGACAAAGGAAATATTGCACAAGAGAATGAAACGTTTCAGATTGTGTTCCACTCTGGGCACAGGATAAGAGACACGAACATTGTCAAATTTGAAATGGCTGTTTCCCACCTCGGTCTTTGTCAATTGCTGGCAATAGCTAAGAAGAAAAGAAGAAAAATTTAAGCAATATACACATTCCATCTTATCCCTGGATTTTCAGCTGGAAACAGGAAGGAAATGAAGGTCTCTGCTAAGTACAGAGGTAAAGTCCTACGGGAAGAAACCCAGAGGCAATTTGCCAAAAGAGTACATTGAGCTTTATTTCATTATTTTGTTTTTTGTGGGAGACAAACTCATCTCTCATGATGTACAACAAAGGATGTCCCTCCTCCTACCGCAAGAAAAAGCCAGAAAATGAGAAACAACACAAACTCCTTCTATAACATTTTTTATTTTATTTTTTTAGTTTTGAGATGGAGATTTAAAAAGAACTAGCATTGTCACAAAGCAGGGGGAGGGAGAGAGATTCCTACAGTCTTTTTTTCCTCTTGGAACTATAAGGTTCTTAACTTCTCCAGTAGTACAAGGCTCTCAAAAGCACTTTCAGAACACAGTTCCAACATTTCTTTTCAGGCAGCTCTTAAGAATGTTGGAATGTGAACAACAACAACAAAAAAAATGTTGCTTCAACTGCAGTCTTCCCTCTGCATTTGGCCCACTAGCTCTGCTGATGTTGCAGAATAAATACCAGCAACACCATGAGCAACTTGGAAAAAAAAATTCTTTTTGGACTGACAAAGTGCATGTTATGCAAGACTTAATTACATACACTTCTTTACACAGAGAGAAAGAGCACAATGGTCCCAGGACCAAATCCAATGGATTGAATATATTGGGCATTTTAATCACAGAAAACTGGGCATTCTTACCATAATTGTTTATAATAACCATATCCATTGTACTGAATTAAACCAGTTCTGATTTTAGGACTTAAGCAAAGTAGACCCAGACACACAGACTGATTTCCAACTCCCCATTGCCACTGTAGACTAAACAACTATTGGTCATTAATAAAACATCAAGATAAGATATAAATATACATATCCCCCATCTCAAAGGTATCATGGCAAAGGCCCGTACATATAATAAAACTGTTCATAGCATCTCTTTTGGAAAGACAGAGTGCAACCACTGTGCCTGTCTGGGACGTACAGAGTCCAGCTTTTACTAATCCAAAGCTTAGACCACTAAGCCAACCCTGAACACCAAAAAAAAAAAAAAAAAAAAAAAAATGGTACATTTAGGCCCATTCTGATCAAAAAGACAAAACACACTATTGAAAGGGTAGATAGCCCAGAATAAGGCTGAGAAAGCTCAGTTAAGATTTAGAACATTAGTGACAAACTACATCAGAGCAGCAGACTTCGAGGGTAAAAAGGGGATGCTCAGAGGCCAGTGTGATGGGGAGCAATGCTGGAGGAGGCTGGTGAGTTCATGAGGGGGAAGGACTGCGCAGGCAAGGAGGCATCTACTCTGCCTCTATTACTGGCATGCTGATACTCAGCTTGATGTTGTGACCAGGAAAAAAAAAAAAAAAAAAGGCAACCACCAGACTCCCGAATTAGACATTTTTCCAAGAATTGAGTTATTCTACTCTAAGATTGGATTCAGTATTCTCAGACAGAGATGCAAGAAAATCAATTTCCTGATAAAGAAAAAATATCTCATCAAGAGCACTCTTGGGAGACAGACTGCATGGCCAAGTGAATGGGTCCTGATACAAAGGAAACAAAGATTGCTGAGCAACATGAAATGAATAGCAAATATTTAAATTGCAATATCCATCCAGTCAGGAAATGGGGTTTTAATGAAAAAGCTATCAAAACTAATGATAAATATTTTCTCCATCTAAGTCCAGTCACCCTTCATTGCTCGCCCTGTAGACAGGACCCAGACCCTGGCTTAAGCTGCCAGTCTTCATGGAGCTCTGGTTCACTACTCAAATAGTGCAAGGCTGATGTTTGCCCTCATTATGTTTGTTTGTCTGTCTGTGTGCATGGAAATACTACCTTCAAGCCCCTGCAGTGTTTGCAGCAAGCTAGCTCCCAGGTCAGATCTCAGGGCCCCCATCAAATCCATGGTTTACAAGCTTTCATAAAGGTCCTAAATGCAATCATTGTTTTAAAAACTCATCTGCTTAAAATAAAAAAGGAAAACATTGCCAGGAACTGCTTAAAGAAAAACAGAAAGCTCATTTGATTTTTTTCTAACTTTGCCCATCAGCTGCCAAGTAAACTTATTAAGTTTTTGTTTTATGAGAAATCATGAAACATGTCCAAAAGCAATTTTATATAGCCAGTAGGTATCAACCAAATACACTGCTATTCACTTTTACAGGTGTTTTTTTCCCCCTATATCCCACTGTAGGGGAAGATACCACATCTTTTTAAAAAGGAAGATACCACATCTTTTATATACGCCTTTATTTTCTTTCACAGTTCGCTGAACACAGAAGCCTTTCAATTGATATTCAATGTTCAATCAGTGTTTCCAGGAGTGAAAGACTGCACCTTCCAATCACACATTTATTTGTTTTACTAAAAATAGTATGAATTATTTAATCCATTTTAATGTGTCCTTCTTACACCATAGAAGAGATTTCATCACAAATAAAAAGTAGAAATTCTGTACGTGCACACATACAAGATTTCTTTTACAAGGGTATAAACAGATGGAGTATAACAACTTGATTTTACAGGAAAACAGAGGCCAACATTTTGCTTACTATTGCATACTTTGTTTTGACTTGGGGTAGAATGAAAGACAGAGAAGATATAAATAAAGACTGATCTAGCTTCGATAGACATAATCAAACACAGCAAGAAGCCTATCATAATATTAGGATATTATCGAATAATGATAATAGTAAAAACTACTTTCTAAAATAATGTCAAATGTGTGAGTGGTAGAAGGTATAAAAAGAAAACTACTTGAAGTGCTATTCATATTGGGGGGACAATAGAGAGGCCTATGAGGCAGAATTAAGTATTTAAGAGTAAAGGATATTAGTTTAAAAGGAAGGGATCCCTATTCCCTAAACCTCTCATTGGAAGAAAGTCAGGACAAATGCTTCAAATAAAGGCAGTTGGTTAGGAGAGCAGAAGAGGGAAAAATAGACAATGATACAGGCTTAATATCATCTCCTATCAGGTTTTCCCTCCTATCTTAGGTACCATCTGTGAGTGAGAGTCCTGTGCTAGTGTTGTTGACCTCCACACTCAGTCTTCATTTCACAGGAATGGGTTTGGGAATCATATGTGTGAGGGGGCTGGAGAAGATATTGAGGCTTCAGATAGCAAATGTAAGACCTTGGGCATCAGCCCAGCTTTCCTCCCTGGCTGCAATACATGATACGTATGTGAGACAAAGAGGGGTTGAGGAAGAGGGTCAGCAAAGGCTGGAGCGGTCTCTGGGTCACCTTTGGTGTAATTCTGTGTTTTTATTTGTGGTAATTAGGAACTGTAGATAGAGAATAAGGAAGGATTTGTAAGGTGTAGGGACACATTGTTGAGTGGATGGATGGACTGTCAGAATACCCTGGATGTGTCTCTACTGTAAGAATTTTCATCCCACATTACTATTTTCACTAGCCCTTCTCTCCATGGGGACAGACACCCTATATTGCCTATTTCTTACCAACAATGCTTGACTTAAATACAATATTTAATCATTTAAATCATTTATTTCAATTCACTACTTTATTTACATTATTGTGATCAGAAGGCTCTGGGATTACAAGAAATATTTGAAAATGGCAGACACAAGTTTGGGGATGAAGGTGATAGTTTATAAAAAAAAATACCTTAATGTGGATAATATCAGAGGTGCAAGTGCTCTCTGATATTTTAGGAAAGAGTTAAAGGGAGAATAATCTAAAGTATGCAACTGTCTTGGTCAACTTTGCCTTGCTAATAAACAATCCCCATACAAAATACAGGTTTTTTGCTCATTCATATTATAAGCTGCCTATAGCTTGACTATGGCTCTGCTTTACCTGTCTCATTTGAGAACTGAAGAAGCCACGGAAATCTGAAACATGCAGAGGGAAAGAGCAAATGTGGTGGCAGAAACACAAAAGCTTCTAAAAGCTTCTGCACAGAAGTGGCGTAGGTCACAACCACTCACAGTCCATTGGCTAAAGCAAATAGTTTGCCAAACCTCAAAGTCAATAAAGGTAGGAATGCATAGTCCTCTTACAGGAAACTGGAGAGTAATTGCAAACAGTAATATATCTACTACAAGATACTTCCATAAGATATAAAAAAGACTATGAAGTTCCCCTGGTTTCCTGGATCCTAAATGGGACCAGGCCAAAGAATGCTGTATTTTACTACAATAGCCATCCAGGTCCATAAAGTTTACATCTGAGTACCAGAAAGGCCAGTGGAAGATCAGTCATAGTTACTGGGAACCACAATGCCCTTCTGTTTCTTTTGAGTCAAGACAGAATCATCATTCAGTAAATTCAAGGATTCCTGGCTTCAGAAAATGCCGCAGGTCACCACTCAGAATACATACCTTCTCAATGATCAGTTCCTCTGGTGGTTTTATTCTGTACTGTGAAAATGGGGAAAGCACTGGTCACAGTAAGTGTCTCGGTTCCAGGAGTCAGTTCCTTCTCAGTTTATTCCTCCAACCTTGTGAGTATATATTACCTACATGGGACAACTGCTGAAGCTTGTAACTAACCAAAGGCAATTGATCTATTTTGTGCTTGGATGTCCTAAACTATTTCTTACAAATCACTCGTAATATCATGACATCAAAGCACTGAATGTTTTCAAAGACATGGGAGATAATGAATCAATGCTCCAGTATTTAATGATTCAATGACTTGTGAAGTGTTTTGATCTACATTTTTAGGATTTACCTCTTTAATGCAGCATCCAAGATCTATCTTGATGCTGAATTACTGTGTCATTAGACCTAGTTTTTAGTATGAAGAATATTACACTGCGGTCCGTTCTCCCAAGGCTCTGAGTAAAAATGTAAAACAAATGGAACAAATGTTTCACTTACTCTGTGTACATGTGTGAGTCTGTATGTTTTGTTTTTCTGGTCCCACATATTGGCTACATGTATTGGAAAGAAGAAGATCAATGGAAGTATTAATTCATGAAGGTGTGGTCACTTTTATTACCTTATATTGATGTCTCAGTCACTTGTTCAATTAAGTGAAGTGTCACTAGCAAGGTAGGAAGGGTATTCAATTTAAATTTGAACATACTATATAAATATAATATGTATTTATATGTAAATATAAGCTTATATATTCAAATACATTTGTTATATAACAAATTTATATTTACTAAATATAAATCATGTCCAATGACACATACATAATTAGCATCTATTTAACTTTAGATTATAAGTGTTTTTATTATTATTTATAGAAAGACATATAGTTGTTTACATTTCAAGCATGTTATTCTATTTACATAGAATTGGACAATTCTCAACCTCTCAGTTTCTGCATCTCTCTTTCATTTCACTTAAATTCTGATGGACTAGAAGTTAAATGAAACATTCTCATTTTACTTTCAGCAATAAAGAATATAGCATTGTTTTCAAATCTGGATTAGTGCTTGACAGGCTAATGATGACATAATGACCCCACTGAGCTTTTCTGTTACCATTTCTGCAATTTCTATTATGTGTACCTGAGATGTGAACGTACCCTTGTATTTTTTGGTGAAAAATACCTGTGTCAAAGAGGCAGCATGTTGTAGACATATCACAGAGGCTCTAAAGAGAAAGCCATTTCTTAACGAAGATCACAAGGAGATTTTTCTTTACTCTTGGATTATTGTGCTGCCCTTTCCTTTTACACTCAGCTAACGTATCTGAGACAAGTCTGTCTTTCCCAGGCAATTATTTCACTCCTCCCAGGACAGAGCTATAGTGACCCACCTTCTGAGGATCAGCCTGACCTCATCAACATTCCCAGGATTGATTATGGAAAGAGATAGGTACCTAGAATGTATGGGACCCGGTCCTGAATGCTGGCATTCCATTTCCTCTCTTATCTTTGGTGCCTGTACACAATGCCCAGGTTACCCCCTACCAAGGTTTTATTTATTTATTTAGGTGTTTGTTTATCTATTTATTTACTTGCACCTCTATACTATTAGTATTTCCTGTGAGATCCAGCCTCCTGCTTTGTGCTTCTGAAGTTTCTGCAAGGTTGAACACACTCAGCTGTTTCATCTACTTCTATAGAAACAATATAGTCATCCCAAGGGAGAGCTGCCATTTCACAACCACTCTTGCTTTCCCCGAAGCCACACTTTTTTTTTTCCCTTTTACTCAACATTTAATCCCCTTGGCTCTTTGTTGCCACACTGCTTCAGAAGAAAAATCTGATTATGCTAAGAATATAAATACTGAAAAACAAATGTTCTAAGCCGAATTTAACTCACTTTTTTAATGTTCACTTTGGAATGATCTGTTTGTGCCCTAAAATAAATCCTCTCTGACATTTGATTCTCATTTAATATTCACCTTGGTTGAAGCTTCTGGGTCTCCATCGTCCTCCAACCTCCCTCCCTTCAAGTCTTCGTTGCCCAGCAACCTCAAACAGCTGGTTGTCCAAACCGGAAAAGTAAATGGGATTAACTCTGGAGGAAACTAATTGAAGGAAGCATTAGTATGCTCCCAATCAGAATTCTTTCAATACTAGCTGATTAAGTTGCGCTTTGCTGTCTTCAGTAAAAATGTGGACTGTGGAGTGTATAGGTGGAAGAACTGTCACAGACTTGAAGACACAGAGCATGGTGACAGCAGCTACTTACTATATAATAACACTTAACAGACCATAGTCCTCTACCTGCAAAAAGGCGTAAAATTATATTACAAGTCTTTTGCCCACTCTTCCTCTCATTTCTGTATTCATGCATGAATTCATATATTCATTCACTCACTCCCTTATCCAATCCATTTAAGTATTTATTGAGAGACAGCAGGCTATTACAGAAATTCTATGGACTCTTGGGTGAACCTGATGCTGGTTTCAATCCTAACTCTAGCCACTTTCTAGCTAACAACTAATTTTCTTAAACTCTCTAGGTCTTCATTTCAACATTGGTAAAATCAAGTTATCAAAACCTACCTCAAAGAGATATTGTGAGGATTAAGTAAGATAGAACATGCAAAACAAGCCCCATAGTGATTTGGCCAGGTTAGACCTTCCATTAATTCCCTTTCCCTTCTACTACATGACATTGGAATGTGGGAGAAAAATGGGAAGTGCATTAGCTAGTTTGTGGCTATATTTCAAGAATAAAGCTAAGACAAGAATGGAATTTTAACAGTAGTGATTAATAGGACTGGATAGATATGAGACTTTTTTTTAATGAATAGAATAAGGTGAACAATACACATCAGTAGAAATTGTCAAAGGAACCTCCAATGTTTTGAGACTGGATAATCTCAGAAGATGGTTGTGTCATTAAGGAACTAGCAACCAAGGAAGGGAGGTTAGTCTGTCAAACAATTTAGGTTTACATACTAGAGGCAGAGCTGCCCCTGGGGTAGAACAATGGAGGGCATCGCCTTAACTTCTATTTTCCTCATTTCCACTCTGCTCTCAGACACAGCTAGAATGGAGAAGGAAGGGACAGGTGAAGAAACAGGTGCATTCAGCTGGAGTTGAGGGTTGCTGGGGGAAGGGGAGTTGGGAGAAGGGGGGTGGGGTTATGGACATTGGGGAGGGTATGTGCTACGGTGAGTGCTGTGAAGTGTGTAAACCTGGAGATTCACAGACCTGTACCCCTGGGGATAAAAATATATGTTTATAAAAAAATAAAAAAATTTAAAACAAAAACAAACAAACAAAATCCAGCTCATGGCTCCTTACATGAGCTAGAATTCTGACATCCAAAGATCTAGCATCAGTCTTTTAAACCACTTTCAAGATTTCTTTTCCTTAGAGGAAAAAAAAAATTACAACTGCTTTCTAGACCAATTCATACTGGCCATATATAGCCCCTAGAACTTCCATGTGCTGGGAAATTTCCCTCAGGGGATGGGGTTCCAGAATGTCTGTAGACACGAAGCACTCACTGAGAACCTACGTTCTCATATTCTCTGCTGGTCAAACAAGTGGATTCAGGGACTGGATAAGAAACCATGAAGGCCAGACTAGTCCAATCCGGAGCTCTAAAGTTTAGACGAGTCCTTTTAGGGACTCGTGTGTTCTGAGTGAGGCACAAACGCTGACATGTGGGATGGAATGGTATAGCTCTGAATAAGCCCAGCATCGTTATTCTTTATGATCACTTATAAAAGTGATCATAAAATTGCTTCTTCCTGAAAATGGTCATCCAGTGTGCTACAAAGTGTTAATAAAAATTAAAGAGTTAGTTAATAGGAAAAGGATAACTTGAAGTGTGAAGATAGGATACAAATGAGACTGGAAAGAAAGGCAAAAACCTGTGCAATGATTTTGCCATTTGCTAATTTGGAGATGCTTGAAGGTCTTCTGAAAGAGTGATAAGGTGTGCAGGAGTGGCTGCCTGGCAATTTCATTCTTTGGGATGAGTGATGCTTTTTGCAATTCTTCTTCTCTTATTTACCCTTCAAAAATGCCCTTGTTAAGTCTATCCACTTTTGATCTGAATAATAATATAAAAAGTTCCATGAGGGAGGGGGTAACAATAATATGCAACATAGATTTCAAGAAGTCTGCCCGATTTCAAGATCCGCCCTTGTAGTAGGATGTCCTGTTACCGTCTCCTTCCCTTTTTCTCTTTTCTGAACAACTACATCCTTCCAAATGTTTTCTTGTAAAAGTAAAAAAAAAAAAAAAAAAAAAGTGTGAACTCCTCTCCAATACAGTAAGAAGCAAGATTTGTTACCCATATTCTTTTTCTTTCACCAGAGACAAAGGCCATCTTTGTAATCTGGCCCTGCTGGAGATTATATATTTCTTCCACTCTGAATCAGTCACTAGAAAAGTAGAACAGTTTAAAAGAAAAAAAAAAAAGAGGCAGAATATAGGGATGTTTAAACTATACAGAATAAATAAATTATTCAGTGATATTAACCTCTCAACTACCTGCAAACCTTTCTTTGTAGCTCAAATGGTGAGCTGGCCTTGTGAGAGAAATGGTGTTTATCATTTATTTAATACACATGGCTGCAGCCTAAGGAAGAAAAGTTTAAAAGTAATGTCAACAGGCAAAGGATCACACTAGGAGTCATCGAACTCACCTTGCATTTCTCCCTGAGGCAGAGCTGACGTGAATTCATTCAGGGCCATTCTATTATTCATGCAAAGAACTGTCTATCACAAATGCAATATGAAAAGGAGGTGCGCCCCATGTGAGGCATGAAATATCATCTCTAATAACTGGCAGTTTAATTCCAAGATTTCGAGCCTGCTCATTTAAAAGTACCTGAAGCAAAGTTCTAAAGCACAGAATGATAAAGGAAATCATTGTTGTTATATTTTAAGAAACCATGTCTTATGTCTGCCAGAAAATACCAGAAACTGGGTTAAAAGGAAGATATGAAAAATAATGCAAAAACCGACAATGGAATGTCATGGCAGCCAACGTCTCAGAGTAATAACTTTTCATAACTCTGGAACACATTCACTATATAGTCTTTGAATTATCTTGGAAAACTGGTCTTATTCTTCTCTAAACACAGAGCAACTGGAAAAGAAGTCAAAAAATTTACAGCAGAATCTAGAATTTACAGGAGAACCTAGATCTTGAAGCATAATCATTTTTACCTGCTGATAGACTAACAGCATTGCTGACTCATATATTTAGCAAGGACCATAGGAAACACCCCCTATAATAAACCTTTACTAGTGGTTAAGGAACTGAGACCCAGTGGCAGACATAAAGCCAGAATTGTAGACTCAAAATAACCTGGTATTCTTTCTATCAAACTCCATAAATTTTTAAAATTATACTAAAAATAACATGATGTGAATAGTGTTTAAATGTCCACTTTATAAACGTTCTCAAACCCCTTTATGTCTATAATGATGTATGCCCTGCTTAATGGATGCCTCTTATTTTTGCATTAAAGAAGGAGGATAACTGTCTAACACCCCTGAATTAGATTGTTGTGGTGGTTTGGGGGACAATAGGTAGTTTGTGGGGTTCCTAGGGTCAAGGTTCTATAGGAAAAACAAAATTAGAACAATGGGTAGAGATGATAATAGAAAAGGAAGCCAAAGCCCACTCAGCCAAGGGAGTTAAAAATAGGTGGTCAAACAGAAACCAGGGTTATGGACCCAGGACTTCCTCTCCCAGGGAGACAAGTGCAAGAGCAGCAGCAGATATAATCAGGATCCCGTCTGGGGAATGGCCTGAAGCAGATGCTGTCTATGAATTGTCTGTATGTGCCAGCTGTGGCAGGGTGAGTGGGTGGGCTGATTATGATTAAATACAGAATTGAGACAGGCTCACACATATGGGAAAGGTTAAGCTGGTTTGCTTGCTATATTTCTGGTCTAGCCCCAAATTTTCTCCAGCTGGACACTTCTAGAATAGTGAGAAAGCACAAGCAACCACCAGAACCTCAGCCCACCCACTACTAATGAGGCTTGGCTTTCTTCTTAGAGTCAACTAGACCCCAAGAGTACCTCTGACCACTTCCAATAGGATGTGGAAGTCAATGAAGTTAGGGATTTGTAGGTGAAGAAAATGAGAGTATGGGAAGAAAAGTAACAGAGACTGAGTGAGATAAGACAAATGTTAGCTATATGTAAACACCAAAGACTCCAAATGAAATCAAAGAACAATTCAACCTATTAACCAGCCTTTTTCTACAGTCCACAATGCTGAAGAGCTGACTCTTGTGATGTCATAGCCCTCACGGGTATTAAAATTTAGTGATTCAGGACAGGGCATGTGCTTGAATGAAAACACACACACACACACACACACACATTTCCTCCCACCAATTTTGCTCAGTGTATCTGTGAAACAACTACACTCTGGGTCCTGCCACTTTGGGGTGTAGAGGGCTTCGGAATGTAGGATGAAAAAAAAAAGGTGGAGTAGGGTAGAATATGGAGCACTGCCACTGCTCAAAGGAGAGAAAGGAAACTGTTATGGAGGATTTTCTCTCAGTTTGGCCTCTGAGAAACCAGGACTAAAATTCACTCTGGGCTCTAGAAATTTCAGATCCTGTTATGTTCAACAGCAGGGAACCAGGGTGAATAAACAGAGAGGGTAGGACAGCAAGGATTTGAAAAGGGCTGAGGAAAGCAAGGTAGAGGGAAGAGAATGGACAGAGAAATAGCTTAAACAGAGGATGTAGATCACATGAAAGGTGTAGTTTTGGGTGTAGTGCCCAAAAGCACTAATATGAGTCCACCCAGAAACAAAAAAGACGTGGCTGGAAATTTGGAGCTGATTTGGGAAATAATGGGGTAGGAAAGATAAGGGCAAGAATCCGTAACATCCTCTATCTTGAAAGTTGCCAGGAAAGCCTCTAACAGAGTGTCTGTCACATAATAGATTATCAAACCATGTTAGCACCCCTCCTTTCCATAAAATTCCCTTGAGTATTCTTGGTGATGGGTGGGTCATGACAAGAAAGGTTTCTGGGGAGTTGATAATATTAACAGTGATTATTATTTCAAAATTAGCCAATGCCCTGCTTTTAGGAAGAACATAGACATGCATATGTACACATGTATTCTTTGTGTTTAAAGAGCGGGGCACTAAGCATATTATTATAATGTAATGTATAATAACAAGGACAGAATAACTCTTCCATGGCAGGCAGTATGGTATTACAGTGGAGAAAGGATAGGGTCTAGTGTTAGAGCTGAATTAAACCATGAATCACCTCCTCATTTGTTCTGCAACTGGCGTAGACTTCTATGTGTTTTAATTCCCTTGTTTGTAAAATGGGGATAAAAATTACCTATATCATAGTATTGTCAAATTTAAGGAAATCATAAGTGCTATGTACTAACAGTGACTGTTAATAAAAACATTAATTTCATTTTCACTTTTTCAGTCTGCTTATACATGTTATATATATATGTACACATTTATATGTGTGTATATATATATATATATATAGTGACATAATCATAAGTGCACTTTACAAAGTTTTTGCATCTCCTGTTCACAGAAAATGCCAGGCAACCTTTAAATAAATCCCATCTCTGCAATACACAAATTGTTAGTATCATTTCTTCTCATTAGACAACCACTACCATGGTTTTTGAGGCTGGATGTCAATGGATTCTGTTGTTTCCTTTGCCTATTTTGCTTATAGTTAGTCAATTGCATTTAGCATATGTAGCCTGACTCATTCTCACTCACGTATGCAAATATCACTGCCCTCCCCAATAGATCTAAACTACAACTTCAGTGCTGGTGTATACAGTGCATCTACAGGAGAACCTGCCCTCTATTAGAAATTAGGTATAATGAACGATTTCCCCTTCTTCATAGGCAAATCCACTTGCAGGGACACTGAGACATCTTCAAACCTCCTGACTGACATAGATGATCCGGGGTGAGATGGTGGAACATTATGGGAACTCAGTTACGCAGAGCTGGGGAGGCAGAGATGGAAGAGATGAGACAGGAAATGAAGGTCACTTCTCTAGTTCCTCTTCCACCCCTGCTTTCCCTACAACTTCTGTATCTTCACAACAGTCCCATTACCTAATTTCTCATCCCATTTTCTTTTCACACATCTTACCCTCTCTCCCCGATTCTCTGATTCCTTTTCAAATTTGCTTAGTTTTATGTTTCTATTTCTCTATCAATCCAGATTTTGTATTATATATTTACTGAGCCTATAAACAGCACTCATGCCCCAGAGGAACATCCTGAAAAATTAAATACATTGTATTCAACTTATTTTGAAATTAATATGACAGCAAGCAAACCAGAATTTCATTTCTTTATATACTGGGTAATGAACCTAACATTTTGGCAGACATGAAAGCTTCTTTCAACACTTTCCCCTCCTTCTTTTAAAGGCTTTTTAAAAAGTAGCTTTATGGGCAAGTTTCAGTAGGGGGGTGAGCATGGAATTTTGATACTACAAACCTTGCCTTTTCTCTCAAATCTCAAGCTTCCCTTCTTTTGCTGAGCATCTTAAACAAGCAGGCGGATGTTTTTCCTCTTTTATTTTTTAATTGCTTATGTTGATGTGCAAGACAACATTTTCAATGAGATGCAAAAGGAGTTGCCCACACAGTAATAATGGGGGCTTTGTGGGCTGCTCAGCATGTGCTATGTTTCTCTGAAGCCTTTAGGTCCTTATCCCCAGCTCTACAAAGGGGTCAGTACATTTCAGCTTCCCTCCCTCCCATACCAAAGAGATGCTCTGACTGTGAGAAAAACAGCAGGTAGAATAGCCAATAACCCTTCCCCTACTATGTATATCACTTCTTTTCCACGGACAGTCAATTATTACATTTTATTCAGTTGTACTTTATGAGGATTTAATGCAATGCTGCCATGATATGGTAAACCAGAGCTGACTAAAAGAGCTATTTCACTCAAAGATTTTTGCTATTCAATTAGCTTTTCTGTTAATACATCATGATAGCTACTGTGATTAGAAAAAATAACATTCACTAATTTACACCTGAATGGCATATAAAAGGTTGCTAAGTGCTTTGGAAGTATAACAGGATCATTTTTGATGTGGGAAGTAGTATATTTTCTGTCTAAGGACAGGATTCTGGCCAAAGTCTACAGAGAATGAACAAATAAAAATTACCAATCTTTATTTAGTATTATTCTAAAGGCCAACTATTCATTTAGGTATTTAGGTAAAGATTTTTGCTCTCTATATGATTATTAGTACTTTCGACAGCTTTTATTCAACAGAGGCAGCACAGATTATTGATATCTATCCTTTCTGAGGTCTTCACATAAATTGTAAGTGTCAAACCCAGGAAATCTCTATGAAAATTAATGCTATGGGAGAAGAGTGCAGATGTTGTCTGGGTAACAGACTTGAGCACTAGAGACTAGAGACTTCTGTGGGCCGATTTTCTTAAGGCAGGACAAAAGAGGTCCCCCTTCAGAAGGGTTAGCTCACTCTTAAGGCATTAAAATTGGAAATGAAGGGTGAAACTAAGGGCACATTTTCCCTTAGTATTCCCTAGAAGACCCACAGCAATGGTACTTCCACAAACTAGTGAATAAACAATGGTATACAAACTTAAAAGATCCTCAACCTCACAGGGTGAGGAAGGAAGGTCATGTTCTGGCAGGCTCAGATATTACTGAGACCTTGAGAAAAAAAGGAATTCACCCAAATTTATAGCATGATAGGGGAAGTCAAGTGGCAAGTTCTTGGCTTGGCCTGCTATTTTTAAGAGGCTTTTAAAATTCCAATCTGACATTCAGGTCTTTAATCCATTTTGAATTTATTTTTGTGTGGGGTGTAAAAAAGTGGTCCAATTTCATTCTTTTGCATGTGGCTGTCCAGTTCTCCCAACACCATTTGTTGAAGAGACTGTCTTTTTCCCATTGGATATTCTTTCCAGCTTTGTCAAAGATTAATTGACCATATAAATGTGGGTTTATTTCTGGGTTTTCTATTCTGTTCCATTGACCTATGTGTCTACTTATATACCAGTACCACACTATTTTATAGCAGTATTATTTATAATAGCTAAATTATGAAAGCAGCCCAAGTGTCCATTAATAGATGAATGAATAAAGAAGATATGGTGTATATATATATACAATGAAATATTATTCAGCCATAAAACCGAATGAAATCTTGTCATTTGCAATAACATGGATGGAGCTAGAGAGTATAATGTTAAGTGAAATAATTCAGTAAGAGAACAACAAATACCATATGATTTCACTCATATGTAGAATTTAAAAAATAAAACAAAGCAGCAAAGTAAAAAAGAGAGACAAGCCAAGAAACAGGCTCTTAACTATTGAGAATAAACTGATATTACCAGAGGGGAAGTGGGGTGGGTGGGTGAGTAAAAACCGGTGATGGGGATTAAGGAGTGCATGTGTTGTGATGAGCATTGGGTGAGGTATGGAATTGTTTAATCCCTATATTGTATTGCCTAAAACTAATATAACACTATATATTAACTATACTGAAATTAAAATAAAATTTTTAAAGGAATCCAATCTGAGATTTTTTATGAAAATTTCCCACAAAGCAAATATAAAGTCTTTATAGTAAATTACAACTCTTGCTGCACTTATGAAAATAATCAGGCCAAATCTCATAAGATAAAGGATAATTTTTCCTTGGGATTGCTTTTGATCAAAAGAAAGGTGACTGGGACGCCAAGGTGGCTTAATCGGTAAAGCGGCTTCCTTAGGCTCAGGTCATGATCCCAGCATCCTGGGATCGAGTCCCACATCGGGCTCCTTGCTCAGTGGGGAGCCTGCCTCTCTCCCTCCCTCTGCCTGCCACTCTGCCTGTTTGTGCTCTCTCTCTCTCTCTCTCTCTCTAATAGATACATAAAATCTTTAAAAAAAAAAAGAAGAAGAAGGGTGACTACAGAGAGAAATGTGTTTGATGGAAAACTATCCATCATCACTAGAACACTTTTCTGGGTTATCAGAGTCCAGCCCTGTTCAATGACTTTTGAGATATTTTGCAACTCTGTAAATTGTAGGTAACTGATAGATATGCAAACTTTGTCTCGTCTGGTAGAGACCTCATTTACTTCGTTAATGGTACAAAGAGATCACTTTGGGTACTTAGACATAAATTGGACTAGATTTTGTTCCTTTGACAAATTAATAATAAAATTACCAAATTTTTAATTCTTCCAGTTTTCTTCAATATCTACCTACAATCCTCCAAGCCAACTTTAGTTTTTCTCCCTCCTTCCTAACTTGGCATCACCAAGACCTATATTCTAAATGCCAGATCCCTTGGCTGCTTTGAAGTTGGTCCTGTTACTCAAGATCTAAAGAAGTCCTGCAAGTGGAAGCCAGGCCATTTGGCATAAGACCTAAAAGACCGCAGAAGACCATGCATGAGCCAAAATTTTCCTATGAAAGAAAGTTTGGCAAAATACTTGGGCCATACATGCCCCCATATAAGAATGTGGCTAACATCGTCAAGACCAACACAATATCCCAGCTTGAGAATTTCAAGAAAATCAATAATGGGGCCATATAACCAAAACATTTTCCTTCAAGGTTCTTACCTTCAAGGATACACTTCTGTTTCTTTACTCTAGCACAGAGTATATATTAGTATATATTAGTATTTTCTCCTTTTTCATTTCAGGCATCCCTCTTTTTAAATACATCATCTCTAGGACTCTAAAATCACTGCCTCTAAAATCAACTCTCAAAAGATGGTTGAACTAATTATACAGAAATGATGTCAACAAGAGTCCTTGAGAAACTAGTTCTTAAACCCCACTTTGCTCCATTTAGGATACTTATTATCTCATACAGCCAAACACACAAAAAAATCTTCTTAAACAAAAAGTGGAGACTGACAATTTTGAATTTTACCTGAGCCCTATGTTCCCCAAAATCAAAGATGGTTAAACAATTCCTTCATCCTCTGTTTATCTAAAAATAGCTAACTGCCAATGACAACCCTGCCTTCTAATATTCTCATATAAGACTATCCTTCCTCAAAATTCCCAAAGACTTGTGGATGATTCCCATTTACCTACTTCTATAAAACCCTAGGTCCATATCCTTTTCTTTGAGATACTCCTCATTAATGCATATTTATCCTACTGCAATAGTCTGAATAAATCTTCTCCTACTTCATCCAGTGCATGTTGTCTTCCAGAACAGGGGCTAGATTACACAGGTTAATGCATTTGGGCTGGGTTACATAGGTGCATGCATTTGTCAAAAAATCATGAAATGATGCAATGCAAGTTTGTTTAGTTCATTAAAAATAAATGTTACCTCAAGAGATAAAAGGAGGAATGTAAATTAGCAATGAACCATAGATAATATTATGTATGCTTAGTTGTTTTGGGGTGAGGCAAATGAATGTCTGTAACTTACTGAGAAATATACTCAAAAAAGGAAATGGATTGATGCATCGTTAGATGGATTGCTAAATAGTTTGTGATTAAGCAAATACAGTAAAAGGTTAAGTACTAAATGTAAGTGGTGGGTTTATTATCATACACATCAAACTTTATAAGGAAATATTGAATTCTTTTCCTCTAAGATTAGAAAGAAGGCAAGGATATCCTCTCTCACTACTTCTCTTCAAATTTGTACTATGGGTTTTAGTGCAATAAGGAAAGAAAAGAAATAAAAGCCATATAGATTGGAATAAAGAAAATAAAATGGTTTCAATTTTCAGATGATTGGACCCATTTATGTAGAAAATCCTAAAGAATCTACAAAGTACTTGATAGCACTGGTTAATGAACTTGGGCACTAGGATAGAAGGTCAATATATTAATATTAATTACACTTTTATATACCAGCACAAATACCAAAAAGTAAAATTTTAAAAATAACATTTACAACAGTAACAACAAAATCAAATACCTAGGAATAAATGTAATGAAAGATACTCGAGATCTCGACTTTCTAAACTATGAAACATTTCTGAGAAAAATAAAGATCTAAATAAATTAATCTATATCATGTTCTTGAATTAGAAGGCTCAACTTTTTATGACGTCAAGTCTCCACAAACTGATTCATATATTCAACTAAATTTCAAGTAGCCTCAGGCTTATGATAGTAAAAATAAAATAAACAAAATATATGTCAGATATTCAAATTCTAAAAATCTTTAGAGACTTTTAAGAAAACAGAGCTAGTTTTTACTTAATAAGAATTCATCTAACTTGCTGATGTTGCAAAATATCGTTAAAAGAAGGTGTTTTATTTGAAAGAGCATGAAATTAGTGGAGTAACTCAGATTTCAGTGTCATCTGTGTCCATTTATCTAGTCACTGACCTTGGACTTATTACTGAACCTTTACTTATTAGATATTCAATTGGTAGGCCTTTGTTAATCCCAGAAAAACCTTACTAAAAACTGAAAGCAAGTCAATTAAAAGACATATATAACTACAAAAAATAGAGGAAGTAGGATCAAAAATAATGTGAAAATAAAATATTCATCACTGTCAAGTAAGTATAAATGATTTAACTTATTATATATATTGATAAACAAATTTAATCTGTAATAAGATTCACTTTGTTTTTAAGAATCAATAAAGATGTTTTAGCTCTTTAACCTTAAATGGAGCTCTATTTTTTTCAAAGATTTTATTTATTTATTTGACAGAGAGAGAGAGATCAGAAGTAGGTAGAGAAGCAGAGAGAGAGGGGAAGCAGGCTCCCTAGGGAGCAGAGAGCCCAATATTGGGCTCCATTCCAGGACTCTGAGATCATGACCTGAGCCAAGGCAGAAGCCTAACCCACTGAGCCACCCAGGCACCCCTCAAGCTCCGTTTTTAACTGTAATTTTTTTCAATAATTAGCAACATTTTAATTTATGTTGTAAATCAAATTTATTTATGCTTGGATAGATCTCATCTGGTGCACTGACAATATCATTAATATGAACACTCCTGAATATGCAGGTACCCCTATTTGAAAGACAAATTATTTTTACATATGTGCTATAGTGCCTATACACAAACACATAATATTTGTAAGATTAAGAAATAGGCCTATGTTGCTTGAATCAACAATAATTTTTAATTAAGGCATAAATAATAAAAACATTTTACAGAAAGCTTTTAAAAACAAATATAAAATGGCTAATACTTAAGGAAATTTGACTGAGTTTGTAGTTTACAACTTAATGTATGTCAAAAATGCCAAATAATTTTGCTTAAAATACAAACACAAATTTAGTTTGTATGAATAGCCACATAACATCTAGATTAACGGCAAAATTAAACAGTGACTTTCTAATCAATGTCTCTAATGAAACAAAGGGGAAAAAAGAGTAAATATTCACCACCAGTAAAAGGATAGAGTGGACAACCTTGAGACATAAATATTTTATATGAAACCTGAAATTCTGTTATGAAATGGCTTAACATAATTCCTAACCTCACCATTAACCCACAAAAGTAGTACTAAGAAAAGAAGGTTAAAAGAAAACATTAAAAAAAGAAAAAAATCCTAAGACTTATTCACTAATTTCCTGCAACATGGGAAGAAACAGTTCTGGCCAGAAGGTACATACGTGGTCCTGAAATGAGTAAAGGAATGACCTTTAAGAGTAAAAGTTCCCAGCATTCCAATGGAATGGCTTTAACTTCTTGCCATTTTGAAAAATCACATCCACAAGAATTCAGATGCAACCCTGGCAGATAAAGTTAGACATTTAACGGATATCAGAAGAAGAAGCTGAACCCAGCTCCACCACTCATAACTGAACTACCCCTCCTCTTCTTCCACCTCTATCCTCTTAATACTCCTTCATACATCACAGAATAAATAGAAAGCAATACCTAGTTTGCTGGATATGTACAGAGGAAGGTAAAAATGGAATAAATAAACGACAAACTAAATAAATAGAGAAAAATGACAAAATGAAATAAACCACACAATATCAGAAATAAATGGAAGGTTTAGGTCAGTGATTCTCACACTTTGCTGCATTTTAGAATAATTCTCATGCCTAGGCCATATCCCCTACTAATTAATTCAGAACTTCAAGCATTAGTATTCTTTAAACCTTCTAGTTTACTTCATTGTGCAATGAAGTTTGAGCAGTGCCTCTCAAACATTAATGTGCATAATGATCACCTGGGGATCTTGTTAAAATGCAGCTTCTGTTTCAGTAGATCCTGGGTGGGGTCTTTGATTCTGCATTTCTAATAAGCCTCTAGATGATACCAATGTCTCTGGTGTGAAGACCACACTGTAGGTAACAAGAATCTAAATAGAACTGATGATGTAAAGTTAAGAAAAAATTAAAGGAGAAAAGCATGGAAATTATACAAAGAGATTTTTTTTAAAAACAAAAAGAAGATAAGCAAACAAAGAAAGATAAGGAACATAAAATCAAAGACAGGTTAAAAAAAAAATCCAGTTGGAAAAAATACAATCAAAGAAAAAGTAGCAAAATCTGAGAAGTTGTTATGTGCTCTAGGACTTAATAAGAATTTGAAAGAAGTAAAAAATCAGCTCAAAATTAAGATATAGGACAAAAGATTTTTTAAAAAATAAAAAGGGAGAATACCAAGGTAAGTAGAAAAGATGGAGAACCAAACTGCTATCAGATTATTAGAAAGCTTAGAAAAAATAACAGATTACAGTTGTTAAATAATCAGAGCGAACCACCAAAAACCAGTCAAAACATTAAAACAAATACCAAGAAAAATGATGGATCTAAAAAATATAGATAATTCAACATGGATAACTGATATTTTCTAATTAAATAATAAAATAAGTGCATCGAAATAAATATTCAGAGACATATGAGAAACATTCTTTTTAATATTGGGGGGAAAGGGGATAAGTGAATCTATAGCCAGAAAGGGTATATCATACATCTAAATGTAAAACAATTAAAGTTAAACTATATCCTCAATAGGTTATTTAATTTTAGGAATTAAGGGAAAAAAAGTTTTCAAGAAAAAAATGAAGTTACTTCCAAGTACAAAGAGAAACAGTAGAACCCAGACTATTCCATAATATCCTTCATGTCAAAAGACAATGGAAGAGGGTCTATGAAGTCCTAAGGAAAACAGAGGATCACCAAGAATATTTTAAGTGGCTAATCTTACTAAAGTACAGATGCAACAGGGAGATATACTTGATCATGGAAAATTTCAGAGAATACATATGAACACTTCCTGGAAAAAAAGAAAAAAGATTTAGTGATGATATGGAGACAACTAAGGCATAAAGCAAAATGAGAGAGTCAGAAATGGAGAAACCCATGTTAAAGTTACTGGAGCTGGTTCACTTCTGGCATGACACAGAGAAGAACTTTGTAGATATGCTTCC
Organism: Mustela nigripes; assembly: GCF_022355385.1. Taxonomy (NCBI): domain Eukaryota; kingdom Metazoa; phylum Chordata; class Mammalia; order Carnivora; family Mustelidae; genus Mustela; species Mustela nigripes. The sequence goes on along the minus strand of NC_081569.1, from coordinate 65,461,920 downwards.
CAGTGAGATTGGAGAAAATTATTTTAAAACAGCAGTTTAAACGTCTGGAAACGGTTTTAAGTGCAGGCAAAAAATGGGGAAACTTTTATTCAAGAAAATCTATTAAAACTTGATAAGGACAGCAAGATTCTGGGTATTTGAACCATGAGCTGTTCCCTCTCTTTTCTATTCCAGACAACAAGACAAAAACTCTAGTCTAGACTAGGTATAGCCAAGAACACAAGCTCCCAACTAGAGGGGTCTCTTTCTGGGTGTTAGGGAAAACATCACAATTTCTCACTCTGAACCAGCTATCTGTTGCTACGGGCAAGTTCTGGGTGAACGTGGATGAGAATCTGGGGTTTCCTTCTTCTGTCTAGCCCCAGCTTGTGGGATAGGCTCTATCTTGAACATGGTGCATTTGAGAATGTTGGGGCCCCAATTGTCCTCACCCCACCTTGTAAGGCAGTAGTTCCTTGCTGGGAGTGCTAGGCTAAAAGGACTTAAAGCTACTGCCCATCCCAACACACACTCAGCATCAAAAGCAGGATCATCACCTAAAAGAAGCACATCATTGAGATTCTGTCCAGGAGACAAGTAGCCTTGAAACAGATAGAACCTAATCTCATCCTAAAAACAAACAAACAAAAAACCTGACTTAATTTGCAACAGAGTATGAAGTTTAATTTTTCAGGGGCCTTGGAAAAAAAAATAATGTTATGGTGAAAGGCAATTGTAAGGAAATTAGATTCATTGGAAATATAAGCTAAACAGGCTGGATGGTTTGACAGAGAGAATGGGGAAAAGAGATAGCTGAGAGGAGCCCTCCAGAGGTCAGAACCAATCTTATATACTGACCTCAGAAATTAACCCCTCAAAGGACCACACATTTGATGGGCTTCATTTGTAAAACAATTTGTTCGACATGGCATTAATGAAAACATTTGGAAAAACAGCCAGCAGTTGGTGAAGCTTCACAACTGCACATATTCAGGAATTGAGACAGTGATGAGAAGCCCTGCCAAAACCTTTCTCACTTCAGAGTGACTGTGGTCACATCTATGGCTGCACCCCCTAAAGAGTAATATCAGAGAGATATAGGTTCCACTAAAACAATCCAGCCAGTTACTGAATGAATAAACAAGCAAGTAACAATAGCAATAGTTACTAATTAATAGTTAATTGGTTAATTCTAAAATAAGAATTAAGAAAAATGAGCCTGAGAGAAAAATGAGACTGAATTTAGAACATAAAAATACATATAATTGGAATGCCAAAAGGAGAGGAGAGAGAGATAAGAACAGACAAAATATTCAAAAAATAACTGCTGAGTGAAATAAGTCAAGCAGAGTGTCAGTTACCACATGGTTTTACTTACTTCTGGAGCATAAGGAATAACACAGAGGACACTGGGAGAAGGAGAGGAGAAGGGAGTTGGGGAAAATCGGAGGGGAAGACACACTATGAGAGACTGTGGACCCTGAGAAAAAAACTGAGGGTTTTGAAGGGGAGGGGAGTGGGTGAGCCTAGTGAGTGTTAAGGAGGGCACATATTGCATGGAGTACTGGGAGTAGTGCCTAAACAATGAACATTGGAACACTGAAAAAAATAAAATAAATTTTTTTAAAAAATGGTTGAAATTTTCCCAAATTTAATAATAGTTAATTAGTTAATAGTTCACCCTTAGTGGAAGACTAGTACTCAGAGTGGCTGCAATATATTATCTAAAATGTTTAGCCACAAACAAAAAAATTAGAGGGCCTACAAAGAAATAAGGAGGTATGATGCACAGATTAAAAAATGAAAAAACAGACACTAGAAACTACATGTAAGAGTAACCAGATGCCATGTTTAACATATAAGATTTAAAATTAGTCATAATAAATATGTTCAAAGAACTAAAAGAAACTATGATTGAAGTAAAAGAAAGTATGAAGACAACTTCACACCAAGTAGAAAATATCAATAGGAATTACCAAAAAACAACAACAACAACAAAAAAAAAAACTATACACTACAATAACTGATATTAAATTTTACTACAGCAGTTTCATGGTAGATTTGAAATGACAGAAGAATAAGTTCACTTGAAGATAAGTCCACGGAGATTCTATAATCCAAAGAAGAGAAAGAAAAAAAAAAGAATTAAGAAAAATGAACGGAGCCTCAGAGAAATGTGGGATTCAAGAACATAAATATACCTGTAATAGGAATGCCAGAAGGAGAGGAGAAAAAAAAAAAAAAAAAGCATACAAAATATTCAAAGACAAAATGGCTGAAGTTTCCCCAAATTCGCTAAAAACCATTAATCTGCATAACCAGGAAGCTCAATGAATTCCAAATAGGATAAACACAAGAAGATCCACAAATAGGCCCAATGTAATAAAAATGTTGAAATACAAAACAAGAGGAGGGAGGAGTCCTGAAAACAGCAAGAGAAAAAGGACTCACAAATTGCATAAAAACCCGAAAGATTAACAACTTTCATCAGAGCAATGGAGTCCATGGACAGTGGCTTAACATGTTCTAAGTTCTCAAAGAAAACACTGTCAACCAAAAATCTTATATGGATTAAAAAAAAAGTTATCATGCAGAAAGAAAAGTGAAATAAATGCATTCTCACATCAAAAAAATAACAACTGAAAGTTGCTAGCTAACAACATATAAGATATACTTGCTCTTATATCTTGAAAAAATTTTCTTCTGGCTAAAAGCAAGTGATTCCAGACAGTACTATGAATCCAAATGATAAAGCAAAGAGACTGGTAAGAGTGATCACATAATTATAGAAGATAGTATAAATGCATATTTTTCGTATATCAGATTTAGAAAGCAGCTGTATAAAAAACATGATATAATGTATCACTAGGCCCATAACATGTTGAAATATATTTGCCAATAACAGCATAAAAGATATGGAACAAAACTGTACTGGGCTAAGGAAATAACTCCAGATGGTAACTTAATTCCACAGAATAAATAAGGAGAACCAGAAATGCTAATTAAGAAGTTAATGCAACAAAAGCTATAAATACATACTTGTTCTCCATTCTTCTTTCCGTTTCTTTAAGAGACATTAAATTATATATAGAAATAATGATAGCAATGATTTCTTATGTTTTTAACATTTAGAGATACAGTACATATACAATTAATGCCACAAAAAGTGAGAAAAGGAATAGCTCTATATAGGAGCAATATTTCTATAGCTTTTTAGAATTAAGGTAGTGTAAATATAAAGCTGATTCAGAAAAGCTAAGAGGTATATAATAAGTAATAAAGCAATCACTAAGGAAATAACTCAAAAATATACTGGAGAAAATCATTTTCAAAATTAAAATGCTGGAGTGCCTGGGTGGCTCAGTTGGTAGAGCATCTGACTCTGGATTTCTGCTCAGCTTGTGAATTCAGGGTCATGAGATGAAGCCCTATGTCAGGCTCCATGCTCAACATAGAGTCTGTTTGAGATTCTATCTCTCCCTCTCCTTCTTTCCCCACCCCAAATCGTGCTATCTAAATAAATAAATAAAATCAATCTTTAAAAAAAATTAAAATGCTACATTAGAAAATATTCACTTAATGCAAAAGGAAACAATAAAGGAGGAACAGAAGCACAAAAATGATATAAGATATATAGAATACAAAAAACACTAGCTGATATAAATCCAAGCATTCAATTACAACATTAAATGTGAATGGATTAAACAATCTGTTTGAATGGCAGAGACTGTCAGGATTTAGGAGAAGAAAAATGGCCCAACTATATGTTGTCTACAGAAGAAACAGTTTACATTCAAAAATATAGATTAAAAATAGAAGGATGGAAAAAGATACTATCAAGCAAACAACAACCATAAGAAAGAGGACATGGCTATGATAATATTATAAAGAGCATTTTTAGAACAAAAAATGCAAAAAATAAAAAAATAAAAGTAAATAAAACAAAAAATGCCAAGACAAATAAAGAAGGACATTTTTATAACAATAAAAGGGTCAATAAATCAAAAAGATGTAATAATTATAAATATTCGTGCACCTAATAGCAAAGCACAAAACTATACAAAGCAAAGTTGCAACTCTACAAATAGATAAGTGACCACTTTCTACAGGGTAGGAGGTGTGGAGAAGTGAATCTGAGGCAATATATGGAAAGATAAACTGCAAGGGTTAGGAACCTCAGTAAGCAAGCCAGCCCTAGAAAGTGATACAGCAGTGGAGTACAAAATCAGACTTTTACAAGTGAGGGACATCCCTGCTTGAAAAATGCTCAGGTGGTGAAGCAGGCCAGAATCCAAGGTGGATCATTATGGTCTCAGGGTCCTCGGAGTCCCAAGAAGACTTTGGGGGTGCCAGCCAAGATCCCAGGTATGGGAGCAGAAAGCCAGCTGCAATCAGTGAGCCCACAAGTGGGTTCTCAGCTCAGGGTTGCCATATATTGTGAACTGTGTCCCTGTCAGGTGACTGATCTCTAGCAGAGGCCCAAGGAACAGAGGCCCAGCTAGCAGGGGAACAACAATGAGACCCTCCCTCCTCCCCTAGGGATGAGAAGCTTGGATGCACACTGCAGGTGTTTACAGGGTTTGAAGACTCGAAACTGAGTTATGTGCCTGAGATAAATACTCAGTCACAGGCTGGGTGACCACAGAGTGTGGGCAGAGACCAGGGAGACAGGAGTGATGGACTGCTTTTTCCTGAAGGTACACTGAGGATTGGGGACCGTGAGATTTTGATTCCAGGGCTGGGAATCAGGAGCCTACCATTTTCTTTCTCATCCTCTATAGCAGCATGAAAACACTTCAGAGAACAAAAGCCACAGAAAGCAATCTGGAGCGCCTTACCTAGCCTTGCTTCTGGCAAGGGCAGTGCAATTCAGCTAGGGGCAAAGACACCTGAGAATCAGTGCAACAGGCCCCACCCCAGAAGATTAGCAAGAACATCCTGCTAAGACCAAGTTTACTAATCACACAGAACTGTAAAACTCCAGGACGAGGGGAAAATAGTATATAGAGTTCATGGTTTTTTGCCCTATGATTCTTTATACATTCAATTTTAATTTTTTGCCTCTGTCCTTTTTCAACCAATTTCTTATTTTATCAATTCTTTTTTAAAATCTTTTAAGGGGCGCCTGGGTGGCTCAGTGGGTTAAAGCCTCTGCCTTCGGCTCAGGTCATGATTCCAGGGTCCTGGGATCGAGCCCCACATCGGGCTCTCCGCTCCTTGGGAAGCCTGCTTTCTCCTCTCTCTCTCTCTGCCTGCTTCTCTGCCTATTTGTGATCTCTGTCAAATAAATAAATAAAATCTTAAAAAAAATAAAATAAAATAAAATAAAATCTTTTAAAATTTTCATTGTTGCAGTTACATTCTATCCTTTCATTGTATTTTATTTTTGTGTGTATATATATATATACACACACACAATATTGTGTATATATATAAATACACAATATTGTGTGTGTGTGTGTGTATATATATATATATACACACACATATATGTTTTTCTTTCTTTACAATTTTGGGAGGCAGTTTCTTCTACCAAACAGACCAAAATACATCCAGAATCTAGTGTATGGCTCTGTTTCCTACAACTATCTGGTCATAGTATCCTCTTTTTCTTCTTCATCTTCACTTTTTTGTTGTTGTTATTGTTAAAATCTTTTAAAATTTTCATCATTACGGTTACAGTCTATCTTTTTAATGTATTTAATTTTATGTGTGTGTGTGACACACACACACACACACATATATATATATATTTTTTTTTTTCTTTCTTTCTTTCTTTCTTTATAATTTTGAGACTAAGTTTCTTCTAAGAAACCGAAGGGGGGAGAAAAGAAACCAAAGAAAATACACTCAAGATATAAAGTATTGCTCTGTTCTTCTGACCTGTGTCTTTATATTCCTGCTTTTAATTTTCTTCTTTTTTTCCTTTAATTTTCATTTTTACAGTTACATTTCTACCCTTTCATTGTATTAAAAATTTTTTGGACATATATAAGTTTTTCTTGTTTCACAATCTGGGGTATCAGTTTTCTAACAAACAGACTAACATACACACAAGATCCAGTTTATTGTTCTGTTCACCTGTCTGATTATATTCTCTTTTTCAAATATTTATTTATTTATTTATTTGGTTTTGGGTCTCTTCTGATTTGTTTAGTTTATATTTCTCTGGGCTTATTCTTGCCATTTTAGTATTTTGTTTTCCCATTCCATATGCTCTGGAAAGAAAGAAAAGACAAGAAATCTCCCTCAAAAAGGAGAACAAGAGGCATTACTGACTGCAAGGGACCTAATCAGTGTAGTTATAAGTAAGGTGTTGGAATTAGAGTTCATAATAACGATTATAAAGATACTAGCTGATCTTGAAAAAAAAAAAACACAGAAGACACTAGAGCATCCCTTTTTGGAGAAATAAATGAATTAAAATCTAGTCAAGTCAAAATAAAAAAGACTATTAATAAGATGCAATAAAAAGTGGAGGTTCTGACTGCCAGGACAAATGAGGCAGAAGAGAGAACCAGTGACTCAGAAGACAAAATGATGGAGAATAAAGAAAGAGAGATAAACAAATACTGCCTCAAGAGGGGAGAATTTAAGAGATTAAGTGATGCCATAAAGCAAAACAATATTAGAATAATTGGAATTCCAGAATAAGAGGAAAGAGAAAGGGGGCAGAAAGTACTTTAGAGCAAATTATAGGGGTGAACTTCCCTAATCTGGGGACTTGAAAATCTCAGAGACAAAGACAAAATCCTAGAAGCAGATTGGGACAAGAGGTCTATAACATACAAGGATAGAAACACTAAAATGGAATCAGATCTAGCCACAATAACCTGGCAGGCCAGAAAGGACTGGTATGATATACTCAGGGTAATATATATATATATCCAAGAATACTTATCCAGCTAGGATGTCATTCAAAACAGAAGGAGAGATATAAAGCATCCAGGACAAACAGTAAAAGAATTTGTGATGACTAAAACAGTCCTGCAAGAAATATTAAAAGGGATCCTTTAAGCTAAGAGAGAGCCCAAAAGTAACAAAGACCAGAAAGGAACAAAGACAATATACAGGAACAGCGACTTTACAGGTAATACAATGGCACTAAATTAATATATTTCAATAGTTACTCTGAATGTACATGTCCTAAACAAAAGACACAAGGCATCAGATTAGATAAAAAAGCAAGACCCATCCATATGCTGTATGCAAGAGACTCATTTTAGACCCAAGACACCTCCAAATTGAAAGTGAGGGGTTGGAAAGCCATTTATCATGCCAATGGACATCAAAAGAAAGCTGGGGTAGCAATGCTTATAACAGACAAAATAGATTTTAAACCAAAGTGTAATAAGAGATGAGGAAAGACACTACATCACACTTAAAGGGTCTATCCAACAAGAAGACCTAATAATTGTGAATATTATTCTCTGAACTTGGGAGCAGCCATCTATATAAACTAATTAATAAAAAAATTAAAGAAATACATTGAAAATAATACAATAATAGTAGATGATGTTAACAGTCCACTCACTGGAAAGGAAAGATCATCTAAGTAGAAGACTCACAAGGAAACAAGGGCTTTGAATGACACAATGGACAAGATGTACTTCACAGATATATTCAGAGAATTCCAACCTAAAGCTACAAAATACACATTCTTCTCAAGTGCACATGGAACACATCCAGATTGATCCACAATAGATCACATCCTGGGTCACAAATCAGGTCTCAACCATTACCAAAAGACTGGGATTTTTCCCTGCATATTTTCAGATAACAATGCCTTAAAATGTTAACTCAATGCCTTAAAATGTTAACTCAAGAAGAAATTTGGAAGGAACTCAAGCACTTGGAGGTTAAAGAGCATCCTACTAAAGAATAAATTGATCAACCAGGAATTAAAGAAGAATTTTTAAAAATTCATGGAAACAAATCAAAATGAAAACACAACTGTTCAAAACCCTTGGGATGAAGCAAAGGCAGTCCTAATAGGGAAATATATAGCAATACAAGCCTTTCTCAAGAAACAAGAAAGGTCTCAAGTACACAACCTAACACTAAAAGGAGCTAGAGAAAGAACAGCAAATAAAAAGCCTAAACCCAGGAGAAGGGAACTGATCAGTTAAATAGAAATCAATGAAATAGAAACCAAAAGAACAGTAGAACAGATCAAAGAAACTAGGAGCTGGCTCTTTGAAAGAATTAGTAAGATTGAAAAACCCCTGGCCAGACTTATCAAAAAGAAGAGAAGGGACCCAAATTATTAAAACCATGAATGAAAGAGGAGAGATCACTGGCACCTGAAAAATACAAACAATTATAAGAACATATTATTAGCAACTATATGCCACAAATTAGGCAATCTGGAAGAAATGCATGCATCCCTAGAGATGTATAAACTACCAAAAGTGAAACAGGAAAAAACAGAAAATCTGAACAGACTCATAACCAATAAGGAAATTGAAACAGTAATCAAAAATCTCCAAACAAATAAGAGTCCAGGGTCAGATGGCTTCCCAGGGCAATTATACCAAGCATTTAAAAAATTCATACTTATTCTTCTGAAGCTGTTTCAAAAAACCAAAATGGAAAGAAAACTTCCAAACTCATTCTATAAGGCCAGCATTACCTTAATCCCAAAACCAGCCAAAGACCCCACCAAGAAGGAGAATTACAGACCAATATTCCTGATAAACATGGATGCAAAAATCTCACCAAGATACTAGCCAATAGGTTTCAACAGTACATTAAAAGAATTATTCACCATGACCAAGTGGGATTTATTCCTGGGCTTCATGGGTGGTTCAACAGCCCCAGACAAATCAATGTGATATACTACATTAATAAAAGAAAGGGCAAGAAACATATGATCCTCTAAATAGATGAAGAAAAAGCATTTGACAAAGTACAGCATCCATTCTGGATTAAAACTCTCCACAGTATAGGATAGAGGGCACATACCTCAATATCACAAATGTCTTATATGAAAAGCCCACAGCGAATATCATTCTCAACAGGAAAAATTGAGTGCTTTTCCCTTAAGATCAGTAACAAGAAAGTGATGTCCACTATCACCATTGTTGTTTAACATAGCACTAAAAGTCCTAACCTCAGTAATAACACAACAAAAATAAATAAAAGGCATTGAATGGGCAAAGAAGTTGAAGTCTCACACTTAAGAGATGACATAATACTCTATGTGGAAAGCCCAAAAGACTCTACCCCAAAATTGCTAGAACTAATACAGGAATTCAACATGGCAGGATAATAAAATCAATGCATAGAAATCAGTTGCATTTCTATACACCAAAAATGAGACAGAAGAAAGAGAAATTAAGGAGTTGATCCTATTTACAATTGCACCAAAATCCATGAGATACCAAGAAATAAACCTAAACAAAGAGGCAAAGACTGTACTAAGAAAACTACAGAACACTCATGAAAGAAATTGAGGAAGACAAAGAAATGGAAAAATGTTCTATGTTCATGGACTGGAAGAACAAATATTATTAAAATGTCTATGCTACCTACAGCAATCTATACATTCAATGCAATCCCTATCAAAACACCATCAGCTTTTTTCACAGAGCTGGAACAAATAATCCTAAAATTTGTATGGGAACAGAAAAGTTCCCAAATAGCCAAAGGAATGTTGAAAAAGAAAACCAAAGCTGGTGGCATCACAATCCCTGGCTTCAATTACAAAGCTTAGTCATTAAGACAGTATGGTAGGAGTGCCTGGGTGGCTCATTGGATTAAAGCCTGTGCCTTCCACTCAGGTCATGATCCCAGGGTCCTGGGATCGAGCCCCACATTGGGCTCTCTGCTCAGCAGGGAGTCTGCCTCCCTGTCTCTCTTTGCCTGCCTCTCTGTCTACTTGTGATCTCTGTCTGTTAAACAAATAAAATCTTAAAAAAAAAAAAAAAAGTATGGTACTGGCACAAAAACAGACATATAGATCAATGGGACAGAATACAGAACCCAGCAACAGACCCTCAATTCTATGGTCAATGAATCTTCAACAAAGCAGGAAATAGGATCCAATGGAAAAAGACAGTCTTTTCAACAAGCGTTGTTGGGAAAATTGGACAGCCACATACAGAAGAATGAAGCCAGAACATTTCCTTACTTCATACACAAAAATAGACTTAAAGTGGATAAAAGACCTAAATGTAAGATAGAAATCCATCAAAATCCTAGGGGAGAATATAGGCAGCAACCACTGTTACCTCAGCCATAGCAACTTCTTGGTAGACACATCTCCAAATGTAAAAGCAACAAAGGCAAAAATGAACTATTGGGTCTTCATCAAATAAAAAGCTTCTGCACAGCAACGAAACAGTCAACAAAACCAAAAGTAATCCGAAAGAATGGGAGAACATATCTGCAAATGTCTTATCGGATAAAGGGCTAGTATCCAAAATCTATAAAGAAGTTACCAGACTCAACACCCCCCCCAAAAAAATCCAGTCAAGAAATGAGCAGAAGACATGAACAGACATTTTTCCAAGGACATACATATGTCCAAAAGACACATGAAAATAATGTTTAACATCACTCAGCATCATGCAAATACCAGTCAAAACCACAATGAGATACTACCTCACACCAGTCAGAATGGCTAAAATTAATGTCAGGAAACAACAGTTGTTGGAGAGGATGCAGAAAGAGGGAAACCCTCTTACAGTGCTGGTGGGAATGCAAGCTGGTATAGCCACTCTGGGAAATAGTATGGAAGTTCCTCAAAAAGTTGAAAGTAGAATTGCCTTACCACCCAGCAATTGCAGTACTGGGTATTTACCCCAATGACACAAATATAGTGATCCGAAAGGACACCTGTATTCCAATATTTATAGCAGCAATATCCACAATAACCAAACTATGGAAAGAGTCCAGATGTCCATCAACAGATTAATGGATAAAGAAGATGTGGTATATACATTCAATGGAATACTACTCAGACATCAAAAAATGAAATCTTGGGGCACCTGGGTGGCTCAGTGGGTTAAGCCACCTTCGCCTCAGGTCATGGTCTTGGGGTCCTGGGGTCAAGTCCCACATCGGGCTCTCTGCTCAGCGGGGAGCCTGCTTCCCCCCTCTCTCTCTGACTGCCTTTCTGCCTATTTGTGATCTCTCTGTCAGTCAAATAAATAAATAAAATCCTTAAAAAAATGAAATCTTATCATTTGCAATAATGTAGCTGGAACTAGAGAGTATTATGCTAAACAAAATAAGTCCATCTGAGAAAGACAATTATATTATGATCTCACTCATATGTGGAATTTAGGAAACAAAACAGAGGATCATAGGGGAAGAGAGGAAAAAATAAGACAAAACAAAATTAGAGAGGGAGACAAAGCGTAAGACACTCTTAATCATAGGAAACAAACTGAAGGTTGCTGGAAGGGCATGGGGTGGGGACTAAGGTAATTGGATGATGGACATTAAGGAGGGCATGTGACACAATGAGCACCACTAATGAGGCTGATGAATCATTGACCTCTACCTCTGAATCCAATAACACAATATATGTTAATTAATTTAATTTAAATTAAAATTTTTAAAAGACACTGAGAAAAAAACTATAAAAGAAGCAGTAATTCTACTCTGCTAACCTAGACATGTTAGAGTCCCTTATACGCAATCTAGGAAGGAAATGAAATGGTTGCACATCCAGAAGAGAATAAGCAAGATGACATGTTTGAAGAAATCTGAACTAAAGTATTTGAGGGGAAGGGACATAGTCATCTTTAAACTAGTTGAAAGCTGTCATATAGAAAGGAAAGTAGATATTACGTATTATGTTCTAGAAATAAGAGCTATGAGTAGAACTTCCATGGCAACAGATTTCCTCGTAATCAACCCTTCTCACAAAGTACAGAATGAGTTCAAGCAGAGGCAAGATGAACTTTATGTCGGAAAGGTAGAAAGAAGGCCTGAGTGCAGAGGAAGACTACATCTACGAATCACTAAGATCTATTTAGCCAGACTTCTACCTTTTATAAAAGAAAAGCCTCTGGATACGTTTAATACTATTAACCTTGGATATGGAGTATCTGGCACTTGCTGACTCATCCCTTTATACTTTATCCCTCTAGTAGGTGCTGTCTGGAAGATAGGTCTCTGGTAGCTTTGATTTGATGCTTCAAGATGTAAATCAGTACAATAGTCTCTCCTTACCCATGGTTTCCTTTTCCATGCTTTGTTAGTGAACTGAAAGCTGATGATTCTCTTTGAGACATGTCATAAGATGGTCTACTGCAGCCTAGCACTGTATCTCAATGCCAATGTCCTTCACTTCATCTCATCACGTTGGCATTTTATCATCTCACATCATTACAATAAGGGTATTATAGTACAGTAAGATATTTTGAGAGAGAGACCACATTCACATTTTTATTACAGTATTATGTTGTAATTGTTCCATTTTATTACTGTCATTAATCTCTTACTGTGCCTAATTTATAAATTAAACTTTATCATAGGTATGTGTGTATAGGGGAAAAAAACAACATATTATACATAGGGTTCAGTACTGTCATGGTTTTAAGTATCCACTGGGGGTTCTGGAACATATCCCCTATACACAAGGGGGAATTACTATATATGTGAATCAAGGTGCTTAAACCTTTTAATGCATTAATTATTTCACATCATATATTTCTGTTATAGACCAGAGAAAGGATCCTCTCCAAGTCATCTCTCCACCTTTTGGAAAATGTAACTGGAAAATTTCTAAGACAAAAACATGCATCTGTTCACACTAGAGTTCCCACAACTAGGTCAAATAGCACTTGGCATATAACAGAAGATGGCCACACTTGGTGACCTTCCTTCTTTCTGGTCCTCAGATCTCACTCTGGGGCAGTGCATCTCACTTTTTATGGCAGACCTTCAGGGCACATTGGAAACTGTTTACTCTTTTTATTCCTTGAAGATAACATTCAGTCAAACTGAGGGCTAGTGGCAGCAACTGCCATTTAAAGGAACTGTCACTCATTTTACACAAATTTCAAGTATTTTAAAAATTATGTGAAGAAACTTTTTAAACAAATAATCATAACCAGAGCATTCCTCCATAGCAGCATTCTTTCAGCATTTGTGTGGTTTTTTTAAATTATTGCTCTATTTATAGACATCCCTGGAAATTAGGCATTTCATGATTATCCAGGGTATGTCATGACTTACACTTTCATTAAACATAAATCATTCTGTATTTGCCTTTAGTTACAAAAATAGACAATTCGCACTTTGCAGGTTTACTCTGAACATTATCAAACCTACTAGTAAAAAGTCTGACAGAGTAATTAGTTTTACTTTCTAGGAATTATCCTTCTACACTACAAGCCCCTCTAGGGCAGGGTCTGTGACCTACTCATCCCTAATGGATATGAATTTGCTTCACAACCTCTTGGTGCATGTATATGCCCTTATTTTATGTGTAAAATTCAAATTAAATATTGTTCCATATCCTAACTAGGCATCTGCCTTGCTTACTACTGCCCAGTACTATTTGATAATCCCAGGATGTTTAGACTGTACAGAAATATGAGGCATGGTCTGTTTTCAGTTCTTTGAATTTATTGTTGGGAAGCTTATTAACCAAATTGAAGTGGTCCTATTAAAGACAAGAACTCCTCTGTTCACAGCAACCCATTCTGTGCCTCATTGGATTAAGGACCTTTAACCACATGTTTCTCAAGATTACCAGCTTTTCTATGCTGTGTCTTTCTGTGCTCTTTCTTTGATCCACCTCTGGAGACAGAGATTCAGCCACCTCTTGATTCCTGGCACACAGCTAATCTCTTTACCTCCCTTAATCATAAGACCTTGGGCCTTTCCTAAAGCACAGGATGGCCTTGAACCCAGAATGACACCTTCTCACCTTCTTGAAGAGTGTGTGTGTGTGTGTGTGTGGGGGGGGTTATAATGAAGCCATAGAGGGGTAAAAAAACAACTATTTTTCCAGGTTATCCTATCTCCACTTTTGTATCTCTAGTACCTAACACAGTCCTAACGATAGACCTGGCATACACTGGGCACTCATGAATATTTAATAAGTATACAACAGAACTGCAGGCAACAGGTGAACTCTCTTGAGGCATGCCAACTCTAAAATCCTAGGACACAGCTAGCCCACTGTTTACCGGAGTTGCAGAATTGTCACTAAGCACAGACGTCATAAACCAACTCGGTTTCTTGGCTATGCCATGGACAGTCTGAAGCCATACAGACAAAGTCAACCAAACTTCTTCAAGCAAGGTGATAGGATACCAGCCACTTAGAGACTTCTGTTACTTCATAATCAACCCTGTAATATGCACATGTTAGGGAGCCAGACAAATGCTGACTGCCACGTCTGACATTCTATATTGTAAATCAGTAGAATAGTATAATAAAACTTCAGCTATTGAGAGCTGTTTTCCAAATAACTCTTTTAAGTCTCCCAATACCATTAAAATTTTAACCATTTTGCATCTGTATCTCTCTAGAATACATTATGCATATCCCTGCTATCTTGAGCAAATTGTAGCAAACATAATTTAACCTTTCCAAGATAATTTAATGTAATCATTGCAAACATTCATTATGCCAGACCATATAAACAGTGGTGCCTTCTGGGCACTTTGGAGTAAATTGTGCTTGTTGCATGGCAGGAAATACTCTGACTGCTGGATTTTCCCTAACCCATAAGATCTGTCTTTCATTACATTTGAGTGTTTTTTGCTAAAGAGTTTTCTCATTCGTTGCTTGATAATAGGATATAATGTTATATATAACAATGGATCTTGGAACACTACATCAAAAATTAATGATGTACTGTATGGTGACTAACATAACACAATAAAATATTTTTAATTTTTTTTAATTTTTCAGAAAATTAAAAAAATAAAAATAAAAATAAAAAATAAAAATAATTTTTTTAAATTTTTCAGAAAATTAAAAAAATAAAAATTACTTTGTTGAACAATAGCTGTTACCTTTCCTTTATAATTTTAAAAAACATTTTAAATGTTTTTTAAATGCAGCAGAGAGGCAGGCAGAAAGAGAGGGGGAAGCAGGCTCCCTGCTGAGCAGAGAACCCAATGTGGGGCTCGATCCCAGGACCCTGAGTCTATGACCTGAGGAAAGGCAGAGGCTTAACCCACTGAGCCACCCAGGTGCCTTTTTCCTTTATAATTTTTAATTTTGTTTTTGTTTCTAAGTTGCTAAAGCTTAGAAGATGCGAAGCCAAGATTCATTTTTTGATTTAGTAATACATAAGAACAAATAGTCTCTGGTTTTCACTGGGCTTATATTTTGTCATCTATTTTTGCTAAAAATTATGTCCAGTTTGCATTCCTTTGGGATTATGGATATCTTGAGGCTATGAGATTGCAAATAGCTGAATTACAAGTATTTACATGTATCTGTATTCGTATTTATTAGAACAATGTCATAGCTTTGAATCATGTGTTTCTCACACCAGTTCTGTGAGTATCATTTCATATATTTTATAGATGAGAACTTTAGGTTTAAAAGGTTCACATCCCCATAGTCAATATAGAGGATTAAAATTTTATCCCTTGCCTCTTGACTTCAACGTCCAACACAGTTCCCAGCATGCTACACTCTAAAAATGTTCTGGTCTATGAAAAATGAATTGATCCCACAGGGTCTGATAATCTCACAAATGATGAAATGGCTATGGAATTTTTAGATTCACACTATTTCTTCTCATATTTTAAAATCAAATCTCAACTCTTAATCTGGCTACACATGGGTACACATATTAAGTCTGGGAACTAGAAGAAATTAAGCAATGTCAAATGAGACCAAAAAGTGAGCAAATATTAGATGGTTAAATAGGTAGAGAGAGACATGAGTAAAAATGGAAGTATGTTTATAGTAAATACATTTCCTCCATCATTCAGTGAATACTAAATAAAATTCCTAAGTAACTCATGTGAAATAAGAAACCTAAGGATACTTTGTAGGACACTACAAATTTTCATTGGTTTGGTTGACATTTAATGGAGGACACTGCTATTTTTATTTTTACTCTTACTACCCAAAAGGTATAATATATGCAAAATGACATATTTTTATTCCAACATTTATTTCCCTTTCCTTTTCTACAATCTTGGAATACTTTCTCCCTTTTAAAAACCTTAATCAGCCCTCTGGGTTCAGCTGAACTTAAAACTTCCATAAAATAATTTCCATGATTTCCACAAAACTCTCTTTACTCCCTTTTCTCTTTATTCCTCCAATACTTCCTGCCTTGATCTGCCATTAACAGTTTCAGGTCTATACATCTCTTGGCCTAGTTTGATTGTAAATTTCTCAGATCAAAGACCGTATCTTATATTTTTAGTATAGTTTTTCCTATTTGAAGTTAGCAAAGCCAGCAAATGTCTAGTTATACAATAGGTGATCAAATAAAAATGAATAAATATAAGTCAATAAAATGGTAACACTGAAATTAGCCAAGTTCAATATATTTGTACACTTTATAGAAAAGATGGGGATATCAAATTGCCTCTGTGCTAACTATTCTTCATTTATTCCTCTCCACACACCTGTATCTATTTTCCACCTCTCTACTATGTGCCTTGTGAGGAAGACCCCCGTGGATTACTGTGATGGACAAAATAATGTCCACCACCCCCCTACCACAAGATGTCTATGACCTAGTCCTCAGAACCTGTGAATATATTACTTTGTGGCAAAAGGGACTTTGCAGATGTGATTAAGGTTAAATATACTGAGATGAGATTATTCTGCTAGGCCTAATGTAATCACACACAATCTTGAGGGAACCTCTCCCAGCTGTGATCAGAGAAAGAAATGCGGTAACAGATGCAGGGTCAGAGAGATATGACATAAGGACATAACCCTATTGAGTCAGTAGTTTTGAAGGCAGAGGAAATGCCATGCACCAAGGAATGCTGATGGTGTCTAGAAGACAGAAAAGGCAGGGAAATTGATTCTTCCCTGGAGTCTTCAGACAGGTATGCAGTCTGGGGACACCTTGATTTTAGCCCAGTGAAAACCACGTCCACATACAAAACTATAGGACATTTAACTTATATGGTTTAAGCCAACAAGTTTATGGTGGTTTGTTACAGCAGCAACAATGGGAAAGAAATGTAACTATGCATCTATTTCTAGCTAGATCTCTGTTGGATTCAGTCAGTGAGAGGCACATGTTGTTCTCTAATTCTACAACAAGAAAAGAGCAGTGAATGGATTTCTTCCTTCTCTCTTCCTCTTTTAGTCCTTACCGTGGACCCTACCTATGTCCCTTCTGACTCTAGCTGCCACTGGCTGGATCTTCTTCAATGCATCCACCTCCTACTGGGCTCCGGAAATAATATTTTCTTGCTTCATCCCTTCATCTTTGAAGATAGTAATGGTTTCCCACTGTTTGCTAGTTTCTGGAGGTGTCTGTATCCCATATTTATTCACTTAACTCTGCCCAGTTAGTGGTCACCCATTACACAATTTTTATTTGAACAGTCCAGAGTGAATCTGTTCCCTACTAGGGGCAGACTTGTTTGCTTAAAGCATTGTGAAATGTTGCTAAAAGGTCTTGTGGACTTGAGAGAGGAATACATATTAGAAAGACAAGGGTAAGGGTCAGGAGAAACCACTTGACCCCTGAAAGAAACTTTAATTTCTTGGCTTTTCCATTCCCATGAGGCACGCCCATGATTTTTTTTTTTTTTTTTTGGCCTTATTTTGTGATGTCCTCCTAGCCTCACAATCCCAACTCTCACCCCTCCACTACAGCCATATATACACAAATATTTTTTCTTGATGGGTATTTACTCTTTTTGTTTGCAATTTCTTGTGCTTAATATCCTCTTTCACCTTTTGGTATTTAATGTTCAGAACACAAACACATCTCTGAAAACAAGAAGATCAAATTTTCAGAATAAGCATCACAAAGTCACCAATTCATCTGTGCCCAACTACATTTTATATCCAGCATGGGCAAAATTGGCACATTCATGAGATAGAGACTCTGAGTAATAAGATGGAAATACAACAGTAGAGCACCTCCCTTATCAGTTCAGATATTCAGGTGTTCTACATCATTCTGAGCTGTGGCCAGAAGCTGACATTCCCAAACAACCATATTTTGGTCCCGTCCAAATGTCCTGGCCTTATTTCTCATGTAAAACTACTTCTCTGTGTTCATACACCATAAAACACAAGAATGGGTGATCCTGAGAGAAGATCTTCCTTCGTTCTACCTTCATTCCATAAAGAAGGAAAGAAAAACCCTAAGAGTTTGGATCATGGAGACAGGCTTCCTAGAAGTTTGAAACATGACTCCATCACTTAACTGTGCAAACTTGGGCAAGTTACTTAACTTGTCTGTGCTTAAGTTTTCATATCTGTATAATGATGGTAATAGTATCTACCACAGTGTTGTTACGAGCTTAAATGAGACAGTATCTATAAAAGGCTCTACAACCAGTAAATGGGTTAAGAATATTAAGTCATATATTTTCATGCATAATTAATCTTTATTTTTTAAAGATTTTATTTTATTTGACAGAGAGAGATCACAAGTAGACAGAGAGGCAGGCAGAGAGAGGGAAGCAGGCTCCCTGCTGAGCAGAGAGCCCAACATGCATAATTAATCTTTAACAACTCTACAGAAAAGACATTTTCTTTGCAGATAATAGAACTGAAGCTCACAGTATTTAAGTAACATGGCT